>NC_026003.2:19212376-19241800 GCF_000442705.2 Elaeis guineensis
TAAAGATTATATAACAATTATGTGTTTACCTTGTTCATAGTGGAATAGGGATCAAAATCTTCAAGAAAATTGAATCCGATGTCTCGTAAGGTCTGAACGCACAGACCCTCTACTTCGCACGCATGCCAGAATCCATAAGGAAGAGAGTTGGAGCTTTTTGCATCAATCTTTGAAAGAGAAGTAAGGAGAGGCTAAGATCTGGTCTCATGCCCTAAGGAAGGATTCTTCACACCCAAGAAGCAGCACCCAAGAATTCTCTGACGCTAAGGAAGAAGGGATGCCTCCCTTCTTTGTGTCACACACAACCATCTCAATATCACCGATTGGTTTTTTCTTTTGTCGCACAAAACATAACCTCATCCCATCGGTGGTTTAGGTCCCTTCTTTTATAATTGACACCTCATATGTCTGATCATAGACCAAGACAGTTAGGACACATAATCTAATTAGGAGTTTCACTAAAGAAAGGAGACCGACCCCCTTAGCGCACATCCAAACTATTCACGTGCAGAAAAGAGAGATGTGGAGGAAAAAAGTTTTTGTGCTCTCTTCTATTTGGTCAACTACTATAAGAGAGAGTCCCTGGTTCATGGGACTTTTTGGTTCTAAACCAAATTTGCTCAAATTTGGTTCAATTTAAATTTGATTCGAACTTGATTTGAATCAAATTCGAAGAGCCTATCAATCCTAATCTAATTAGGATTCTGATCTAAGTCTAACTTAAATTTTTAAGCTAATCAAGCCTTAATTAAATTAGATCTAATCTAAAATTAAATTAGATCTAATCTAAAATTAATTAAGATATAAATTTAATCTCTTATAAATTTTTTGGATCATTAATCAGATCATCATCATCTCCAAAATTAAACTTGAACCTCATATCCAGTGCTAACTAGACATAGTCAACTGTTTAATCTCGTATGATTCTTAACTTAATTCTCAATTAAGCTAATCTATTCATTCAATCAAGTCACATACTTTTAAATTGAATATATAGATATTAAATCAATTTTTTTCTACTTTGTCTGACTTTTGTATGTGACTCCATAGGTTCGAACATTAAGCCGGTAGGACAGGAATAACTTTCTGTATTAATCGAAGTTACCATCTAGCAATGATTTCTGACATTTGGATAGGTCGAATATTTACAAGATAATATTCAAGAACCTAGGAATATGGTTACCACGTAATTCATCCCTTTATCCCTGAATACTCAGGATGATCTAGGATTTAACTATCAACCTTAGATTAGTTATCCACATTATATTTTAATCTTTTTCAAATCTTATAGTTTATCACATGAATTGTCCTAACTGAAATCTTACTTAATTGAAATAGAGTGATGCATCAACTCTTGAAATATGAAGGGATCAATCCCATCTTGATCCACACACTGACTACCACAAGTACTTGACTTTATCTAAAAATCTTTCATCACTGAATTAAAAATTCAGATAGTCCGGTATCAAAGCACAATGAGTTGCTTGCAAGTCATCATGATGATCTTAGGTCGGAGGGACACTTATGCCCATATTCTTCATGAACTATTCTTGACAGCAGAGTGCTCTACAGGTGAGTCACTTATTCAGTGACGATGTACTCCGATATCTTACTTATATATCATATCAGTGTCTTCACACTCTTTGATTAAGAGGACAACAAATCTATATAGCATACAACGACTTACACTTGATAAACATTATCATCCCTTAATGATGTATCATTTGGTCATGAATAATTTTAAAAACTATTCAACAAATCCTCCTTTATCGATTATTATATAGTTCTAAAGACTTCATTATAATACAAGAGTTCTAATAAGAAATATGTACACATTGTGATGAATATGCCAAATAACTTTTATTAATTCATAATTCATATATAAATTATAAAGAGCATAATTTTTACTTGACATATTTTCTAATATCCATCTTCCATTTAAGTTCAACGAACTCTTTGATTTCGAAGACTTTAGCAAATGAGTCAGCCAAGTTCTCCTTTTTCGTTGATCTTCTGAAGGTCGATATCACCTCAATCCACGATCTCTTATGTAAGGTAATAGCGATGCAGAGTGTGTTTGGTTCTCTGATGGGACTACTATTCATTAGCTCGAGCTATGGCTCTAGTGCTGTCACAATACAGTAGGACTGGACCATCAATAGAGGATGCCACTCTAAGCTCGCTGATAAACTTTCATAATCAGGCCACTTTCTTGGTAGCATCAAATACCGCAAGTTACTCTACTTCGCATTGGCTATGATATGATGCTTGAAATTTTTCAGCATATCACTCTTTCATTTAGGATAAACACATAATCCAACATACTATTACCATCATCATGATCTGACTGAAACTGAAATTACTATATTCCATAAGTTTTAAGTCAGATTCTCTATAAATGAGCCATTGATCCTTAGTATTTCTCAAATACTTAAGGAGGGTTCTTAGAACCTACCAATGGTTCTCTCTCAGATTACACTCGTACCTACTGACAACCACTAGTGAGTATATAATATCTGGCCTGTATACCTCATGGCGTATATGATAGATCTCACTATCGAAGCATATGAGATTCTACTCATACGCTCTCTCTCTTATGGAGTCGTGAATAATCCTTCTTAGAGAGAGTAATTTATGGCTTATTGGAAGATATTCTTTCTTGAAATTCTTCATACTGAATCATTTCGATATGGTATCTATTTACGGGGATCCAAGCAATCTCTTAGATTTATCTCTATAGATCTTTATCCTTAGAATGTAGGATGTTTCTCCTAAATCTTTCATGAAAAACTATGATGATAGCCAAAACTTTATACTTTGTAAAGCATAAACATCATTTCTCATTAACAGTATGTCATCCACATATAGTATAAGGAAGATGACTATAAAACCATTAGCCCATTTATATATGTAGGGTTCTTGTCCATTCTTAACGAAGTCATATATTTTAATTTTATCAAAATGTATGTTCCAACTTTGAGAGCATTACCACAGGAGAAAATGTATCATCATAGTCAATACCATAATACTGACAATACCTCTTAGCAACCAAATAGACTTTATAGGTCTCTACCTTTCCGTCTGTACCTCTTTTTTTTTAAAAAAAATTATCTACACTCTATGAGTTTTATCCCTTCAAATGGATCAACTAGTGTCCATACACCAATGATCTTCATAGACTCTATCTCGAATTTCATGACATCAAGCCACTTGTCATAGTTGGATCTCTGCATGGCATCCATGTAGGCGATTAGATCCTCATCGTTCTAATCTAATTTAATAAAATTATCATCCTAGATCAAAAAATCATAGTATCTATCTGACTGACGTAGTACTCTATCGGATCTTCTTAAAGGTGCCTCAACAATGGGCTTTGGATTTGATCTAATCAAATTTATTTTTATAGGTTCAGTTATTTGTGTCGGTACTTCTACCGATTGAACTTCATTAAGTTCAACCTTATTGGCATCAGTTCCTTCCTCAAAAAAAATTTTTCTAAAAAGAATGCCCTATTACTAATGGACACCTTTTGTTCTTCAGTATGGTAGAAATAGTATGCCCTAGACTCCTTAGGGTATCCTATAATTAAGCACTTGTCAGATTGAGGTCCAAGCTTATTGATCTATAAATATTTTACATAAATCAAACAACCTCAAACCCTAAGGTAAGAGGGTATCGGTCTGTGCCGATCCATATCTCATATAGAGTTTTTGTGATCGATTAGCTCGGACTGTTATTCAAAACATAGCATGTAGTTTCAGGAGCATAATTTCAAAAGAGATCGATAGATTTGCAAACCCTATCATAGATCGAACCATATCTAACAGAGTTCGATTTCTCCTTTCAGACATCCCATTATGTTGTGGTGTCCCAGGAATGATCTATTTTGAGAGAATCTCATTCTCTCTTAGATATGTTAAAAACTCATTGAAAAGATATTCACCTTCTCAGTCTGATTGAAGAGTTTTAATACTCCTTTTAGTCTATTTTTCTACTTTACTACGGAATCGTTTGAATATTTTAAATGATTCAGACTTGTACTTCATAAGATAAATATACTCATATCTCGATAGATCGTCAATAAATATAATGAAGTAATTGTATCCTCTTCTGGCTCCTATATTCATGGATCCACATACATCACTATGTACTAGATCTAGGACATCGTTGGCTTGTTCATTCTTTCTAATAGAGAGTGATTTGGTCATCTTCCAAGAACATAGGACTCATAGACCGGTAATGATTTACAATTATTGATATCGAGGATTTTTTCTTTAGTTAACCTGTTTATCCTATTCTTATTAATATGATCGAGTCTACAATATCAAAAGTAAAAATTCATGACATTATCTATTCTAGGATATTTGTTCGATGGTACATTACGCTAACAGACTGTGATAAAATGAAGGTGCCATATTTCGATTGTTTATGGATAATCATGACACCATTCATAATGATATCACAAATTTTTTTTTTTATTATAAAATCATAAACATCCTTGGTCAAAAGTCTTTGGAAATAACATTCATAAAAAAAAAATAGACAATAATGATAATCATCTAAAATAATGACATTTGAATTAAGAACAAACTAAACTTTTCCTGTAGCTAGAATTGGAACAGCTCTTCCATCTTCAATATTCAGGAATCGTTCGCTCTTCTCAAATTTTTTATTAACCTGAAGTTTCTGCAAAAAATTATAGATATAAATCAGACTTTCGGTATCCAATATCTAGGTAGTAGTATCACGATAGAGAAAATATAAGATGTTATCATATAAATACCTTGTCCAGTAGTCCTTTACTGATTTCTCTTTTAAGCCTATTTGGATCAAGAAAAACTAGACATAGAGAACAATTCCTCTTTCAGTTTCTAGCTTCTTACAAAAGAAGCATTCTATTTGACTCTGATCTGTCTTAGACTGGTTAGTTTGATTGGACTTAAAAGCCCTAGAATGATACCACTACACCATACTTATCTTTCCTCTCTTAAAGGACTGATGTCCTGTTCAGGATAAATTCTCAAGTGTGCCAAAAGACTTGTTTAACTTTTGAATCATTTTGTTTGACTAAGCATCATTGAATTTATAACAAAATTCATCACTCATAGTAGCCCTCATCATGCAATATACCATCGTACAGTCATTGAGCCACTTCTGATAAGTGTCTCCAACCGTCGTATCTATATTGAGAGCTAATACTTCAGGTGCTAGATCTATAATCACATATAGGATCTTTTCATACTCAAGAACTATTCTCAATTTTTGATACTAATTATCAAAATTTTATCCTATAAGCTTATCACTATTCAATAGTGAGCGGAGTGACAAACGACTAGCCATAATTGAAAAAAAAATATTAAGATCTATTAGTATATGAATTATTTAATCTTAAAGACTTGGACTATAGTTTAAAGGTTCTTTCACTATTTTATATGAATTGGTAGCCTCTACCTCTAATTCGAGGAATTATCTTAATTTCTTTGTGGATACTAGAATCCACATAGACTGCATAGGGGCTCAAAAAAAGCTCGGCCAACTTATGTGCATCTATGAGCAAGTTCTCAACCAATTATTTCTCTAAATAATTTTTAGTAATTAATTTTACCTCAAATACCTTTTCAGTAGGTGAAGGTCTCCACTGAAAGTCTTAGTTAGGTCCAACCATTAATATGAACTTACTCAGTGATTCTAACTAATGAATGACCAGGTCTGAGAAAAGCTCGACTAATCCAACCATTCATCAGATAGTACATCTGAGTCATTATATAATGAATGATAATTTTAATATCCAAATAAACACCAGGCCTATGGGTCTACAATACTTACCTAGACTATTGGATCCATTATCATCTACCTTAATGAGAGGCTATGATCTAGTTATTCTCATAACTATCTCATTTTAAGAACCTAATAATTTAGAAGATTTGATTTAATAATTTGAGAATATATTGACCGACGAATTTTAAATCCTCCAACTGACTTCACCAAGTCACGAAAAGGACTAGACAAGCTGGTCTATTAGACTGGCGAGTCTAAATCATTCCACTGACTTCATCAAGTCATAAAAATGACTAGAGATAAACTGGTCCAAGGGCACCAAAATTAGTCGAACTGATTTAATAATTTGAGAATGAGAGAAAAGATTGACCTGCAAGTCATATATCCTCCCACTGACTTCACAAGTCATGAAGAGAACTAGAGACAAGCTGGTCTAGAGATACCTAAATTAATCACACTGATTTATCTTAATGGCATGAGTCAACTCGAATTAATCAGTGATCTAATCAAAATATAATCTAGCAAATTGACTGGATAAATGAGATCGATGAGAAGATCTATCTCGACTTGCCTTAGCCACCATCGAAATAGTCAGATAAGTGGATGGCCAATTAAAAATTACTGATTGTATTACCAAGCAATATTGTCAAACATATATTAGACACCAATTGATTGATTAGTTTCGATTTAGTTGATCAAAAAACTCAGACTAAACTATTGAGCCACATCTGATCCATTTGGTATGGTCAAAAATATAAATTTGATCAAGCTACAACTATTGAGGTTGATCTAGAGAAATTCTGATCTAATCTAATTCAATACTTGATTAGATTTAATCAATTTTTTTAATTAGTCCATATTTATTTTTAACCTTAGGTTTAACCCAGTCAAAAGACCTGATTCATGCTAACCCATTGTCCATTGATTTATAAGGTATCTTAACATCTTTAATTCTCAAATCTAGATTACTTAATTCTAAATTAAGTGTGTAAAATGTATATATCATTTTATAGAACTATTCTACTAGGATTTTAAGTGAAGCATACCATATGTTTCAAAATTTCAGATCTTAAAATCTAATTTTTAGATCTTTGTTTAACAATTAAATATGTATAATTCTAATCTAAATATCATATATACATCACATGTATCATGATAACTTTTAGATCACTATCAATTACATCATATGTAACATTCAATTCAGATCATAAAATAAATTTTTATATCTAAATTTATTTTGTTAAAATTATAATTAATCATGAATCGCTTTAGATCTAATCTAAATATATTCATAATTAAAATCATTTTAATTTTTTTTTATTATTTTTTTTGTGAGACTTGATCACAGTGATATCCCTACTCGTCATAAGAGAATCCATCGAATAGATAAGAGAGAGACTTAATCTTTACTTTCTCTTATGACCGGACAGTCTGGTAATCATCTCAATTCGAGTACTAAGCTACTAAGATTGAAAATTTAATTTTTAAAAATAATTATATCTATATATATATTATCTAACAATCTACATGTACGATATACAAAAAAATTTAGGTATGCACTTATAAACATATCATATTATTGAAATTTTGCACCTAATCTAATTAGATCAATGTATCATTTATATTATTTCAGATCTAAAACTAAATTTATACAATATATAAAATATTTAATTTAGATCAAAAATTATATAAAAAAATAATTTAAATACACACATGAATGTATGAAAATAAAATTTTGGTTAGACCTGATTTGATGTTGTGCCAAATTTTGCTTAAAATTAGATATGAAAATCTGTTAAAATAGATTCAATTCAGATCTTGATTAAGTCTTACTTTTAATCTAAAATAATACTATAAAAATTTTATTAAAATAGATTTAAAATAAATTTTAATTAAATTATTTTTTTTATAAAAATTTGTATCAAAAAAATTTTGTTATAATAGATTTATAACTAACTATCATCAACCATTGATTTGATTCTTGAAATATGATCAAAATTAGATCAAAAAATTTTTAATTAATAGGCATAAATTAGATTTAATATTTAACATAAAAATCTAATTACATATATTATATATATACATATAAAAAAAAATTAATTATGCATCCAAGTATCAACTTGGCTCTGGTACCAGTTGATGAAAAAATTTATCTGATCTGATCGAATCGTCAGGGTGCATCTGAAAATTTTTTTCTATTCTAAGGATTACACAACAATTATGGATTATCTTGTTCACAATAAAATAGAGATCAAAATCTCCAAAAGAACTTGAATCCAATACCTCATGAGGTTTGAACGTACAGACCTTCTACTTCACGCACACATCAGGCTCCATAAGGAAGAGAGCCTTTTGCATCAATATTTAGAAGAAAAGTAAGTAGAGGTTGAGATCTGATCTCACACCCCAAGTAAAGATTCTTTGCACCCAAGAAGTAGCGACCAAGAATTCTCTGATGCTAAGGAAGAAGGGACGGCTCCCTTCTTTGTGTTGCACACAACCATCTTAATATCACCAGTTGGTTTTTTCTTTCGTTGCACAAAACATAACCTCATCCTATTGGTGGTTTAGGTCCCTTCTTTTATAATTGATGCCTCATATGTCTGATCAAAGACCAAGGCAGTTTGGACCTAATCTAATTAGGAGTTTCACTTAAGAAAGGACACTGACCCCTTAGCACCCTTCCAAACTATTCACGCGCGAAAAAGAGAGATGGGGTGGAAAACATTTTCTGTGCTCCTTTTCTATTTAGTTGACTACTATGAGAGAGAGTCTCTAGTTCTTAGGATTCTTTGGTTCTAAACTAAACTGGCTCAAATTTAGTTTAATTCGAATCCGATTCGAACCTGATTCGAACCAAATTCGAAGAGCCTATCAATCCTAATCTAATTAGGATTCTGACCCAAGTTTAACTTAAATTTTTAATCTAATCAAGTCTTAATTAAATCAAATCTAATCTAAATTAATTAGAATATAAATTTAATCTCTCATAAATCTCTTAGATCATTGATCAGATCATCATCATCTCTGAAATTAAACTTGAACCTTATGTCCAATGCTAGTTAGACATAGTTAACTGTTTAATCTTATATCATCCTTAACTTAATTCTCAATTAAGTTAATCTATTCATTCAATCAAGTCATGTATTTTCAAATTGAACATATAGACATTAGGTCAATTCTTTCCTATTTTGCCTGACTTTTGTGCATAACTCTATAAGTTCGAATACTAAGCTGGTAGCACAGAAATAACTTTCTGTACTAATCAAAGTTATCATCTAGTAATGATTTTCAACATCCAGATAGCTCGAATGTTTGTAAGATAACACTCAAAAATCTAAAATATGATTACCGCATAATTCATCTCTTTGACCCTAAATGCTTAAGACGACCTAGGGTTTAACTGTTAACCTTGGATTAGTCATCCACATTATATTTCAATCTTTTTCAAATTCTGTGATCTATCATATAGATTGCCCTGATCGAGATCTTACTCAATTGAATAGAGTAATACATCAACTCTTGAAATGCAGAGGGGTCAATCCCATCTTGATTCACACACCAACTACCACAAGTACTTGACTGTGTCCAGAAATTTTTCATCATTGAATTAGAAATTCAGATAGTTGACATCAAAGTACACCGAGTTACTTATAAGTCACCATGATGATCTCAGATCGGAGGGATACTTATGTCCATATTCTTCACGAGCTGCTCTTGATAGCAGAACGCTCTATAGGTGAGTCACTTATTTGATGATGATGTACTTCTATATCTCATCTATATGCCATACTAGTATCTTCACACTCTTTGATTAAGAGGACAACCAACTTATATGGCACCCAATGACTTACACTTGATAAATATCATCGTCCCTTAATGATATATCATTTGATCGTGAACAATTTTAAGAACTATTCGATAAATCCTCCTTTATCAATTGTCATATAATTCTAAGGACTTCATCAAACATAAGATGTATATCTTGCGATAAATATGTCAAATAATTTTTATTAATTCATAATTTATATACAAATTATAAAGAGCACAATCATCTAAACGATTAACTTTAGGACATATTTTCTAATAGTTGGACCACAGCCAAGCTTGTTAGGTAGCTGTTGGTTGGATGCCCAACCACCAAATTATTGCCTGGTCATTGATGTAGCTCTGTGAAGCTTATGGCCAATGGTGGCCTTAAGGGTGAATGATAAAATCACTTATGTTCCTTTTCTTTCTTCTCATTTTCTAAGTTATTTTTTGTTGAAGGGGGTGCTTTCCATCTTCCTTTTATTGTCATTGTTACTGTTTTATTGTTGTTGTTTTTTGATTTTTATTTATTTTTTTATGGAAGGTAATTAGCCATCTAGCCTTTATTGCTTTTGTAAACAAAGAACAAGTTACAATAGATAGGAGTTAATACATACATTAGACAATGAGGGTTGAGTACCATTTTTATTAATATGAAATGACACCAATTAACAAGCTCCAACTGGATTGGTATGTAATCAACAAGGATGATAACCATACAGCAAAGATTTAGAAACAAAGAGATGAACATTTGATCCACCAAAACTTCATTCTCCTCTTGAAACATTCTGATACAACTGTGGAGCACTTATGCTGTGCCTCTTCATCCATAAGAGCACTTGTGCTCTTATCAACAACATCTTAGATTAGATCATGGAGTAGAAATAGCCAACTAACAAGGGGGTATACTGGGTCATGATGAGAAAAATATCTCGAATTCGATCCACAAGGAGCCCACAGGTGAAAGCACAGCAAGAAGAAGCCCAAGAAGGAAGCCCACATGAAAAAGGCCTACAGGAGGAGCCTGCAGCAGGCCATGGCCCATAGATGGGTGCAGCCCAGCAGACCCGGGCAGATGCGCATGGCCCTCAGCACGCTGCAGGCCCAAGCACATGCATGGCCCAGACAGGCGTGCAGCCCAGCGCCTAGACCACATGGCGCACAGTGGTCCACCACCACATCTGTATGTCCATGCGGTCCACACTCAGCTCATGGACCCTTAGTGGCTCATGGAGGAGAAACACAGCGTACAGGCCCAATTTTGCATGATCCGATGGCCTACGGTGCATGCAGGCATGATCAGGGTGATTGCGGTTTGATCCAATGACTATCGGGCTAGTTTGTGTCCTTTTAGGAAACCCAAATCAGATAGGACTCAGATTAGACTTGGTTGGAGGCCTTTAAGAGGCCCTATGGGCAGCAGAGAACAGCATGGTCGCAGAGAACTCATAGTCGGTAGTAGAGCACCTGTGGTCAGCAAAATGTGTGGTAGCTCGGCAACAGTAGGTAGAGACCACAGAGAGGCACTAATAGAGAACAGAAGCAAGGATTTCAGGCAACTATCAGGCAGCGATCAGAGCTACAGGGCATCCCTAGAGAGGGAGAGCTTTGTGAGGTGGTGCTTCTTACGAGGGTTGAGAGTGTGATCTCCTCTTATAAATTTTTCTTTGCTCATAGTGAAGCTTGCATGCCCCATGGAGGCAAGCCTTTGGTTGATCCATGTATTTGATTATATTTTTTATTTTATTTTTTTTCTTTCTTTTATATCAACATCATCATCGATGTACCTATTCTAGACTTGAAAACTGATCCTAGACTTGGGAGATCCGTATTCTGCACGAGGGATCTTTTCAAGAGGTGGTGCCAGAGTAAGTGATACCATGACGACAATCGATATCAAAGTAGCTTTGGTCACAACAATTGATATCAAAGTCAGGTTACCATAGACAGCCAGATCATAAGAGAGCACCAGACTATGGTGGTGTTGATCCTGATCGAAAAATATGGAGAAGACAAGCTCAATTAAGATGAAAATCAATCGGTAAGATGGAAAAAATAATTTCTACTTGTGACAAGCGAGGGTGAAGGATGTGCTCATCCAACAAGAATTGATCTCTTGTGAGAGGAGATGCCAGCTACCATGAAGGTGTAGAATTGGAGGTGGCTCTAGATGCAGGTGGTGAGTATGATCCACTTGTACCTAGCGAATGATATGGTGATCTATGTGCTTAGCGAGACTTCTCTGATGGTGATGTGGTTGAAGCTGAGGAGATGTATATGATGAAATCATTCATCATTTTTTTCTTCCTATCAAAGCAGTTCTACCAGCTATAGATGATCAATGAATAGAGCATGCAGGAGCATCTCAGTAATTTTAGAAGATTTTCACCGACCTCCTCAGTGTTGGCGAGAAAGTTGAAGAGAAGATCAGGACGTTGGTCTTACTTTCATCACTTTTCTCCTCTTTTGGATCTTTGGTGATTGTTCTTCTAGTGAAAAAGAGCACCATCAAGATGGAAGAGATAATTTTTGGTCTACTCTAGAATGAGGTTCTCAGGCTAAAGAACTGAGCCTCCAGTTCACGTGGCAACTTGGCTATGATGATATCTAGAGGTGATGGTGGCAAAAGACAAAGCGTCAGAAGATCGCAAGGTGGGCGGTCCAAGTCTAAGATGAAAGATTCGAGCAAGATCAGATGTTACAGATATAATGAGTTGAGGCATCATGTTAGAGATTGTCCACAACTCTAAGATCAGACGAAAACTACTGTGATGATGGCAAGTAGCGATATAGAAGATAGTGACAATATTCTTCTGATGACAGATGAGGTATCTACTTCTTCGTATCAATGGATTATGGATTCTACAAGTTTGCATCATATATGTTGCAGATATGAGCTGTTTGACTCTTTGGAGGGCAGTGAGGGCACTGTTCGTTTGTCGGATGGATCGAGCTATGCGATCGAGGGCATCGAGATCGTTAGCATAACAGTATATGATGAAACAGTAAAGAAATTAGGTGAGATCTGATATATATCCAGTTTCAGAAGGAATCTAATCTTATTGAGCAGATTGGATTCGATCAGCTACAAATGGAGAGTTGATGGAAGAATCCTAAAGATCTTGCATGGCAGTAGGATTGTGATGAGGGAAAGAAAATATGAAGGACATTATCTCTTGACAGGGACCTCAATGTAAGGTGGAGCTTCAAAAGTCAGTGGGAGCCTAGTGCAAGTTGGAGCTCTAGGTGCAGGTGGATCAAGCACGAGATGCGAGACTCAGAAGGACAACAGGTGACATTGCAAGGTAAAGTTCCTATTATCACAGGAGACTATCCTAAGCAGATCTCAGGTCGGGTAGAGCACAGCATAGATGTAGATATGATCAAGCGGCCTGGCTCGACTCTCATGTTTGCCTATCTATGATCAGCAGGCATATGGCCCAGGGCATGTAGGTGAGATCATCTAGAAAGCACTCATGGTTAGTAGAGGCTGAATGTGGAGTTGAGGTGGAGAATTATTGAAAAAAATATCTCAAATTCGATCCATAAGGAGCTCACAAGAAAAATCACAGCAAGGAGAAGTCCAAGAAGGAAGCCCACATGAAGAAGGCTCATAGGAGGAGCCTGTAGCAGGCCACGCCCATAGCTGGGCATAGCCCAGCTAGCCACACTACCCAGTAGACCCACATGAATGCATGCGGCCCTCAGCATGTGGTAGGCCCAGGCATGCGTGCGGCCCAGGCACCAACACGGCCTGGCACCCAGACCGCATGGTGCACAGTGGTCCACCTCCACGTTGGTATGTCCACATGGTCCATGCTAGCTTGTGGACCCTTACTAGTTCATGAGGGAGAAACATGATGTACAGGCCCTATTTTGCACGATCCGACAGCCTACGATGCATGCAGGCATGATCAGGGTGATTGCGATTTGATCCAACGACTATCGAGCTAGTTTGGGTCCTTTAGGAGATCCAAATCAGATTGGACTTGGATTGGACTCGATTGGAGGTCTTTAAGAGGCCTTGTGGGTAGCAAAAAATGGCGTGGTCGTAGAGAACTAAGAGTCAATAGTAGAGCACCTGTGGTCAGTAGAACATATGGTAGCTCAATAACAGTAAGCAGAGACAACAGAGAGGCACTGACAGAGAGCAGAAGCAGGGGCTTCCAGCAGACTGTCAGATAGTGGTCAGAGCCACAGGAGATCTCCTAGAGAAAGAGAGCTTTGTGAGGGAGTGCTTCTTATTGAGATAGAAAGATTGGTGTACGAGGGTTGAGGGTGTGATCTCTTTTTATAAATTTTCTCTTTTCTCATAGTGAAGTTTGCATACCCCATGAAAGCGAGTCTTTGACTGATCCACATATTTGATTGTATTTTTTATTTTATTTTTTTTTCTTTCTACTGTATCGACATCATCACCGATGTATCAATCCTGGATTTGGGAACCGATCCTAGACTTGGGGAGATCCATGATGACAATCGATAAGTGATACCACGATGACAATCGGTATTAGAGTAGCTCTGGTCACTACAATTGGTATCAAAGCTAGATCACCAGAGAGAGCCAGATCATAGGAGAGTGCCAGACAATAGTGGTATTGATCCAGATCAAGAAGGAGAAGACAGGCTTAGTCAAGATGGAGATCAATTGATATAATGAAAAGAGCAATTTCTCTTTGTGACAAGTGAGTGTGAAAGACGTGCTCATCCAACAAGAGTTGATTGATGCTCTCTTGTGCGAAGAGATGTCAGCTATCATGGAGGTATAGGGTTGATGGTGGCTCCAAATATAGACAGTAAGTACGATCCACTTGTAGCTCGCAGATGACATGGTGGTCCATATGCTTGGTGAGACTTCTTCAATGGCGATATAATCGAAGCTCGAGGCGATATACATGATGAAGTCACTCACCGACACTCTCTTCCTCTGAAAGTTGTTCCACCAGCTGTAGATGACTAAGGGGCAGAGCATGTAGGAGTATCTCAGTAACTTTCAGAAGATTCTCACTGACTTCTTTAGCATTGGCAAGAAAGTTTGAGGGAAGACTAGGGTATTGATCTTGCTTTTATCGCTTTTCTCCTCTTTTGAGTCTTTGATAACTGTTCTTCTAGTAAGAAAGAGTACCATCAAGATGAAAGAGGTAACTTCGGCTCTACTCCAGAACAAGGTTCTTAGGCAAAGAATCGAGCCTCAGGTTCAGGTGGCAACTAGGCTATGATGATATCTGGAGGTGATGGTGGAAGAAAATGGAGCAGCAGGAGATCACAAGATGGGCGATCCAAGTCCAAGATGAGGGACTTGAGTAAGATCAGATGCTATAGATATGATGAGTTGGGGCATCGTGTTAGAGATTGCCTACAACTTAAAGATCGGACGAAGGCTACTGTAGCAATGGCAAGTGATGATACAAGAAATAGTAATAATGTTCTTCTAATGACAGATGATGTATCTACTTCTTTCCATCAGTAGATTATAGATTTTGTATGTTTGCATCATGTATGTTGTAGAGAGAAGCTGTTTGACTTTCTGGAGAGCAGTGATGATACTATTTTTTGTCAGATGAATCGAACTGTACGATCAAGGGCACTGAGATCGTCAGCATGAAGGTACATTATGGAACAGTTAGAAAATTGAATGAAGTCTGATATATACCTAATTTCAGAAGAAATCTGATCTACTGAGTAAACTGGATTCGATTGACTATAGGTGGAGAGCTGATGGAGGAATCTTAAAGGTCTTGCATGGCAGTAGGATTGTGATGAGAAAAAGAAAGTATGGAGGACATTATCTCTTAGCAAGGAGCTCAGTGTGAGGTGAAGCTTCAAAAGTCAGTAGGAGCCTAATATGAGGTGAAGCTCCAAGTGTGGGTGGATCAAGCAGAAGATGCGAGACTTGGAAGGATGACAGAGTATGTCGCAAGGTGAAGTTCCTATTATCGCAAGAAGCTATCCGGAGCAGATCTCAGATCAGGTGAAGTATAGCATACGATAAAAATGAGATCGAGCGGCCTAGCTTGGCTCTTATATTTATCCATCCATAATCAGCAGGCATATGCCCCAAGGCATGGGGGTGAGATCATCCAGAAAGCTCTCAAGATTAGATTGAGGTTGAATATCGAGTCGAGGTAAAGAATTGTTAAGAAAAATATCTCGAATTCGATCAATAAGGAGCCCACAGGTGAAACCACAGTAAGGAGAAGCCTAAAAAGGAAGCCCACGTGAAGAAGGCCCATAGAAGGAACCTACAGCAGGCCACGGCCTGTAGCTGGGCGCGGCCCAGCCAGCTGCTTGGCCTAGAAGACCGACGTGGATGCACACAGCTCTCAGCATGTGGCAGGCCCAGGTGCGCCACGGCTTAGGTGGGCATGTGGCCCAGGCACCCGCACGGCCCAATGCCCAGACCTTGTAGTGCACAGTGGTCCACCACCACGTGGGCATGTCCATGTGGTCCATGCTCAGCTCATGGACCCTTAGTGGCTCATGGGGGAGAAACATGGTGTACATGCCCTATTTTGCATGATCCAATGACCTGCGGTGCATGCGGGCATGATCAGAGTGATTGCAGTTTGATCCAACTGCTATCGGGCTACTTTAGGTCCTTTTATTAGACCCAAATCAAATGAGACTCAGATTGGACTCGGTTGGAGGCCTTTAAGAGGCCCTGTGGGTAGCAGAGAATGACATGGTTGGCAGAGAACTCAGAGTCAGTGGTAGAGCATCTGTGGTCGGCAGAACATGTGGTAGCTTAGCAACAACAGGCAAAGACCGCAGAGAGGCACCAACAGAGAGCAGAAGTAGAGGCTTCGGACAGACGGTAGACAGCAGTCAGAGCTACAGGGGGTCTCCTAGAGAAGGAGAACTTTGTGAGGGAGTGCTTCTTATTAAGATAGAGGAATTAGTGTAAAGGGTTGAGGTAGTGATCTCCTCTTGTAAATTTTTTTTTTCTTATAGTGAAGCTTATATGCCCCATGGAGGTGAGCCTTTGGTTGATCTATGTATTTGATTATATTTCTTATTTTATTTTATTTTTTCTTTCTTTCTATTGTATCGATATCATCACCGACATACCGATCCTGGACTTGGGAACCGATCCTGAACTTGGGAGATCCATATTCCACACGAGTGATCTTCCTAAGAGGTGGTGCCAGAGTAGGTGATACCACAACGACAATCAGTATCAGAGCAACTCTGGTCACAATAGGTCATACCATGTAGAATGAAACACCATGGATGAGGTTGTCTTCTGATCTATGTTACAATGTTTTTAACCTTGGACTGGATATCCCCAACCTAGGAGAGGAGTTTGCGATCGTGGTGTTGTCCATTCATTAAAGATGTGGAGACCTTCTAAAGCTATGGATTCGATGAAGGAGAATTTATTGAGGAAGATCCTTGCATCTTGTTTTCTTTAGCATACTTATTAAGTATGTCTTAAAGTTTAAAGTTCAAGAAGGAAAAGTCTACATCAGCTCTCGAAGGTTAGCCTAGGATACTAGATCAAGTCCATATTGACTTAGGATATTGGCCTAAGCTGGTTATTGTAGGAATATTGGTTCAAGTCTAAATTAGCTTACTCTATTGTATATACCTTTGTAACCCCAACAAAAACATGAGTGTTATAAAGATTAAGTATATTGGGGCTAGAGTTTGTGAATAATTTTATACTCTATAATCTTTAATTTTTTTAATAATAAAGCTTTTGCATTGTCTCTTCTTGTGGACATATGTCAATAAACTGAATCACATAAATATTGTGTGCTTTTGTTATTCTCTCTTGTTTTTTCCTTTTTCATTCTTGTTTCATTATTCTCCTTGCATTTTGCAACAATACATATACTATTGATACAAGTAGCATTAAGATAACAAATTGTGAAGGTTTCGAGAAGTTTCTCCTTCTCCAATCAAGATAAAGGAACTCAAAATTGGATTGAGAATGCAACCATGGCTCACCGAACCACCTCAAAATAGGTAATTTTAGGCATGTTGAAACATATCGACGGCTAGTCGATATGGTTCAGATGTTCGATTTAGAACACTAATGAAAATAGAGTGAGGGATAAGGAAAGAGAGAGAGAAGAGGAGAGAAAAGAAGAGAAAAGACAGACGGTGGCCTACTGAGGTCATCAAAGGGTTACCAAGGCCTCTAGGCTTCACAATCCTCCATGAGATGCGAGAGGAGAGAGATAAGAGAGAGGGGATGGAAGAGAAGTAGAGTGAGGGGAAGGTGGTAGGGAGAACATCGGATGGTTGTTGTTGTTGTGTAGGATCTAGTACCACGCATTACAGCAGAAAAAAAAAAAAAATAAGAAATACAATACAAATACGTGGATCGGCTTCAAGCTTACCTCCACAAGACGTGCAAGCTTCACTATGAGAGAATAAAATATAACAATATAAGAGAAACTCACCACTCAACTTTTGTATAAGAGTCTCTTAATAAGAAGTCCCAAAATTCTCAGAAAAGCTCTTTGAAACCTCTCTTGAAGTCTTTTTGCATCTCCAGGACATCACCAGCTACCCAATGCAACAAACGACTTATCAATTAGAGCTAGGCTTCAAAATCTCCAAAATAGTATTACACTAGAAATATCGAGTCTAAATCAATCATAGAACCATCTATGATCATCTGATCATGATCGGCTCGCATCAGAGCTATCCGATCATGAATATAGCCTTAGATCAAGCTTGATCATGTCCGAATTGAGTTCCAGCCATCCAATCATGACCGCACATGATCTTTACCATTAAATCATGCACAAACACCTCTAGACCACATGTAGACTGTGTGATCGATCCACACGGCACCCATAGACCACCCAGCACCATGCGGTCCATGGTGGACTACGACAGGGCACTAGGCCTGGGTGCCTGTGCGCCCGTGTTGGGCTCGCCTGTGCATTGGGCCATGTGCTCCTACATGCGTGCATGGGTCCATCGGGCCTGGCTGCACCCCGACCAGCCTTCGCTGGTCTCTGCCACTTCATGGGTCATGCCATGTATTTTGAGCCTTCTTTCATGTGTATGTTCACCATCTGGACTCTGTTGGGCTATTCTGGGGCTCATTGGACTTTGTTCGTCATCCTGGACCTTTCTATAGGCTCAATGTGGATCGAATTTTGAGGCATCAAATCTCAATAATTTTTATTTAGATTTGATATTCGACCTCCACCTATCTCTGAGAGCTTGTGATCCATCTTGCCCCCCCATCTTGGGGTATACCTGCCATCTCATGGATGGGCAAATGTGGGAGTCAAGCCAGGCCACTCAATCCTACCTCCATCATGAACTGTGTCCACTCTAACCAAAGACATGCTCGAGGAAGTCTCCTGCAACAATAGAAACTTCACTTTGTAATGTTGCCTCTCATCCTCCTGAATCTCCCGTCTATTGCCCGATCCACCTCTATCTGGAGCTCCATCTCGCTCTAGGCTCCTCCTAGATGTTGAAAAATATATCCAAAAGTCAATCATCAAGCTGTTGATGGTTGAGCAATCAAGTATGATAATTAATTTATTGATAAATAAAATATATTTGGTATTTTCATCATAAGCTTTCATCTTCTAATGAACTCCATTGTTATGATGAAGTTTTTAGGACTATTTAGATTCGATAAAGAGAGATTTATCGATTAGTCCTTAAAATTATTCACGATCAAATGATAGACTGTTAATAAAGACGACAGCTTCTATCGAGCATAGATCGCTGTAGGCCATATGGATTGGTTGTCCTCTTAACCAAAGAGTGTGGAGACACTGGTATGGCATATAGGTGAGATATAAGGGTACATCATCATTGAACGTGACCAACTCCAGAGTATTCTGCTGTCGAGAATGTCTCTGATGGGATATAGATATAAGTGTTCCTTAGACCTGAGGTCACCTTAGTGACTTGCAAGCAACTCACTATGCTTTGGTACTGAACTAACTGAATTTTTAATTCAGTGAGGGAAGGCTTCTGGGCATAGTCAAGTACTTGCAAAGTTAGAGTGTGATCGAGATGTGATTGACCACTCCAAGAGTTGGAGAAGAATAAGTCATTGTATTTCAATTTAGCAAAATCTTGGCTAGGGTAATCCATCAGATGGATTTGATATTTTGAAATACAATGTGGACAACCTGATCAGAATTGACAGTGGAACTCTGAGGTGTCTTATGATCATTTTGGTCAAGGGGATGAATTATATGAAAACTATATCCGCATGGGTTCTAAGGATGTTGTTCTACATATTCAATCTATCCGATCGTCGGGTACCATTGCTAGATGGTCACTTCGATTGATATAAAAATTTATTTTTATACTATCAATTTAGGTTCAGTCCTATGAGATCATACACATTAGAGTTCATGATCCGATCGGATGGTTGATCAATGATTAAGAATCGTTCTAGGGTTAAATGATCAATACGATTGATATTTAACCTAGTGCAAGTGTTGTAGGAAGATCGATTAGTAATTCAATTGCTAATTGGCTTAATTTGATTAAGTCAATGGGCTGAGATTAAGTCTAATTGAATATGATTTAATTATATTTGGTTTGGACTTGATTAGATCAAGTCCAATTGGTTTATTGGATAAGCCAAGTGCAAGAAAAAAATTAGTCCTAGTTCAATTAGGACTTGGGTCAACCTAATTTCTAATTTGATTAAAAAATTAAATCAGATTTAAATTTAATTTAATCTGATTAAATTAGATTCTTAATTGGATTAAGATCTATTTTAATTGAGTTGATCTAATTTTGGTTTGATTTGGTTTGAGAAACTAAATTAAAACAAGTCATAAGATAGAATCCTAGTAAGACTAGGATTCCACCTTGCGCCACTTAAGCCCCGTCCACGCCCTCTCTCTTATTCCACACCAATCCCTTCTTATTTTGTGCGATAAAAGCACTCTCCCAGGTCTTTCCTACGTCCAAAAGATTTTCTCTCTTCTTTCATACATGAAAAGTGGTTGTGGATCAAATCAAGTAGGAATAAGTTTGGATTTCAAATTCTATGAGATAGAGTTTTAGAAATCCAAAATTCTTTTCCTTTTGCACCGAATTTACTCAGATTTTTTTTGAGATTTTTGTGATTTTTAGAGCACACATTGTGCACCCTTTGTTGGTGGTCCATGCATGAAAATAAGGAGGTGGCGCCCAAGAGTTGGGCACCCTTATCTTGCCATGTTTGGATAACCTTGACTAGATATTTGACCTAGATCTTGGGCGCCCCTTATCTTGCCATGTTTGGATAAGCCTTGACTAGATACTTGACCTAGACAAGGACTCTATCATATCTCTCTCTATGAAATGAGTTTCTTCATGAAATTTTTGAAAATATAGAGACTTGAGAGACCTTTGGGGCATCCAAAAATTAGAGAGAAAGACCTTTGAGTCGTAGAGATATAATAGACACAAGACAGGGTGTCTAGGAGAGAGTAAAGAGAAGAAGAAGAGGGTCTTCTTCTAGGGTTGTTAGTTTCATCTCTTTCCTTCCTCCATCTTAAGTTTTCTGAGAGCGTCTCAGATCTAAAGCTCTCCTTCTACTTCTCATCTTTAGAAGAGCCAAAATCAAAAAGAAAGAGGCACCTGATCAACCATCGAAGAAGGATCAGCGTAGTACTAGCATACTGTGCTGATTTTTTGAAGCAGGACTTCTGGTCGAGATTCGTAGGCTCGTGTGGATGACTCCTAGAGATCGGATGCATGTGCGGTTTGCAACATCATCTTCAAGTATGGATCAGCAAGGTTAGAACGTCTAATTTGCAAGGTAATAGATCTGATCTATTGTTTAATACATACATTAGATGTAGTATAGAAACATGTTGATATGATTAACATGTAGTTCATGCTCTATATATTTTAATTTTTGATTTAATGCTATGTAATAAATATGTAATAGAATCTTAGATCTAGAAATTCTCTGATTTTAAAAAATAAATTTTGATTTACTTTAGTCTTCCGCTGTCTGATCTTGAAAAAATTTCAAGATCTAACCCTGAAACCCCAGATCTGGTTCTCTACAATTGGTATCAGAGCCAGATTATTTATTACATATTATTTATACATGCTTAGATTATCTCTTAGATTAGATCTATAATCTGATTATTAAATCTAAAATTAAAATTTTAGATCAATCACGAACTGCAAGGTTGTCCTGCTGTAAGATTTACCCCTTACAGTGCAATGGTTGTCCTAGTTCATGTAGATCTATCTTTAATCATAAATTTGTTAGATATGATCTAGATTAAATTTATGATTTATTAGATTTAAAAGATATTTAAATCTAAAATAAAATTATTTTGTTAATAATTTTTGTGTAAAAAATTATTTAAAGTTGAAATTGTTTCAATTACATGAACCTGTTTAGATTAGATCTAAAGTAGTTTCATGTTTATTTTATTTGCATCTTGATTATGAATCAAACATGCAATATGGTTGTAGAACTATATTATAAAATTATTTTACAAATATAAAAATTATTTTTGAAAAGCCAAACCCAACCCTCAGCCCAAAATTTAATTAAGAATTAAGAAGTTGTTAGGTTCTAGGATTGTGAATTGAAAAATCTAAGACACAAACCATAACACATTGAGTTAATGGGTTAGTGAAAATTAAGTCCATTAATTGGGTTAGACCTATGGTTAGATTAAAGATAGACTTAATTAGAGAATTGACTAAATCTAATCAATTGTTGTCTTAGATTAGGTCAAGGATTCTCTAGATCAATTACAATAGTGTAGTTGGTCAAGTCCATGTCTTTAACGAGAACCAAACGGACTTGATTTTTGGCTAAACAATCTAGCACAAACTGATAGGTTGATCTAATCGAAACTAATTAAACTAGTTGGTGTCTAAGATAAACCAGATCGATAGTTTTTAATTGGGAGCCCGCTTACCTGATCATTTTTGATGTGTCTAAGGCAAGCTTTGGCCGACCCTCTCACTGATCGAACTTACCTGACCTCTTGGTGAAATTATTTTTGATCGGATCACTTGACTATTCAAACTGACCAATGTCAGCTAGGTAAATTAGTGTGACTGATTTAGGTGCTCCTAGACCAGTCTATTTTAATGATCTCCCTTAAGTGACTTGGTGAAGCCAGTGGGAGAATCATGATAAGCTGGTTCTTCTGACCTTCTCCTCTAAATCAATTAAATCCTCTAAAATTATTAGGTTCTTGAAATGATAAAGTTATGAAGATAACTGAGTCATAGCCTCTCATTAAGGTGTTTAATAATAGATCCATTAACTCAATAATCATTGCAGACTCAAAGGCTCGGTGCTTGTTGACAAATAAATTATCACTCATCATATGATGACTTGGAAGTGTCTCTCCAATGGTGGTTAGGTTGGCCAACCAAAGTTGGACTTAATCATTCGTTGGTTAGATGCACCAAGTATGTCATGTTAATGGTTGGACCTAACCGATCCTTACAGTGGAGGCCAAAGCCTACTGATTAGGTTTTTGGGGCAAAATTAAAATTACTAGAAATTATTTAGAGAAACAATTGGTTATGAACCTACCCTTAGATGTACATAGATTGGCCAACCAAAGTTGGGCTTGTGTGCAGTCTAAATAGATTCCAGTACCCACTAAGGAATTAGGGTAATTTCTTGAATTGGAGATAGAAGCTACCAATTTGAATAAAATAGTGGGAGAAACCTTTTGATTAAAGTCCAAATCTTTAGATTTAATGAATCAATTACCAATTAGGTTATGGTTTTCTTTTGTGCAGATATGGCCACTTTTCTATCGCTCCGATCATTGTTGGACAATGATAAGTTGGTGGGATCCAACTTCGGTAGCTGGTATCGAAAGTTGAAGATAGTCCTGGAGCATGAACAGATCCTATATGTGATAATGGATCCTGCACCTGAGGAGCCAGCTGTCAATGCATGTGGAACAGTCAGAGACACTTATCAGAAGTGGCTCAGTGATCAGACCATGGTGCGCTGTATCATGCTGGCTGTCATGAGCGACGAGTTCAGTCACAGATTCGAGACGGCTCAGCCAAAGGACATGCTTCAAGTGTTGGAGATATCTTTGGCACATCCGATGATATGGAGAGGCACAAGACTAGTTGTGTCATCTTCAATGCCAAAATACGGGATGGTGCCTCTGTCACTGATCATATATTGTACATGATCGAGCTGATGGAATGATTGAGCAAGCTCGACTTTCCTTGCATGAGCAGTTTGGGAAAGATGCAATACTGAACTCGCTACCCAAGTCTTATCTCCATTCTTCACTCATTATAGAATGACAATGCCTGAAGTAAACTATAACGGGTTACTGGGGTTGTTTCAGAACTTTGAGAAGGATCACCAACTCCACAAGAATTGATGAACTTAGTGGGAGGTTCGTCTTCTAGTTCTCGATCCTTTAAGAAAGGAAAGAAGAATAAAAAGAAGAAAGTGAAGAAGGTGCAAGTTCAGGCTGGGACATCAGTGTAGGGCTAGACTAGAAAGATCAAGCCCGATAAGAGTCTATTCTACTGGCAAGCACCCTAGATTGGATAGTGTGTCAGATATCTACTTATGGCACTGTAGGCTAGGTCATATAAATAAGAACAGAATAAACAAATTGACTCAAGAGGGAATCCTCGAAGTCAGTGATTGTGAATCATTTTCAACCTGTGAGTCCTGTCTTCTTGGTAAAATGACCAAGTCACCTTTTACTGAAAAAGGTGAGAGAGCTACTGAGCTTTTGGGCCTAATACATACTGATGTATGCGGGCCCATGAGCACAAGTGCTAGAGGTGGATATTTTTACTTCATAACTTTCACGGATGATCTATCCAAATATGGATATGTCTATCTAATGAAACATAAGTCAGATTCATTTGAAATGTTCAAACGGTTTCGAAGTAAAGTAGAAAAATAAACTGGGAAGAGTATTAAAACTCTTCGATCTGACCGAGGAGAAAAATATCTTTCTAGTGAGTTTCTCACATATCTAGGAGAGAATGAGATTCTCTCCCAATGGACTCCTCCAGGAACACCACAGTATAATGGTGTGTCTGAAAAGAGAAATCAGACTCTGTTAGACATAGTCCGATCCATGATGGATTTTATATCTGTTATCTGTTAAATAGGGTTCCAAGTAAGTCTGTAATTAAGACTCCATATGAGATATGGACAGGGCGTAAGCCAGCACTTTCACACCTTAGGGTCTGAGGGTGCCCGATCTATGTCAAACGATTAGTCATAGACAAACTTAGACCTAGGTCTGACAAATGCACATTCATCGGATATTCTAAAGAGACCAAAGGATATTTTTTCTACCATGCTGATGAACAAAAGGTGTTCGTCAACCTTAAGGTAATCTTTTTAGAAAAGGAGTTCCTTGGTGAAGGAACCATTGCCTCTAAGGTTGAACTTGATGAAGTTCAACAGGTAGAAGGACCGACACCAATAGCTGAACTTGAGTTGGATTTGATTAGATCAGATCCAGAGCCCAATTATCTGCACCATTAAGATGATCCGATAGAGTACCGCATCAGTCGGACAGATACTACAGTTTCTTGGTCCGAGATGGTAATCCCATCGAACTCGATGAGAAGATGAGGATCCGATCACCTATATGGATGCAATGCAGAGATCTGATTTCGAGAAATGCTTGAAGCCATGAAATTCGAAATGGAGTCCAAGATGGTCAATGATGTATGAACATTGGTTGACCCACCTAAAGGGGTTAAACCGATTGGGTGTAAATGGGTGTTCAAAAGGAAAAAGGGTGCAGACGGAAAGGTGGAGACCTATAAAGTCCGTCTGGTTGCTAAGGAGTATCATCAACGTTATGGTATTGACTATGATGAGATATTTTTTCCTATGGCAATGCTCAAATCCATTCGGATAATGCTTGCAATAGCTGCCCATCTGGATTATAAGATCTGGCAAATGGATGTAAAGACAGCTTTCTTGAATGGAGAGTTGACCGAAGAGGTGTATATGATACAACCTGAGGAGTTTACATCCACAGATGAGTCCAAGGTGTGCAAGCTTCATAGATCCATTTATGGATTGAAGCAAGCTTCTCAGAGTTGGAACATGTATTTTGATAAGGTGATCAAAACGTATGGCTTCGTTAAGAATGGAGAAGAGCCCTGCATCTATAAATGACAAATGGTCCAGTTATGGTATTCCTTGTTTTGTACATGGATGACATTCTCTTAATCGAGAATGACATCCTCGCACTACAGGGAATAAAAGTTTGGTTGTCATCACAGTTTTCCATGAAGGACTTGGGTGAAGCATCCTATATCCTAAAAATGAAGATCTATAGGGATAGATCTAAAAGGATGCTTGGGTTATTCCAGTCCACATACATAGACACTGTAATGAAGAGGTTCAGTATGGAGAATTTCAAGAAGGGCTATCTACCGATAGGCCATGGAATTTTTTTCTCTAAGAAAGATTGTCCGACAACTCCTGAAGAGAGAGAGCGTATGAGTAGAGTCCCATATGCTTCGATCGTGGGATCTATCATATATGCCATGATATGTACAAGACTAGATGTGGCATACTCACTAGGAGTAGTGAGTAGATACCAATCTGATCCTGGAGAAAACCACTGGAAAGTGTTTAAAGCCATCTTTAAGTATTTGAGAAATACTAAGGACCAATGGTTGGTTTATGACGAGTCAGATATGAAACTTATAGGGTTCATAGACTCCAGCTTTCAATCTAACCATGATGACAGCAGAAGCATATCGGGTTATATCTTTACTCTGAATGGTGGAGCTATCTGTTGGAAGAGTTTCAAGCAGCATACTGTGGCAGACTCTGTTTGTGAAGCAGAGTACATCGCAGCATCGGATGCCGTGAAGAAAGCTGTGTGGCTGAGAAATTTATCACCGAGCTCGGAGTAGCACTCTCCCTCGATGGTCCGATCCTACCCTATTGCGATAGCACTGGTGCCATAGCTTAGGTGAAGGAATCCAAAGCACACCAGTGGACAAAGCCCATTTTGCGCCGCTTCCACCTGGTTTGAGAGATCGTGGATCGAGATGATGTCAACCTTCAGAAGATCGACAAAAGGAGAACCTGACTGACCCCCTCACTAAAGCCCTAGCGATAAAGGAGTTCGACGACCACAAGTCGAAGATGGGTAATAGATACTGTGCCAAGTGACTTTAGGACAAGTGGAGTTGTTGGAAAATATGTTCAAAAGTCAATTGTCAAACTGTTGACGGTTGAGCAACCAAGTATGATAATTGATTTGTTGGTAAATAAAATATATTTAGTATTTTCATCATAAGCTTTCATCTTCTAATAAACTCCATTGTTATGATGAAGTCCTTAGGACTATTTAGATTCGATAAAGAGAGAATTTATCGATTAGTCCTTAAAACTGTTCACGACTAAATGATAGGCTGTTAATAAGGACGACAGCTTCTATCAAGCATAGATCACTGTAGGCCATATGGGTTGGTTGTCTTCTTAATCAAAGAGTGTGGAGATACTGGTATGGCATACAGGTGAGATGTAAGGGTACATCATCATTGAACGTGACCAACTCCAGAGCATTCTGCTGTCGAGAATGTCTCTGATGGGATATAGGTATAAGTGTCCCTTAGACCTGAGACACTTCAGTGATTTGCAAGTAACTCACTGTGCTTTGGTACTGGACTAACTAAATTTTTAATTCAGTGATGGAAGGCTTCTGGGCATAGTCAAGTACTTACGAAGTCAGAGTATGATCGAGATGGGATTGATCACTCCAAGAGTTGGAGAAGAATGAGTCACTGTATTTCAATTTAGCAAAATCTTGGTCAGATAATCCATCAGATGGATTTGATATTTTGAAATACAATGTGGACAACCTGATCAGAGTTGACAGTGAAACTCTGAGGTATCCTATGATCATTTTGGTCAAGGAGATGAATTATATGGAAACTATATCTGCATGGGTTCTAAGGATGTTGTTCTACAAATTCGACCTATTCGGTCGTCGGGTACCTTTGCTAGATGGTCACTTCGATTGGTACAAAAATTTATTTCTATACTACCGACTTAGTTCGGACCTATGAGGTCACACACATTAGAGTTCATGATCCGATCGGATGGTTGATCAACGATTAAGAATCGTTCTAGGGTTAAATGATCAATACGATTGATATTTAACCTAGTGCAAGTATTGCAGGAGGATCGATTAGCAATTCGATTACTAATTGACTTAATTTGATTAAGCCAATGGGCTGAGATTAAGTCTAATTGAATATGATTTAATTAGATTTAGTTTGAACTTGATTGGATCAAGTCCAATTATTTATTGGATAAGTCAAGTGCAAGAAAAAAATTAGTCCTAGTTCAATTAGGACTTGGGTCAACCTAATTTTTAATTTGATTAAAAAATTAAATCAGATTTAAATCTAATTTAATCTGATTAAATTAAGTTTTTAATTAGATTAAGACCTATTTTAATTGATTTGATCTAATTTTGATTTGATTTGGTTTGAGAAATCAAATTAAAATAAGTCATAAGATAGAATCCTAGTAAAACTAGGATTCCACCTTGCGCCACATAAGCCCCCCCATGCCCTCTCTCTTATTCCATGACAATCCCCTCTTATTTTGTGTGATAAAAGTCCTCTCCTAGGTCTTTCCTACATCCAAAAGGTTTCCTCTCTTCTTTCATACATGGAAAGTGGCTGTGGATCAAATCAAAGTAGGAATAAGTTTAGATTTCAAATTCTATGAGATAGAGTTTTAGAAATCCAAAACTCTTTCTTTTTGCATCAAATTTATCCAAATTTTTTCTAGATTTTTCTGGCTTTTAGGACACACATTGTGCACCCTTTATTGGTGGTCCATGCATAAAATAAGGAGGAGGCCCCCAAGAGTTGGGCGCCCTTATCTTGCCATGTTTGGATAAGCCTTGACTGGGTATTTGACCTAGACAAGGACTCTATTATATCTCTCTTTATAAAATGAGTTTTTTCATGAAATTTTTAGTGAACATAGAGATTTGATAGACCTTTGGGGCATCCAAAAATTAGAGAGAAAGATCTTTGGGTCGTGGAGATATAATAGACACAAGATAGGGTGTCTAGGAGAGAGTAAAGAGAAGAAAAAGAGGATCTTCTTCCAGAGTTGTTAGTTTCATCTCTTTCCTTCCTCCATCTTAAGTTTTCTCAGAGCATCTCAGATCTAAAACTCCTCCTCCTACTTTTTATCTTTAGAAGAGCTAAAATCAAGAAGAAGAAGATATCTGATCAACCATCGAAGAAGGATCAGCGCAGTACTAGCATACTGTGCTGATTTCCTGAAGCAAGACTTCTGATCGAGATTTGTGGGCTCATGTGGATGACTCCTAGAGATTGGATGTGTGTGCAGTTTGCAACATCATCCTCAAGCTCGAATCAGTAAGGTTAGAACATCTAACTTGTAAGGTAGTAGATCTGATCTATTGTTTAATACATACATTAGATATAGTATAGAAACTTGTTGATATGATCAACATGTAGTTCATACTCTATATATTTTAATTTCTAATTTAATGCTATGTGATAATCATATAATAAAATCTTAGATCTAGAGATTTTTGATTTTAAAAAATAAATTTTGATTTATTTTAGTCTTTCGCTGTCTGATCTTGAAAAAGTTTCAAGATCTAATCCTGAAATCCTAGATCTGGTTCCTTCACTAGCTCCTGAAACTTAACCTCGTGTGAGGCTCTCCGTCAGGTAGTAATGTCCTATCTTCTTTCCCTCCAAAATAACTTTATCACTATGCATGACCTTCAAAATTTCTCCACAAGCTACCATTCTTTTGCCTCTCGAATCCAGTCTGCTTAGTGAGATAAGATTCCATCTGAAATTTGATATGTATCAGGCCTCCTTCAATCTCCTCAC
>NC_026003.2:19241900-19276770 GCF_000442705.2 Elaeis guineensis
TCGAGCTAGAGTGTTGGAAGCTAACAGAATTGATCATAAAAAATAAAGATTTAATTAGATGATTGTACTTATAATAGTTTATTCTAGAGATTTTAAAAATAAATAAAGGCTCTCACTAATTTTTTGAGTCTCTCACACTCTTCGGATGGAGAAATAAAAATCCTAATGCAATAAGTGGTTCTAGTGGGTGCTGCAGTCCCACCGATATACGATACCTCACCTAATAGTTATTGATGACATGTATACCAATGCATAGACAACTTTGTCCAGATGCTTCTCCAAACATGTTGCAGTAATTTGATCTCTAAGTCTTGTGGCTTCACCTAATAGTTATTGGCATATTTCTTAGTTAAGTCTGACCCACCGTTCACCAGCAAGTGCAAAGCCGTCATTGGATCCCTCACTTAATAGTTATTGAGCCCAACCCCATCTTTACCTCAGAGCATCTAATGTCAATAGAGTGGTTGTGCCTTCCCAATGCAATCGAACCACTATAACCAGTCGAGAATGATCAACATCAAAAAAAGCACCCGCATCTCTACCATGATGGAAGACCAATAGATAATATTTAGTGAGGAGATTTAGGTTCAGATCTCTTCTAATTAGTCACATACATTTGATGTAATGACTAATATGGTTTGGATCAGCACATTTCATATCTCACCAACCTAGTCGGCATAGGTAAACTCGGGTCAACAAGTAAATACAAAACATAAGCTCCCAAAATGACCAAGTAAGTAAAGATGAGTGGAGGTCTCCTGTTGCTTTTCTTAGATATCAATGAATTGGCCAGGTCAGACAACGAAACTAATTAAAAAATCACTATCTAAGACTTGTCTTAAATACCAAATTGGTTGATTAAAATCAATTAGGTTAACCTATAGATCCAGGCTCAAACCGTTGAGCTAAATTCGATCTTGACTTAACCAATTTACATCAAATATGAATCAATTTGACTGACTCTAACTAAATTCAATTTTGAGCCCCTTTGACCTAATTCCAACCAACTTTTGATTAGGTTTGATCAACTGCTCAAAATCGAAAAAGATTCTAACCTGATCTAATTAATGACCCTAGTTGTAGTTTAGTCTCTAAATCTAATTTGTTCAACCCATATTCAAAAATCATATTTTATATATTAAAATTTAGATCTTAAATACTAATTTTAGATCTTATAATTTTGAATCTTAATTCTCAATGAAGTACATGATGTACATGGATTTAAGTTTAGATCTCGAAATAATTTTTAGTCTAAATAATTTATATTATATCTTATACAATTTTGCTGTTTGTAGAATCGAGTCGACTCATTCTGATACATAAATGACTTGTCACAGTGAGTCGACATAACATTGAGACAAATAGAAACCTACAAACCTAACCTGCACAATTGAGTCGGCTCATCAGCAAATGAGCTGACCTACCAGGGTTTCGAGTTGACTCCAACAAAACAAGTCAACTCACCAAGTACTCGAGTCGACCCAATTGAGAATTGAGTTGACTCCACAAGCATGCCAATCACAGTTTCATGATTTCATGCAAATAGAACCTAAAATTTTGGATCTAGAATTTTGCAGAAATTAAGTTTTAGATCGTGTGTCAAAATAATATATCACATATAATATTTAGTGATCTAAAATATATAAAAATAAATATATAATTTGATTTAAATCTAAAATATATAACACATATAATTTTTTATTTACTGTTCATCTTCATAGAAAATATCACAGTCGGCACCCCTACATGTCATAAGAGAAAACCCATCGAATGAGGAAGAGAGAGACTTTAATCCTTTCATCTTCTTATGATCGGACGATAATAGTGATTATCTCAATTCGATTACTAAGCTACTAAGAAATTAATCTAACATATCATATATATAATTAATTAAAAATTAGATCTAATTATCTTTCACATGTCAAACATATGAATAATAATTTTGAATCTATACATGTAGGAAAAAATTTCAGCAATCATACTAGATCTAAATTAAACTTTAATTAATATATTCAGATTTAAAATAAATTTTAGATCTCAATAATATATTATTTATTTTAGATCTAAAATAATTTTAAATTTAAAATAATCCTATAATCATATTACAAGATGTAGAAAATTCAGATCTAACATTAATCGATGTTCTATATCATTCTAGGATAATCATTCAGCATAATAGGATTATGCTAGGGCAACCTTATTTCAGAAAAATCATCTAACTAACCTTTAGATCTGATTTCTACAAATTAAATTTCAGATCTGAAAATTTTTCATATTCGTATCAGAATCTGACTTTGATACCACAGACAGAAAATGCTATGGTTTCATACGTGCATTTTAAAATTTTTTATAAACTTTATGTAGCGAAAGTAAATAAATTAAAATATTTTTAATTTAAAATATACATCAGATTTAATTTAAAAATCATGCATAGGATCTTGACATGAGCATACTATCATGATCTGAAATCTGAAAAAAAAAATAATCATCAGAAAATTAAAATTGGAGATCAGATCTCCATACCTTCGGATCCTATGGATATCCGAGGTTCTGATCGTAGCCGCGCATGTGTCCAACCTCTGCTGTATCCATACAGAGATATCTGATTGGAGCACCAAGATCACTGATGTGTTAGCATCTTGCAGATCTCGCTCTTCAGCCTTGGATCTATATCGCTTCTTCTAGATCTCGAAGAAGAAGATCGCTGCGTGAACTCCTTCGCACAGATCCATCGGGATCTAAACCAGATCACCAAGAAGGAAAGAAGAACCTTTCTTCTTCTCTTCTTCTCTCTCTTTTTCACTCTTAGATCTGATCTCTATCAGATCTTGGCATAGAGGTTGAAGGAAGAAAGAGGGCATTAGGGTGTAAGGAAGGAAAGATGGTGGCACTAGAAACAAAATTGATGTCTTAAAGAAGCCATCCCCTTCCCCACGCTAAAAATCTCTTCATGCCCATAATATTTTGCTGCACAAAATTTCATCCCCTCTTTCTTAATCAAATAAGACTTGATTTCATCAAATGAATGGATGAGATGTTGAGGCATAAAGAAGGAATGTTGCAAGAAAGGAACCACCCAACCAAATTCTCATGCACGCACATCCTTTTTTTTCAACATTTTGTCACATAAAAAAAAATGATTCCCTTTTTGTTCCATGCCTCAATCTGATAGGATTTATTTCCATTCAAATATGAGTTTAAATGAAAGTTAAATCATATCAACAAAGAGTCCCATAGCAAGGGGAGGCGCCAACTATTAGCACCTCATATGACTTCATGCACGCCAAGAAAAGAGTGCGAGAAAACCATCATCCCTTCTGACTTTGGGTTGGCTAAATAGAGAGAGAGTCTCAGAGAACCTAGGCTCTATGAGTCATGGTTCATTTGGTTCAAATTGGATCTCAATTGGGTTCAAATCGAGTTCGAATCAAGTCGAATTTGAAAGGCTATCAAATCTGATCCAATCAAGCTTGAAATCCAAATCTGATTTGGATAATTGAACTCAATTAGTATTAAATTAAATTAAGTTCAATTAAATTAAATTTAATTAAAATTAATTAAAATTTAATCTATAATTTAATCAGTCTCAATAAAATTACAATCTTTGCAATTAAATCCCTGTGCTAACAATTAGCAGCTACCAAAACTGTAACGATTACAAATTAGCAATTTCTAAAATTCAAACTATTAATTCAATTGATAATTTGAATATGATCCAAGCCATTGATTATGTCATACTCTTTTTGTGAGTGACCCCTCAGGTTCTATTCTATCTGATAGTGAGACATACTGTGATCTCCATCACAGTATCATCGAAACTCTTTTTGATGGGCTAGAACGATTCTAACTCACCTCAATAAGGATTGTTGATCCAAAAATAATCCTAGTGAATTTTCACGATCCACCGTGATTTCTAATAGCATGTAGTAGCAATTTAGTAGAATAGAAAAGATGAACCCCTAGGTGTAGTTATCGTGTGATACAATCCTTCTATCGTGAGTCCCAACTAGATGGAGGTCATGAAGAACTCGTCAAACCTCATCATTAGTTATATACTAGATTGGCTCGACTCGAGTTTATTTGTAAATCCATAAAATTTTTTTTCAATATTCACTCTTGCTCTGACCAGAGGCTTCCTGAACTCAGTCTTGTGAATCGCATAGGACTTCTTTTCTATCAAAATCGATAGATTCCATCTAAGTGCATCCTACTTTAAACAGCGAACCTGAACCTACAATAGCCGACATATACAGCAAGGACCCAAATGGCTAGGGACCAAAGAAACGTGCAGTCAAACTAAGTAGTCTCACTGTGAATAGCCAACACATCGCAGGTCAAAGGATCAGTTACACCACTGCAGCATCAAGAAAATTACTGACGAGTGAGTAGATATCCAAATGATTTCTCGTATTGGTCATGCTCAGTGCAAGTTGTTCTCTAACAACTACCTGCATTCTCATCCCAGTGTCTTTAAACTGCAGACTTGAGACTCATCTGTCCTAAAGAGAGGTGATCCATGCACCGATCTTGAATGGATTGATCACTGTCCTCCATGATAATTCTTCAATCGGGAGTATTTAGAAATTAACTACTAATGATGTATGTCTCAAATTCTCAATACCTTAAGAATACACAAAATCATATTTGTTAATTTTTAAGACAAATCATGGATACATATGACTTGATTGGTTATAAAGACTACCCGTCAAGTATAAAATATACCCTAGAAAAAAGTATGTGCCAGTCAAGATTAGCTTCTAGGACATACATCTAACATAAAGTTCTTTCAAAGTTTTCTCCTAAGATTATTTCTGGTATTAAGTTTCTTTTCTAGCATAGCCATAGAAAATACTTGACCTTTAGAGGCATGTGAGATTCTATAACGAGGCAGGAACTCTGCATTTGATTTCCTAAGTGTTAAGGAATTTATAAAAAGAAGCTCCATAGAAAACTCTCACATCATTCAACTTCCAAATTAACTCATCCTCCTGATTTTGCATGACCGACTCTCATAAGGATGTAAGCTAGTTACAAATGAGTTTGAACTTCCATGGAGGAGTGGGGTGGTAATCCGATTCTCCATGTCCTAGATCTTGGGTTGAAGAAGTCAGCAACTATACCATTTTCCCATTTACCAAAAAATAAAAAAAAAACTATACCATTTTCCTAATGGTTGATCTTGAAGAGTGTTGGTGCAGAATTTCGCCGAAGCCGGAGTTGCTGGAGTCGAGATGACCGCGGCCGCCATCAGGACCTGCAAGGAAAGTCTAAATCAGAGTTGAGGGTGCTTCAGCAAGATCTTCTGATGCTCAAGTTAGTACTCTGCTTCAACAGAAATGGAGTGCTCGAGTGAAAATTTTAGTAGAGTTTTGAGATAAAGTTTAGAGCTTAGAGAAGAACGTATCTGGGGGTCCCTTTTTATAGATGGAGAGCGTAACTGATTGACAGCGACGTCTGTAACCGCTTGATAGTGGGCCGTCCAGAGCCGCGCGGAGTTTGTTACGGAGAATAGTGGCATCAGGGGTCGTTCAGGGCCACGTGGAGTTTGTTACGGAGAGTGAAGTGGTGTCCATTGTCGCGATTTGCCAGAGAATGGTGGAGCCTGGAGAGTGGAGTGGTGTCCATTGTCACGACCTGCCAGAGAGTGGTGGAGCCACGTGGAATCCATTGTAGAGAATGGAGTAGGGTAGTGGCCATTATCGTGACTTACCAGAGAGTTTGGATCTATCGACTGGAGCTCGACTGGGATGTCTGGTGGAGCGGAATGGCTCTCTGTCTCATTGATTTAGGAGAAGCTCGGATATTTTGAGGTTGCTGGTGAGTCTACTATTGTCGGATGCTTCGGGCACTAATGCTACAGCGGGAGTCATCTGCTGTAGAAGCTCGGATGGAGACTTTCTGTTGGTGAAGTCTGGTAGAAGTCTGATTGCTAGAGAAGTCCGTCTAAAATTTGCCTGATGTGGAAGCTCGTCTGAAGATTATCCATCGGAGAAGTCCAGTTTCATGAAAAATCTGGCAGAGGGTCGGCCGACGGTGGACTTCGGATGGCGTTGGGAAGGTTCGACAGACACCGGAGATGATCGATCGTTGTAGAAATCCAGCTGCTGGAGCCCATCCGTTGTAGAAGTTCGTCCAATATCCATCCGCTATGGAAGTTCGGATGGAGTCTGATTCTTGTAGAAGGCTGAGAGGAGACCGCTTATTGTAGAAGCTCGATCGAAGATCGATTGTCGTGGGAGCTCAAAGTAGTGACCTGGTCGGTGGATCCTATCCCATCGTAGAAGCTCATCTGGGATCCGTCCACTGTAGGAGCTTGGCTGAAGTTTGCTTGTGATTGAAGTTAGGAAGAAATTTGTTTACAGTGAAAACTCGGATGAAATTCGCTTACAGTAGAGATCCGGAGTAGACCGCTCGTAGTAGAAATTCGGAGTAGATCACTCGTAGTAGGAGTTCGGCTCTCGCAGGAGCTCGATTGGAATCCAGAAGGTGATCGACCGTCGTAGAAACTTGGATGGAGTCTGGTTACTGTAGAAATCTCACTATCGGAGAAGCTCGGATATTGATGAAGTTCGGAAGAAGTTCAGAGTAGGGTCATCCCCGGTCGGAAGAAGTCTGGAAGGGATTTGGAGAATAGTCGATCACTGTAGAAGGTCAGCTGATAGTGAGGCCCAGAGAGCCCTTGGAGCGGCCCGGTAGATGAATGAAGAAGCTCATTGTCGGAGAAGTCCGAACAGTCGAGGGGGTTCAGAGAGACGCCACACAAGGTCGGAAGCTGAAAAAATCCTGGAAGGGTCGGTCTTTTACAAACTTCGGCCGTGGGGGTATTTTATACTCAACACCAGTCTCCCTACTTTCGAGTTCGAATTTTGAATGAAGTACAGAGAAATTCTCATGACCGAAGTTGCCCCCCTCGATTTCCACACTCGATGGCTTCCAGATATTTTGGTGCTTGGTGCGCTGGTGCCGGAGTCTTTTCAAATCAAAGCGATTCGAAAAGATTTTTTCAAAATTCTCGCTGGAGCGTTGCCCTAGATACAGTGCAATAATGGTTTTACCAACTATCGACCACCTTCAGCTGCTTGCTACAGTGAGTGGGCCACGCGACGATTATAGACTGGCCAGAGGAGTCCTGCAGTCATTATTGCACCAGACCCCGTCGCCTATTTAAACCTGCCTCCCCCCTTCGGGGATCTCACTTTGCATGAAAGTTTCTTCGGTCCCTCCTTCGTTGTAGATATGGATGCAGACGCGGCTTGGATGTTAGCCAAGAGTCTCAAAGCCCACAAGAGAGAAGATGCTGCAACTTCTGGGTTGGCGAAGAAGGCGAGGGTAGAAGAGACAGATCCGATCGTGTATCATCTTGATCGCCCAGAGCCCGCACTTGTGGCACATCTTCGAGTGCGAGTACTTCCCGATCCTGCAGAAGGGGGAAGCCAAAGGGGGACTGGAAGAAGAAGTCAGAAAGAAGGAAAATTCGATCTCAGAAAGAAGGTCATGCCTACCGTTATTGTGAGGCAGCGAAAGCCATGGCACAAGAAGGATGGCATCTACATGTACTTTGAAGATAATGCTGGAGTAATTGTTAATCCAAAGGGGGACTGGAAGAAGAAGTCGGGTACTTAAAGCAATCCTCGACGATGGCTGAAATCGAGAGTTCGAAGTCTGATGGTACCGAGCTTTCTTGGAGCTCTTTTGCCTTGTATTCCTTTCCTTTCTTGTTGTTTCTCTTTTTTGGCCTTCAAGGCTTTGTAATGTACACTTCACTAATGAAATGAAAAAAAAATTTTCCATTTCCTTGTCCATTCCTGTATTAAAATATTGTTTACCAAACTTCTTTTGTCTTCCATCTTGTTTGGCGTCGGCGTTATTTGTGATTCCTCGCCTATTCTTGCTTTGAGTCATTGTTTACTGAACTTCTTTTATCTTTTGTCTTGTTCGATGCCGATGTTGTTTGAAAGTTCCCAGTCATCGCCGTGTTGATTTGCCTTTTTGGTTCATGATCGTAGGTCTTTTCGAGGCCATTTGAGTTTGACGCTTCCTCCCGATGCTCGAGCTTGGGGACCTGAACTTCTCGTTACTTTGAAGAAGTCGATTTCTTCTCGACCTGTGTCGAGTTATCTTTTAGTACTGAGGTTTTTTGATAGGAGTATCCCTCCTCATTGAGATGAGGTCCCTTGGGTCTTTGATATAGTTTGTTTTTCACTTATCACTGGTGTTGTTTGTCACTTTTTCTTTTCATCTTCCCCCTTTTTTTTTGTGTTTGAGTGAGGATTTTCTCTCTACTCTTAACGGGGTCATGAGAGCATAGAGAAGCCATTGAGGAGGCTTTCCTCCTCGTCCGATCTTGATCGACTGGATCTTTGTTTGTGTCAGGACGAGGTTCTCCTCTTATTTCCGACAGCCAATTTCAGCTCATATTAGGATGAGATTTTCCTCCTATTCTTAACATGGTTGTGGGGGCACATAAGGACCGTTGCAAGGGCCTTTCCCCCCATCTGATCTTTGAGTAACCGGGCCTTCGACTTTGCTCATGTTAGGACGAGGTTCTCCTCTTGTTCGTAACAAGGCTGTGGGGGCACATAAGGGCCGTTGTGAGGGCCTCTCCCCCCATCCGATCTTTGAGTAACCGGACCTTCGACCTTGCTCATGTTAGGACGAGGTTCTCTCCTATTCCTAACAAGGTTGTGGGGGCACATAAGGGCCGTTGCAAGGGCCTCTCCCTCCATCCGATCTTTGAGTAACCGTGCCTTCGACTTTGCTCATGTTAGGACGAGGTTCTCCTCCTATTCTTAACAAGGCTACGGGGGCACATAAGGGCCGTTGCAAGGGCCTCTCCCCCTATCCGATCTTTGAGTAACCGGGCCTTCGACTTTGCTCATGTTAGGATGAGGTTCTCTTCCTGTTCCTAACAAGGCTGTGGGGGCACATAAGGGCCATTGCGAGGGCCTCTCCCCCATCCGGTCTTTAAGTAATCAGATCTTTGACTTTGCTCATGTTAGGATGAGGTTCTCCTCCTGTTCCTAACAGGCTGTGGGGGCACATAAGGGCCGTTGTGAGGGTCTCTCCCCCTATCCGATCTTTAAGTAACGGGCCTTCACTTTGCTCATGTTAGGAGAGGTTCTCCTCCTGTTCCTAACATGCTTAATTTGACTGAATGAGGGAGTTACTTCTTGTCGTTATAAGCCCATGCTAAAAAAAAAATATGCAAATATAAAATTTTTATTTAGGCAAAGCTATTGGTAATACATCTGTAGATTTTTTGAATTCTATGGTCGCGGAAGCTTTACTCCTCTGAGCTCTTTTAGATAGTATGTTTCGAGCCGAACTACCTCCTTGACTTCATACGGGCCTTCCTAGTTCGGGGCAAGTTTTCCTTGATTCTGAGGTTGTGAGACAGCAGCTCGCCGAAGTACCAGATCCCCCACTCTGAAAGCTTTGCTTTTGACCCGAGAATTGTAGTAGTGGGCTACTTTCTGCTTGTAAGCCACCATCTGAACTTGAGCTATCTCTCGCTTTTCCTCTAACAAGTTGAGGTTGGCCTTGAGATCCTGTGGGTTGCGCTGCTCGTCGAATGCCACGACTCGCACCGACGGAAGCTTGAGTTCAATCGGGATCACGACTTTTGTCCCAAAGGTCAAGACAAAGGGGGTCTCCCCTGTGGGCAATCTCTGAGTAGTTCGATATGCCCACAGCCCATGATAAAGCTCATTTGTCCAAGTTTCTTTTGCTTTTTCAAGTCTCGCCTTGATTCCTTGCAACAGAGTCCTGTTAGTCACCTCGCCTCGCCGTTTGCCTGTGGATGGGCTACCAAAGTGAAGTTATGGGAGATATTTAGGTCCTCACAAAATTTAGCAAAACTTGCTCCAGTAAATTGCCATCCATTATTAGTAATGAGGGTTCTGGATAAGCCGAACCTACAGACAATTGACTTCCAGATGAAGTCCTGCACTTTAGCTTTTGTGATTTTTGCCAAAGGCTCAGCTTCGACCCACTTAGTGAAATAGTCTATTGCCACCAGGAGGAACTTCTGCTGCCCGGATGCCATGAAAAAAGGTCTAAGGATATCCATCCCCCATTGCGCAAATGACCATGGGGCACTCAATGGTGTAAGTTTGGAGGCAGGTTGCCTTTGGATATTTGCATATCTCTGGCACCGATCACACCTTCTGACATACTCGACGGAGTCATGGTACATGATAGGCCAGTAATAGCCTTGTCAGAGCAGCTTGTGAGATAAAGATCTGGCCCCTAGATGACTTCCACAGACTCCCTCGTGTACCTCCCTTAAGGCGAAGTCGGCTTCAGAAGGCTGGAGATATTTCAGGAGGGGCCAAGAGTACGACCTCTTGTATAGCTTGCCTTCGTAAAGGATATATCGGGAGGTCTGGTTCCTAATCTTTCGAGCCTCTTTTGCATCAGGAGGAAGAATCCCGTCCTTGAGATATGCGACCAGTGGATCGATCCAGCTGGGTTCACGACTGATCTCCATCACAAGCTGTGATTCTTCCGTACTTGGCACTTCAGAACTTCGAAGAAGACTTTCTTAGGTAGTTCAGCTGGAGCCAGGATAGCCAACTTGGAGAGAAGGTCGGCCCTGTATTTTCTGCTCTTGGGATCTGCCTGATATCAAAGCTACCGAAGTAGGGATGATCACCTTTACCTTTTCTAAATACTTGACCATATTGTCCTCCGAGCTCTATAATTTCACTAATCTGTCCCACTACTAATTGAGAGTCACTGTAGGCTTCAAGCCGATCTACTTCTAACTCTTTGGCGATCCTTAGTCCCACAATCAGAGCTTCATATTCTGCTCTGTTATTTATCGTAGGAAATTCGAAGCGCAGTGCATACTCCACGATAATTCCATCTGGATTGACCATGACCAGGCTCACGCCTGTGCCTGACATGTTGGAGTAACCATCCATGTAGAGGGCCCAAAAACCATCAGAGAGATCTATTCTTTCTTCAGGGGAGTTCGGCTGGAGCCCTGGGTTGTCGGCTTCATCTCGTCCAAGTTCGGCCTCTTCCGGGATAGTGCATTCCACCATGAAGTTGCTAATATCTGGGCTTTTATCATCGATCAAGGTCGATAGTCGATGTCGAACTCCATGAGCTCGACTGCCCACTTCGCTATCCTCCCAAAGGCATTCGCTCGATACAGAACTGCCTTGATCAGTTGGTCGGTGAGCAGTATTATGGTGTGTCCTTGGAAGTAAGGTCGGAGCCTCCGAGCTGCAATCAACAAGGCGTAAGTTAGTTTCTCTAACTTAGTATACCTAGTTTCGACGTCTCTCAATACTCGGCTTATGTAGTAGATTGGCCGTTGAATTTTTGCTTCTTCCTTAATCAGAACTGCTGCAAGAGCCACAGAGAGATCGCTAGGTACAGGAACAACTCCTCTCCAGGCTCGGGCTTTGCCAATAGTGGAGATAAGCCGAGGTAGTTCTTCAGCTCTTCGAATGCTTGTTGACATCCAGAGGTCCAACAGAAGTTCTTCGACTGCTTGAGAGTCTGAAAGAAAAACAGGCACTGCTCGGCCGATCTTGAGATGAAGCGATTTAGAGCTGCTACTCTCCCAGTAAGGTGCTGAACTTCCTTTATTGACTTCAGGGCGGTCATTTCCTGGATGGCGCAAATCTTTTTCAGATTTGCTTCGATCCCGCACCCCGATACCATAAAGCCTAAGAATTTTTTTGAAGTTACTCCAAAAGCGCACTTGACTAGGTTTAGCTTCATCTTGTATTTTCAGAGGGCACTGAAGGTCTCCTCAAGGTCGACGACGTGGTTCATCGAGGATTTACTTTTTACGAGTATATCGTCCACGTAAACCTCCATGTTGCGGCTGATCTGTTCTTTGAAGATTTTGTTTACCAGCCATTGATAGGTCGCCCCCGCATTTTTGAGGCCAAAAGGCATGACCCTGTAACAATAAAGGCCACGATTAGTAATAAAAGTAATTTTTTCTTCATCCTCTGGCACAATCCTGATTTGATTGTAGCCAGAGAATGCATCCATGAAAGTGAGAAGCTCATGGCTCGAGGTTGCATCCACCAATTGATCGATTCTGAGCAGAGGGTAACTATCCTTCGGGCAGGCTTTATTCAGCTTTTTGAAGTCTATACACATCCTCCATTTACTGTTTGCCTTCTTAACCAGAACCACATTGGAAACCCAGCTCGGATAGTTGACCTCTCTGATGAACCCGGCTTTCAGGAGTTTATCAACTTCCTCAGCTATTGCCATTTGCCTTTCCGACGTATGACTTCGAACTTTTTCTTTCGTCGGTCGGTGTTTGAGATCAACAGCCAGATGGTATTCCATAACTTCAGCATCGATCCCTGACATGTCCGCTGGAGTCCAAGCGAAAATATCCGCATTCTTTTGTAAAAAATTGATAAGCTGTGTTCGCACCTCTTTCCCCAAGTTGGAGCCGATCTTCACCACGTGCTCTTCATTCCCATCATTTAAAAGAATTGAGACAAGATCTTCAATCGGCTCACCCGTTCTTAAGCAAGGTCGTCGCGAGTGTCCAATCCATCAATCGGGTAAGGGTCAGACTATCCCTTTCTCTGAAGGGCTATGTTATAGCAATGTCTTGCCAGGGCTTGATCTCCTCTGACCTCTCCGACCCTCTGGCTAGTAGAAAATTTTAATTTCAAATGGTAGGTCGATACTACAGCTCAGAGGGCGTTGAGGCCAGGTCGACCGAAGATTGCGTTGTAGGCAGACAGCGCCCTCACTACTAGAAAATCCACCAGCGCTCTAGATTATTTCGGGTACCGACCTGCAACTACAGTCAAAGTTATTATTCTCTCCACAGGCACTGCATCGTCAATAAACCCTACCAACGGAGAGCTAATCGGCCCTAACCGACCATCAGGGATGGACATTTTTGAGAATGCTTCGTAAAACAAAATATTGGCCGAGCTTCCACTATCAACAAGAATGCGGCGTACATCATAATCAGCGATATTTAAAGAAACTACAACCGCATCATTATGGAAGAATTGGATCTCCCAGATGTCTTCTTCAGTAAATATTATAGATCCTCTAGTTCTTTGTCGCTTGAGCGGTCCGGCCGATCCACTGGCTGCTCCCTTACGGGGCCCTCCAGAGATGGTGTTGATGATCATTTGAGAGAAAAGAGGGTCAGTACAGATGTCCTCACCATAAGCAGGGGGAGCATGGCGGAGCTCTTCGATCCGTCGGTTCATCTTCTGGAGCCTTTGATCTAGGAGGTCTTCTCGACTGTGAGTCTCGAGGGTCTTCTGACAGAGTGGAGGTAGGGATCCTCCGGGAGTAGAATCATGATCAGACTGAGGGCTCTCCACCCTCGGATTTTCCTTTCTGGGGAAGACAGGGCGACTGGCCCAAGTGGCCCACCCTACTATCGAATTTTAGAACTCCGACGATGCTCTTTCCAACCGCACTGATGCCTGCGGCTATTGCTGCTGTTGCTGCATGGCCTGCACTACTTCGGTGAGGCCTCTAACCTGCTGAACCAGCAGGTCGAACTGCTCCATGCCGACCACCATTGCCGGAGGAGGAGGAGGAGCCTGGGAGACTGGAGGTGAGGTCGGAGCTTGAGATCTAGCCGTGGAGGTCGTGGATCGCCTGGTGGATGCCTTTCGGGGAGGCATCAGGTGGAGATCTAGTAGGAGAAGGAGAAGAGGATGTCGAAGAAGATGATCGGAGGTAGTCCCATTGAGCACTCCTTTAAGAACAAGGGTACTATGAAGACACAGCCACCCTTCTTCTAGCGCTAATTCTGTTGGTGCAAAATTCTATCGAAGCCAGAGTTGCTGAAGTCGAGATGACCATGGCCGCCACCGAGACCTGCAAGAGAAGTCTAAACCAGAGTTGGGGGTGCTCCGGCAAGACCCTCCGACGCTCAAGTCAGTACTCTGCTTCAACAGAAATGGAGTGCTCGAGTGAAAATTTTAGCAGAGTTTCGAGATAGAGTTTAGAGCCTAGAGAAGAACGTATCTGGGGGTCCCTTTTTATAGACGGAGAGCGTAACTGATTGATAGTAACATTTGTAACCGCCTGGTAGTGGGCCGTCCAGAGCCGCGCGAAGTTTGTTATGGAGAGTAGTGGCGTCAGGGGTCATTCAAGGCCACGTGGAGTTTGTTACAGAGAGTGGAGTGATGTCCGTTGTCGCGACTTGTCAGAGAGTGGTGGAGCCCAAAGAGTGGAGTGGTGTCCGTTGTCGCGACTTGCCAGAGAGTGGTGGAGCCACGCAGAATCTGTTGCAGAGAATGGAGTAGGGTAGTGGCCATTATCGTGACTTGTCGGAGAGTTCGAATCTGTTGGCTGGAGCTCGGCTGGGATGTCTGATGGAGCGGAATGGCTCTCTGTCCCATTGATTTAGGAGAAACTCGGATATTTTTGAGGTTGCTGGCGAGTCTACTGTTGTCAGATGCCTCAGGCGTTGATGCTACAGGCGGAAGTCATCTGCTATAGAAGCTCGGATGGAGACTTTCTGTTGGTGAAGTCCGGTAGGAGTCCGATTGTTAGAGAAGTCCGTCTGGGATTTGCCTGATGTGGAAGCTCATCTAAAGATTATCCATCGGAGAAGTCCAGTTTCATGAAGAATCTGGTGGAGGGTCGGCCGGCGGTGGACTTCGGATGGCGTTGGAGAGGTTCGGCAGACACCGGAGGCGATCGGCCGTTATAGAAATCCAGCTGCTGGAGCCCGTCCGTTGTAGAAGCTCATCCGATATCCATCTGCTATGGAAGTTCGGACGGAGTCTGGTTCTTGTAGAAGGCTGAGAGGAGACCGCTTATTATAGAAGCTCGATCGAAGATCGATTGTCGTGGGAGCTCGGAGTAGTGATCAGACTGGTGGATCCTATCCCATCGTAGAAGCTTGTCTGGGATCCATCCACTGTAGGAGCTTGACTGAAGTCTACCTGTGATTGAAGTTCGAAAGAAATTTATTTACAGTAGAAACTCAGATGGAATTCGCTTACAGTAGAGATCCAGAGTAGACCACTCGTAGTAGAAGTTCGGAGTAGACCGCTCGTAGTAGGAGTTCGGCTCTCGCAGGAGCTCGGTTGGAATCCAAAAGATGGTCGACCACCGTAGAAACTTGGATGGAGTCTGGTTACTGTAGAAATCTTGCTGTCGGAGAAGCTCAAATATTGATGAAGTCTGGAAGAGTTCGGAGTAGGGTCGTCCGCGGTCGGAAGAAGTCCGGAAGGGATTCGGAGAATAGTCGATCACTGTAGAAGGTCGGCTGATAGTGAGGCCCAGAGAGCCCTTGGAGCGGCCCGGTAGATGAATGGAGAAGCTCATTGTCGGAGAAGTTCGAACGGTCGAGGGGGTTCAGAGAGACGCCACACAAGGTCGGAAGTCGAAAAAGTCCTGGAAGGGTCGGTCTTTTACAAACTTCAGTCGGGGGGGTATTTTATACCCAACAAAGAGTGAGGAGAAGCTTGCTTGAAAAGGAGCACCACAAATCTAGTTGTCTTACCAAAATAGAATGCCTTGATCATTGCCAATCTTAAATTGAGTTCTATTCCAGAATACCAGAAGGGTTCTAACGACATCATGCCAAAAACTAAAGCACCTTCCTAAAGGAACCAGATCTAGGGTTTCAGGTTTAGTTCTTGAAATTTTTTCAAGATCATACAGTGGAAGACTAAAATAAATCAAAATTTATTTTTTAAAATCAGAGAATCTCTAGATCTAAGATCCTATTACATGATTATTACATAATATTAAATTAAAAATTAAAATATATATATACAGCATGAACTACATGTTGATCATATCAACATGTTTCTATAGTACATTTAATATATGTATTAAACAATAGATCAGATCTATTACCTTGCAAGTTAGACGTTCTAACCTCGCTGATCCATGCTTGAAGATGATGTTACAAGCTACACATGCATCCAGCTTCTAGGAGTCATCCACATGAGCCCACGAATCTCGATCAGAAGTCCTACTTCAGAAAATCAGCACAGTATGCTAGTACTGCACTGATCCTTCTTTGATGGTTGATCAGGTACCTCCTTCTTCTTGATTTGGACTCTTCCAAAGATGAAAAGTAGGATGAGGAGTTTTAGATCTGAGACACTCTCAGGAAACTCAAGATGGAGGGAGGAAAGATATGAAAACAAACAACCCTAGAAGAAGACCCTCTTCTTCTTCTCATTTCTCTCTCTAGACACCCTATCTTGTGTCTATTATATCTCTACGACCCAAAGGTCTTTCTCTCTGATTTTTGGATGGCCTAAAGGTCTCTCAAATCTCTATCGTTTCTAAAAATTTCATGAAGAAACTCATTTTATACAGAGAGATATGACAGAGTTCTTGTCTAGGTCAAATACCTAGTCAAGGCTTATCCAAACATGGCAAGATAAGGGGCGCCCAACTCTTGAGCACCTCCTCCTTATTTTCATATATGGATCATCAATAAAGGGTTCACAATGTGTACCCTAAAAGTCATAAAATTTCCAAAAAAAATTTGGATAAATTCGGTGCAAAATTGAAAGAGTTTTGGATTTCTAAAACTCTATCCCATAGAATTCGAAATCCAAATTTATTCCTCTTTAATTTGATCCAAACCACCTTCCATGTAAGAAAGAAGAGAGAAAACCTTTTGTGAACATGGGAGAGACCTGGGAGAGGGTTTTTTTTACATAAAATAAGAGGAGATTGGCATTGAATGAGAGAGAGGGCGTGGGGAAGGCTTATGTGGCGCAAGGTGGAATCCTAGTCTTACTAGGATTCTATCTTATGACTTATTTTAATTTGGTTTCTCAAATCAAATCAAATCAAAATTAGATCAACTCAATTAAAATAGATCTTAATCCAATTAAAAACTTAATTTAATCAGATTAAATTAGATTTAAATCTGATTTAATTTTTTAATCAAATTAAAAATTAGATTGATCCAAGTCCTAGTTGAACTAGGACTAGTTTTTTCTTGCACTTGGCTTATCCAATAAACCAATTGGACTTGATCCAATCAAGCTCAAACTAAATTTAATTAAATTATATTTAATTAGACTTAATCTCAGCCTATTGGCTTAATCAAATTAAGCCAATTAGCAATCGAATTGCTAATCGATCCTCCTGCAACACTTGCACTGGGTTAAATGTCAATAGTATTAATCATTTAACCCTAGAACGATTCTTAATCATTGATCAACCATCCGATCGGATCATGAACTCTAATATGTGTGACCTCATAGGTCCGAACCTAAGCTGGTAGTACAGGAACAAATTCATGTACCAATCGAAATGACCATCTAGCAATGGTACCCAACGATCGGATAGATCGAATGTGTAGAACAACATCCTTAGAACCTATGCGGATATAGTTTTCATATAATTCATCCCCTTGACCAAAATGATCATAGGACAGCCCAGAGTTCAACTGTCAACTCTGATCAGGTTGTTCACATTGTATTTCAAAATATCAAATCCATCTGATGGATTATCCTGGCCAAGGTTTTGCTAAATTGAAATACAGCGACTCATTCTTCTGCAACTCTTGGAGTGGTCAATCCCATCTCGATCATACTCTGACTTCTTAAGTACTTGACTATGCCCAGAAGCCTTCCGTCTTTGAATTAGAAATTCAGTTAGTCCAGTACCAAAGCACAGTGAGTTGCTTGCAAGTCACTGAGGCGATCTCAGGTCTAAGGGACACTTATACCTATATCTCATCAGAGATATTCTCGACAGCAGAATACTCTGGAGTTGGTCACGTTCAATGATGATGTACCAGTACATCTCACCTGTATACCATACCAGTGTCTCCATACTCTTTGGTTAAGAGGACAACCAACCCATATGGCCTACAACGACCTATGCTCGATAGAAGCTGTCGTCCTTATTAACAGCCTATCATTTGATCGTGAACAGTTTTAAGGACTAATCGATAAATCTTTTCTTTATCGAATCTAAATAGTCCTAAGGACTTCATTATAACAACGGAGTTCATTAGAAGATGAAAGCTTATGATGAAAATACCAAATATATTTTATTTATTAACAAATTAATTACAATACTTAGTTGCTCAACCGTCAACAGCTTGACGATTGGCTTTTTGGGATACATTTCCCAACACTTCCAGCCAGTTTCCAACTTATAGAAAGCTTGATTCTTTTGTGATAAGCAATCTGCACTTGCTTTCCCCAAATTCCATAGTCATTGGTGAGAAACCTCTAGCCCTATTTAGCTAAAGGGCAAGATTTAATTGGCTAAGGTCCCTCACTCCAAGCTTGCGTTCCTCTTTTTGCAGCCATATTGTCTTTCAATTCATGTTACAGGAAATTCTTTGAGAACTTAAGAAGTCGTTTCAAAGAAATGATCTTCTAAATTTATCAATTTTCCTGACAACCCAACTTGAGAGCCTAAATAAGGACACAAAGTGAAGAGGAGGGATGAGAGCACCAAATTGGTTAGAGTTAGTCTCCTTTCAAATAATAGATATTTGCTTTCCAACATGTGTTATGTTGTCCCTCCTCATATGGGACCCACACATATTTTAAAATAAAAAAAAAAAGGAAATATGGCTGTTTGGTTTTCGCCCTAACCCTTGTTTAGGGACTGAACAAAAAAAGATTGAGGTGTGGAAATAGAGGTGGCAGCATATAGAAGGATAGGAAAGAGAGGATTTAGAGAAATGGCGCTATTTTGTCAGATAATCAGATGATGGATCTTAATTTAATTTTGATGAAATTTTAATATATCATTTCTAGCATTGAGAGCTACAAGTTAAACGATTTCGATCTTTAAAAATCCTTCTCTATTAATTACTTCAATTATTCATATATGATGAGATCTATTCTCTATTTTTGTTTATTATTGAAATCCATCTTATTGGTGACGATTGGTTTTATTGTGAAATCCAAGATTTAATCTTAATAATACACACACACACATACACACACACACACACACACATATATATAGACACATATACATGCATATATATACACACACATATACATACATATATATATATACATACATATGCATACATATATATACATACATATACATGCATGCATGCATGCATGCATGCATACATACATACATACATACATATATATATATATATATATATATATATATATATATATATTATATATATATATATATATATATATATATATATATATATATATATATATATATATATATATATATATAGCCTCTAATTGATATAGACAAGATCTGCAGTAATATTTATTCTAAATAGTGGAAGATTCATATCAAAAGAATTTTTCATATTAAAAATTATGGTGTCTCTTTTTGTGAGTTATTCGATTATTTTTGTTTATTAATTGATTGAGAAGATCATAGAGATTATTATTGCTTTATGATATCATATTTAATTATACAAATAAAAAAAATAAGTTTGCAGTATTATTGTCGATGATTGTAGTTTTTTCTTAATAAAGTGGTATGAGAGCAAGATTATTATTGGTTGAATTTTTTTATATTGATTAAATAGAAGAACACATGGATAGACATATGATTAAACTTACCTCTTCTAATTATTCAATTTTGAAGTCTTCAGTAGAAGATTTATTATTTTACAAAAATTTGTATAATTTCATTGAAAGGGATAGTGCCAAACCGAACAAGAGAACTTAGCAAAAGTGGAAGAAAATAAATAGGAAGATAGTTAGATCAATCAGGTAGTGGGTAGATGATAGTATTTTTCATCATATTGTCATAAAAATTAATATTTATAGTTTATGAAAAAAATTAAAGAATCTGTATGAGTAGAAGATTGCATAGAACAAATATGATCAGAAAGTTTATGAATATGAAGTATAAAAAAGAAAGTTCAGTTGTCGAGTATTTAAGTAAATTTTAAGATGTAGTAAAACAATTAGCTACAATGAAAATAATACTAGATAATGAGTTGCAATCATTGTTATTGCTCGATTTTTTGCCAGATAGTTGAAAAACTTTGGTTGTATCACTCCATAATTCAACTCCTAATAGTGTAGTGACATTGAGAATGATAAAGAATAGTATATTTAATGAAGAGACTAGAAGAAAAGAATAGGATATGACTACATGGTTAGAGATATTGGTTATAAAAAGATGGAGGTGTAAAACTAGAAATTTACAAAATTTTAACAACCATGATAAGTCAAGGAGAAGGTCTAAATTTAGAATAAAGATAAAATATTTTTATTGTGACAAGCCAGGGTACATGAAAAGGGAGTGCAAAAAATTTGAAAGATAGCAATCAAGGGTGAGAGGTGAAGAAAAAAGGAAGAAAATGATACAACAGCAGTTGCATCTGATGTTGATATTACCATTATTTATGATAATGATTTCGTGAACATTATATATCATGATTATACTTGAGTTATTATTCAGGTGCCTGTTTTCATGTTACTTCTCGGTGTGACTTCTTCACATCTTACTAGCAGTAATTTTGGTGATATCAGAATGAAAAATGGAGTAACTAGGATTATCTACATCACTTGAAAATTAGTATTGGATGTTAACTATTGTTAAAAAATATGAGACATATTTCAGATATCTACCTCCGCTTGATTTCTAGTAGAGTACTCGATGATGAAGGTTATTACAACCACTTTGGTGAAGGAAAATGAAAGCTTATCAAAGATTCTCTTATAATAGCAAGAGGAAAAAAATCAAGTATACTTTGTATGATGTAAGCAAAATTATGCAAAGCAGAGGTGAATACAGCTGAAGATTCCTCTATTGAATTATGACAGAAATGGCTTAGCCATATGAGTAAGAAAAGACTTGACATCCTTGCTAAAAGAAAACACCTTCCTATTAAAGATACATTTTTGAAGATATTCACTGATTATTTAACTAGCAAATAACATAGAGTTATATTTCATAAATACTCTTCATGTAGAAAATCATATGTTCTGAATTTAATTTGTATTGATGTTTGCACTATGGATGCTAGAACTCTTAGTAGTACTTTGTATTTTGTTACATTTAGTTATGATTATTCCAAAAAAGTATGGGCTTTTGCTTTGAAATCTGAGGATTAGGTGCTCGATGTGTTCAAGTATTTTGATATTAGTATTGAAAAAGAAATAGGAATGCAACTAAAGTATATTCAAGCAGAGCAAATAATGGTTATGATTATAGAGATCTATTTGAGAAATATTATAGAGGTTAAGGCATCAAGTTTGAGAAAACTATTCCTAAAACAAATCTCAACATAATGGAGTTGTTGAGAGAATAAATTATACTATTAGAGAAAGATTTCGGTGTATGTTCTCTCATACTGAATGGACTAAATCTTTTTGAGATAAAGCGATGAGAACTACAGTGGATTTGATCAATCTTTTTTCTTCAGTTTTTTTTCAAGATGATGTGCCAGAAAGAGTGTGGACTGAGAAAATATTTCATATGATTAGTTGAGGGTGTTTGGCTATAGAGCATTTATTTACATTGCTATGGATGAGAGATCCAAGCTCGAGAAAAATTTTAAAAAGTGTATCTTCTTGGGTTATGCATATGAAGAGTTTGATCACAAATTATGAGATCCAACTGACAAAAAGGTTATCAAAAGCAAAGATATCCTGTTTCTAGAAGATCAGACTCGAAATTTTGAAAAAGTTAAGAAGTTAAAGTCTATCACTAGAAATTATATTGATTTGAGTCCAATGCCTCCTGCCATGGTGAATAATAATAATAAGAGAGATATATAGAAAGACGATGGTAAAACAGTTAATAAGCCCATATCTAATAATAATGTGTCAGATGAATATGTTAAGCAAGTTCCTTCAGAATCACCAGTTGAGCCTCAATTAAGAAGATCTACTAGAGAGCATCTATCATTCCAGAAATATTTTTCTCATGAGTATATGATGATCACTTGTAATACCCAGCCCAATGGCACAAATTTTGATTGCACAAATTTTAAAGCAATGCTTAAAAAATTTTAAATTCAAGAATCACGTGCTATGCATGTGCTATGTGGAAGGAATTAGACTCCCAACGGGAGTGCTCTTCCGTGCATTCTCCAAATGGAGATGGAAGTCGAGGAGGACTCAGACTCCTCCCTCGACCCTCTTTAAAAAGAGGGCCAAGCCTCCCTTGAACCTCACCAGCTCTAGCCTCCTCCCATCATCGAAGAAGTTGACTTTTCCTTCTTCTCCTTCAGAAAAATTTCCACTGAGATCACCAAAATCGTATGCTAAAAATCATCAAAAAATCAGGTGTGAGGTCGGCAATAGTTGATCAACCTTCTTCTCTTTCTTTTTCAGTTGTTAGCTCATGGTTTTCGACCGACAAACCACTAGATTTTATCGAAATAGGGGCTTGATCAAATCCCCTATTTTCTTTGATTTGCCGCATGCTTTTCTTGATTTTTTTCGATGACAGTCATCACTGCCAACCACCGACCGGTGATCCCCCATCCATGTCGCCCTAGCCTACATCCCTAGCCACATCATGGGAGAAAAGCTCCCATGTTTCAAGATAAAAGGGAAATGATAGGTCCCCTGTTCCACCAAGAGAGAAGAGATAAAGAAGAAGAAGAAGGAGGAAAAAAAAAGAAAAGAAAGAAAAAAAAATAATAAAGAAAAAAAAGGAAAAAAGACTTTCTCTCTCTTTCCTCTATCCTCTCTTTTCTCTTTCCTTTTTCTCTCTCTATTTTCTCTCCCTAATTTCTCTCTCTATAATTTTCTCTCTAGATTGTTTCTCTCTTCTAAGATTTTCTAGAATTTTGAGAAGATTGATGATGTTGAATGATCCTAATAAAAATATTTTGATTAATAATCATCGGATATTATGTCGGCATCCATCTTGATTAGATTGGGTACTGCTAGAGTTGATCATTCATAATTTTATTTTGAATCATCTATATATTATTTTAATCATGATTTGATTAGATCATCTTGATCAGACCGATCGAGATGTTAGGCTATATCATCTAATCAGTTCAGCTATACTTTATTAATTTCTCTCTCCTATAACTTTCTCTCTCCACTGATGTATAAATTTAATGAAGGATTCCAGTCCTATCAGGTTGAATCTAAATTAATCTAGTAGATAGACTCTAAACCACCTATATCCTAATTGGATCTTGATCGGATAAAATTAGATGATCGAACCAATCTAGATTGTTGGATACAACTATCAATCAATCCTATCTTTCTTATTTATTTGTACTCTTTTTAATTATTGGACTTGATCCTATATAGGATTATGGATGTCTAGTAATGGGATACCATGATACAATTATTGGAAAAGGTACAGAGTTTCATGCATGGATTTCAAAATATTTTTGAAATATAACACAGTGGAACATGTAAATTAAATAATTTAATCTATAAATACATATAATTAAATTACTAAATTCTGCAATTAGGATCTATAACATGTCATATTACACTTATAAATCAAAAAATAAAAGCTTTGGTATTGATCAAATCAATACCCTAGATCTAAAATAATTTTAGATCTAAAACCTAGATCACATCTAGATAAGAGAAGAGATCAGATCTCTTACCTTCATGCGGGTTGAGAACTCTACGGTTAATTATTTACACATGCATTCGGCCTCTACAGACGATCCACATGAGGCTGCAATAAAATCAGAGGTTTATCGAACAAAGATCCGCTCGAAGTGCTAGCTTCTTGCAGATCTCTCCAGATGGTTAATTTAGAAGATATTCTTTGGATCTCTTGGACATTCCAAAAGATAAAAAATATGATGAGGAACAAGGGAGAAGTCAAACTTTTTGACCTCCCTGAAATCAGAAATAATAATATAAAAGAAAAAGTCCTAAGAGAAGACAGTTCTTCTCTTTCAGTACATCAATGATTGATGTCCTGAGAACATCTCTATGCTAGGACATGAGAAGACCTTCTTCTCTAGATATTTCTTTAACTTTCAGATCTTATGATGTCTGATTTTTCTCATAGAAAAATCTCATGATTTTTGGAGAAGAAGGATTCTAAAAAAAAACTTAAGAAAATAACTTCTTTTCTTCTTCTTCTCTCATCAAAACATGATCAGATCATGTCCAAAATAAGATCACCATGACCCCATTCATTGGAGCATGAATCCACCACGCCATCTCTCTTTCTCTCTCATATTTTTATCACATAAAAATACAAAATAAAGAGAAAATAAATTGAAAAGAAAAACAATAAGAGAAAAATATCTTCTCCCTTACTTTTTGTTTCTACAAGACATCAACTTTTGATCTCTTGATAGAAGATTCTTCTCCAAGGAATTTGATACTTCAAACCACCCATTCCATCCTCTTTCTCTCTCAAATTTATCACATAAAAAACATAAAAAACAAAGAGAGAATAATATGAAAGAAAAATAATGAGAGAAGACAATCTTTTTTTACCTTTCTCTCTACAAGATATCAACCTTTGATCTCTTGATTGAAGACTCTACTCCAAGTATTTTGGCACCTCAAACCACCCATGCCATCCTCTTTTTCCTCTGGTTTTTCTATCTATTTTTCATCAATTTTTGACTGCCTATCTTATCTCATATGGGGCGGCAACTTTATATATGGCAGATTAGGTCAAAAGACCTAATCAACAAGGAGTCCATGGGGCGTCCAACTCTTGGACGCCCCTTGCCTCATAAATTTCATGGAAAGAATGAAAATAACCACAAAAGGGGTGATAAAAAGAAGGGATTAGGATGGAGGAAGTTGGAGCATGAGAGGAGGGAAGAGTCCTTGTGAAGAGGGACTCTTTCAAACAAGGAGATAAACCTAAACCACTTTCCATAATTAGCCAAATCACTTTCCATATTGAATCAAATCAAATCTAATTCAAATCTCTAGAATAAGTAGTGTGAGTAAACATTCCTTGGACATAGATATTATAGAAAAATATCTAAAAATTAATTAGTGGGCATGGGCTTGAGATTTCTTAGGTGGTGCAAGAGAAGAGATGGAGTCCTAGTCTAACTAGGATTCTTATGTAGATTAGGTCAAATACTTTGAACACAATCCAAATTAATTACAACCTAATTAATAGTGATCTTAGTTCAACTAGGAGTCCAATTAAATCAGATTAAACTATATTTAATTCTTATTTAAATCCTAACTTAATTAGGAATTAGGTACATACAAGTCCTAGTCAAACATGGACTTGTTCTCTCTTGTAATTGGCTTACCCAATAAACCAGTTAGACTTAATCTAATTAAATCTAAACTAATTTTAATTGAATCAAATTTAATTAGACTTGATCTCAGCCCAATTGCTCAATCAGATTGAGCCATTTAGCAATCCAATTGCTAATTGATCCTCTTGCAATATTTATATTAGGTCAAACATCAATCACATTGATCGTTTAATATTAGAACGATTCTCAATCATTGATTAACTATTTGATTAGGTTACAATCTCTTATGTGTGTGATCCTATAGGTTTGAACCTAAGTCGTAGCATAGAAATCAATTTTTATACTAATTGAAGTAACCATCTAGCAATGGTTTTCGACATCCAGATAGGTCGAATGTATGCAAAGCAACATTCTAAGAACCCTGACCCATGGTTACCGTATAATTCATACTTTTGATCAATAATGCTCAAGACGACTTCGAGTATACTGTTAACACTTATATAAGTTATCTCTATTGTGTCTTAAAATTTTGCAAATCTCGTGACTCCTCATGGGGATTACCCAGGCCTAAGTTTTGCTAAATTGAAACACAGCGAGACATTCTCTTCCTGAAGTTAATCAGAGTGGTCAATTCCATCTTGACTCATGCATCGACTTCATAAGTATTTGATTGTACTTAAAAATCTTTCGAACCTATATTAAAAATACAGACAGTCCGGCACTAAAGCATAGTGAGTTGCTTGCAAGTCACCGTGGTGATCTTAGGTCGGAGGGACACTTATATCCATTGATCTTAGCTAACTACTCTTGATAGTAGAGTGTTACATTGGTCATGTTCAATACAGATATACTCCTACATCTCACCTGAATGCCATACCAGTATCTCCACACCTCTTGATTACGAGGACAACCAACGCATATGGCATACAACGACCTACACTTGATAAGTTATCATCCTTGTTAATAACTTATCATTCGATTATAAACAATTTAAGAACCATCCGATAAATCCTCCTTTATCGATTGATTATGGTTCTAAGGACTTCATCATAATTTAGGAGTTTACTTAAAGAAGATAGAATTTTTATGATGAACCTGCCAAATAACTATTATTATTAGATAATTCATATACTAATTCCAATCATCTACCACTTAGATAATTGACTTTAGGACATATTTTTCAATAACTTTCACTTGTACTAAAGCCAATCAGAATGATATCAAATATCCTATCTTCCACTTGAGTTCATAGAACTTCTTAGTTCCGAGGCCTCAGCAAATGGGTCAGTCAAGTTCTCCTTTATCATCGATCTTCCAAAGATCGATGTCATCCTGATCTAAAATCAAAGTGATAGCAATACAGAGTATGCTGGTCCTTCAGTTCTTTAGCCAGATTTATGACTCTAGTGCTACGATAGGACTGGACCATCGGTGGAGGGTGCCACTCCCAACCTACTAATGAAGCTCAGCAATTACATGGCAGCATCATATGCTACGATGTACTCTACATCACTAACTGAGTAGGCTAAAGTATCCTGCTTGGAACCTTTTCAGTAGATTGCTCCTATGATTAGGGTATGATCCGATATTTCTTGTTGTCATCTTGATCTGATTGAAATCGAAACATCCTCATGTTTAAAGTCAGTATTTTCATATTTGAGTCACTGGACCTTAGTATTTCCAAATACTTAAAGATTATCTATACAATCTTTCAGTGGTTCTTACTTAGATCAGACTGGTATCTGCTCACTACCATTAGTGAGTATACCATATCTGGTCTTGAACATGGAAAAATTAGATGACACCCAAACTTTTATTCCTTGCAATACTGGAACGCCATTCCCAATTAAGAAATTTCATCCACAGACAACACAAGAAATAACACTACAGAATATTTTACCCACTTATAAATGCAGGGTTCCTCTTTGTTCATAACAAAGATATATGTTCAAAATGTATGTCATAGGTCTCCACCTTCCCGTCTGCGCTACTCTGATCCTTTTGAAAAATCCATTCACACCCAATGGATTTTATCCTTCAGGTAATCATCTAGTGTCCATACACTATGATTTTCATGGACTTCAATTTGGATTTAATGGCTCCAAGCACTTCTCAGAGTTAGACCACTGCATTGCATCCCTATAGGTGATCGGATCCTTGTTAATCTCATCGAGCTCATTAGGATCGCCGACCCAGACCTAGACACTAAAGTGTCTGTCCAGCTAACGTGGTACTCTACCAGATCTCCTTAAAGGTGTTACTTTAATGGGCTCCGAGTTTGATCTAATCAAATCTGGTTCTGTAGGTTTACTAGATTATGTCAGTTCATTTTCTACCAGTTAAACTTTCAAGTTCAACTTGATAGGTATCAGTTCCTTCTCTAAGAAACTCCTTTCCAAAAGGAATGCCCTACTACTGATGGCATCTTATGTTCTTCAGCATGATAGAATTAGTAACCCTTAAACACCTATTGACCAAGAACCAAGTTTATCTGTATGCAAACCTTTGACATAGGCCGATCAACTCCAAATCCAAAGGTGAGAGAGTCTAGATCTATGCTCGTTCCATATCTCATATGGAATATGCACAACAACTTACTCAATATATTTTCAAAGTAAAACAGGTAATCACACAAGAGCACAATCCTGAAACAGGCAGAGAAGTGAACCCTATTGTGGATTGAACCATGTCTAACAAAGTTCAACTTCTCCTTTCAGATACACTTTGTTCGAAAAAGAATCCACTAAGAGAGAATCCAATTCTCTCCTAGATATGTCACAAACTCACTGGATAAGTATTCACCTCCTCGATCTAATCGAAGAGTTTTAACATCTTATCCAGTTTGTTTCAATCTTTCATTATTGAATCATTTGAACATTTCAAATGATTCAGGCAACGCACCCATGCCCAGATAGGTCATCTGTAATGAAATATTAATATCTTCCTCTGGCACTTAAGTTCACAGGTCCACATACATCACTATGTATGAGACTTAGAACTTTATCAGCTCCTTCACCTTTTCCATTAAAAGATGACTTTGTCATCTTTCAAGAAGATAAGACTCACAGGCTATCAATGATTCACAATCATTGATGTGAGTTTTTCTCTCAAGCTAATCTGTTTATCCTGTTCTTATCAAGGTGACTAAGCCAAAGATAGACATTCATGACATTATCTAACTTGGTGTGTACATTACACTTAATAGGCTGTGTAAATGTAAATGTCATTTCCTTCTTGTCCATGTATTATTGTAACATTATTCATAATAATATCAAATAATCTTTCTTTATTAATGAATGATGATCATCTTTGGCCAAAAGGCCAACAAAGATTACATTCATCATAAACAATGGACAATAGTAACAATTACTCTAAATGACAATATTTGAAAATAAGCCTACAATTCCTAAAGTTAGGATTGGAATAAGACTTCATCCCTAATATTCAAAATTTTTCACCATTTTCAAACATTCCACTTACTTAGCAATAAATTGCATAAGACCATCGGTATCTAATACCTAGGTAGTAGAATTACATAGAGAAACTTTAAGGTGTTATCATATAACATCCTTGATGAGCAACTCTTGCTCCTTTCTCTTGTTCAGCCTATTATGGTCAAGGAAAGCAAGACAATTCTTCTTCTATGACCCTGCTTCTGACAGTAGAAGCAACATGCCTGATTTGGATCAATTTTGGACTAATTATTTTGACTGGACTAAGAAGCCCAATACGAACCATTCATACTGCTGAACCAAATTCAACTTTCGATACTAATTAACGAAGTTGGGTCCATAAGTCATCACTGTCTAACAGCGATTGGAGCAATTAAGGTTTAGCCTTATTTTGAGAAAAGAGAACAATGACCTAATGTATATGAATTATTTTAAGCTAGAGACTTGGACTTTAGTCTAAGGTTCTCCCACTATTTTGTTCAAATTGGTAGCCTCTACCTCAATTCAAAAATTACTTTAATTTTCTAGTAGGTACTAGAATCCACATAGACTACAGACAAGCCCGACTTTGGTCGGCCAACCCATCTGCATCTACGGGTAGGTTCATTAACCAATTATTTCTCCAAACAACTTCTAGTAATTTAATTTTATCCCAGAAACTAATCAGTAGGCTTTGGCCTCCACTGTAAGGATCCGATTAGGTCCAACCATTAACATGACCATACTTGGTGCATCTAACCAACGAATGATTAAGTCCAACTTTGGTTGGCTACCTAACCACCATTAGAGAGACACTTCCAAGTCGTCATATGATGAGTGATAATTCATTAGTCAACAAGCACCAGGCCTTTGGGTCTGCAATGATTATTGAGTTAATGGACCATTATCAAACACCTTAATGGGAGGCTATGACTCAGTTATCTCCATAACTTTATCATTTTAAGGACCTAATAATTTTAGAAGATTTAAAATTATTAGTGATTTAAGGATAGAAAGGACATGGACAATTTGCTCCCACTGACTTCACAAGTCAAGTCCTCCCACTGACTTCTCAAGTCATTAACAAGGACTAGGATCAAATTTGGTCCATGGGCACCTAGATCAGTCTCACTGAATGAAATCAGACTCACTGATTTCCTATGTGACATGGGTTAGCATGAATCAATGAGCAACCTAATCAAGACCTGATTAACCACATTGGCCAGGTAAGTATGATCGGTGGGAGGGTTGCCAAAGCTTGCCTTAGACACCATAAGAAATGGCAGGTAAGCGAGCTCCCAATTAAAAACCACCGGTCAGGTTTACCTTAGACACCAACTGGTTTATCAGTTTTGATTTGGTCTGCCTAAAGATTCGGGCTCAGCCGTTGAGCCACGATCAGTGTCCATTTGTTAGATATATGGACTTTGATCAACTACAACTATTGAAGTGATCTATAGAAATGACCTAATCCTAATTAACTTTTAATTAGGTTTGATCAATTTCTTAACTTAGTCCATATTTAATCTAACCCTAGGTCTAACCCAGTTAATGACCTGATCAAAGCTAACCCATTACCCTTTAACCCATGTTTTATGAAATTGTCTTAGGATCTTTAAATCACAAACCTAGATCCTAAACAATCACTTAATTCTTTTAATTAAGTTCATGGCTGAGGGTTGGGGTTCGGCATTTTGAAATCATTTTCAACTTTTGAAAGATTTAATACAATCTAGTGTTGTTTCACTAAATAGGTCGACTCATTTCAAAAATAGGTCGCTTATTTCACTAACAAACACTAATTAAGTTAAAATCAGTCAAAAAATAATTCAGCCAACTTTTCAGTCGAGCTGGCATTGCTGGTCCGAGCTGGCCCGATAAGCAAACAGAACCTTCGCAAGATCCTGTTCTTGACTGATTTTAATCTATGTACATTACATAAAAATTCATGAAATAAAATAGATCTAATCTAAAATATTCATGACAAGATTTATTTAAACTCTTTTAAATTTTTTAGATCGCAACGTACCAGGACAACCTTTGCACTGTAAGGGGTAAACCTTACAGCAGGACAACCTACAGTCCGTGCGATCATTATTTTATTTTTTAATTTATTTTAATATAATTATGAATATGTTATAAAAGAACTAGATGCTCTGATACCACTGTTGGAAAAGGTGCAGGGTTTCATGCATGAATTTTAAAAATATTTTGAAATATAACGCAGAAACATAGTAAATTAAATAATTTAATCTACAAATACATGTAATCAAATTACTAAACCTATAATTAGGACTTATAATATGTCATATTATATTTATAAATCAAAAATAAAAGCTTTGGTATTGATCAAATCAATACCCTAGATCTAAAAAGTTTTAGATCTAAAACTAGATCACATCTAGATAAGAGAAGAGATCAGATCTCTTACCTTCATGCGGGTCGAGAACTCCATGTTGATTTTTTTTATTATCTTTGGAGCCAACATGCATTCGACCTCTACAGGTGATCCACACGAGGCTGCAACAAAATCGAGGTTCGTCGAACGAAGATCCGCTCGAAATGCTAGCTTCTTGCAGATCCCTCCGGATGGTTAATCTAAAAATATTCTTCGATCTCTTGGATATTCAAGAGATGAAGAATATGAGGAGGAATAAGGAGAAGTCAAACCTTTTGACCTCCTAAAATCAGAAATAATAATATAAAAGAAAAGATCCTAAGAGAAGACAGTTCTTCTCTTTCAGTACATCAACGATTGATGTCCTGAGAACATCTCTATGCTAGGACATGAGAAGACCTTCTTCTCTAGATATTTTTCTAATTTTAGATCTTATGATATTGATTTTTTCATAGAAAAATCTCATGATTTATGGAGAAGAAGGGTTCTAAAAGAAACCTTAAGAGAAGACCTTCTTTTCTTCTTCTTCTCTCATCAGAACATGATCAGATCATGTCCAAAATTAGATCACCATGCCCAACTCATTGGAGCATGATCCACCATCCATCCCTCTTTCTCTCTCAATTTTTATCACATAAAAATATAAAATAAAGAGAGAATAATCTGAAAAGAAAATAATAAGAGAAAAATATCTTCTCTCTTACTTTTGTTTCTACAAGACATCAACTTTTGATCTCTTGATAGAAGACTCTTCTCCAAGAAATTTGATGCCTCAAACCACCCATTCCATCCTCTTTCTCTCTCAAATTTTATCACATAAAAAATAAAAAAATAAAGAGAGAATAATATGAAAGAAAAATAATGAGAGAAGATAATCTTTTCTCTTACCTTTCTCTCTACAAGATATCAACCTTTGATCTCTTGATTGAAGACTCTCCTCCAAGATTTTGGTGCCTCAAACCACCCATGCCTCCTCTTTCTCCTCTGCTATTTTTATCTAAAAGCCTAAATTTTTGACTCTTATTTGATAGCATATGGGCGGCAACTTTTTATATGGTAGACTAGGTCATAAAACCTAGTCTAACAAGGAGTCCATGGGGCTCCAACTCTTGGATGCCCCTCCCTCATAAATTTATGGAGAGCATAAAATAACTCAAAAAGGGGTACAAAAAAAGGATAAGCTTGGAAAGTTGGCGCAGAGAGGAGGAAGAGTCCTTGTGAAGAGGACTCTTTCAAAAAAAGGATAAACCTAAACCACTTTCCATAATTAGCCAAATCTCTTTCATATTGAATCAAATCAAATCTGATTCAAATCTCTAGAATAAGTAGTGTGAGATAATATTCTTAGATGTAGATATCATAGAAAAATATCTAAAATTAATTAGTGGCGTGGGCTTGAGATTTCTTAGGTGGCATAAGAGAAGAGATGGAGTCCTAGTCTAACTAGGATTCTTATGTAGATTAGGTCAACACTTTGAACCCAATCTAAATTAATTATAACCTAATTAATGATGATCTAGTCCAACTAGAGTCTAATTAAATCAGATTAAACCATATTTAATTTTGATTTAAATCCTAACTTAATTAAAATTAGGTGCATACAAGTCCTAGTCAACAGACTTGTTCTCCCTTGCAATTGGCTTATCCAATAAACAATTAGACTTAATCTAATTAAATCTAAACTAATTTTAATTGAATAAATTCAATTAGACTTAATCTCAGCCAATTGCTCAATCAGATTGAGCCATTTAGCAATCCAATTGCTAATTGATCCTCCTGCAACACTTGTATTAGGTCAAACATCAATCACATTGATCGTTTAACCTTAGAACGATTCTCAATCATCGATTAACCATCTGATTAGGTTACAATCTCTTATGGTGTGACCTATAGGTTCGAACCTAAGTCGATAGCACAGGAATCAATTTTATACCAGTCGAAGTAACCATCTAGCAATGGTTTCCGACGTCAGATAGGTCGATGTATGCAAAGCAACATTCTAAGAACCCTGACCCATGGTATCATATAATTCATCTTTTTACTAATAATGCTCAAGATGACTTCGAGTATGCTGTCAATCACTCATATAAGTCATCTCTATTGTGTCTCAAAATTTTGCAAATCCTGACTCCTCACGAGATTACCCAGGCCTAGTTTTGCTAAATTGAAACACAGCGAGACATTCTCTTCTGAAGTTAACAGGAGTGTCAATCCCATCTTGACTCACACACCGACTTCAAAAGTACTTGATGTATCCAAAATCTTTCGAACCTATATTAAAAATACAGACAGTCTGCATCCAAAAGCACAGTGAGTTGCTTGAAGTCACCGTGGTGATCTCAAGTCGGAGGGAACTTATACCCATTGGCCTTAGCTAACTACTCTTGAAAGTAGAGTTTATTATCATGTTCAATATAGATGTACCTACATCTCACCTGGATGCCATACCAGTATCTCCACACCACTTGGTTACGAGGACAACCAACGCATATGGCATACAGCGACCTACACTTGATAAGTTATCGTCCTTGTTAATAACTTATCATTTGATCATGAATAATTTAAGAACCATCGATAAATCTCCTTTATCGATTGATTATGGTTCTAAACTTCATCATAATTTAGAGTTCATTTAAGGAAGATAGAACTTTTATGATGAACTGCCAAATAACTATTATTATTAGATAATTATATACTAATTTCAATCATCTACCACTTAGATGATTGATTTTAGGACACATTTCCCAACAACAATCTATGAATCAAATATTTTAGAAAAAAAATTTCTATAATTATATGGATTTGTTGGAATGCTATGAAGTAAGTAGTATTTTATATTTACTAAATTTATCTAATAAATTATAAATTAATAAATTAATAAATTTTGAATTGTATTAATTCATGATATGCATGTGATGAAGGTATTTTGAATATCAAAAATATTCAATGTTCTTTTAAAATAAATTATGATGATGTACGATCATAATTAATGATACACTTGATTAATTTGATTATTATTTATTTATATTATTATCAAAATAAGATATAAAATTTGATGAAGATATAAATTAACAATTTGACTATATAAAGAATCTCACTAATGAGAACTAATATGTTAGCAATTGATTATCCTGAGGATTTATGTTGCCAGTGAGACTAGCAATATATCACCGACAAGACCAGCAATAAACTACCAGCAAGACTAGCATTCAAAGAACTTTGCTCACTACAAAATAATACTGGGGTTATAATCTTGTCATAGAAAAATATGGTCATAGCTCATGGTTGATAAAAAGAACTTGAGAATTTAATAAAATTAAAATTCTAACATAAGTTATCTTTATGATTGAGTGAATTAAAAATTTTATGTATGAATATTGATAGTATGATATATTAAGATTTGAATTTTTGAATTGACATATTTATTATGTTATTTTAGTAAATTGATATATATTATATTATTATCTGATTTATTTAGTTAAAGGTAAACATTGCTTATTGGATTGTTCAGCTCAGGACAAGTTTTCTATTTTTTTTACAAATTCAAAAATTTAGCTTGATGTAGGGTTTCTATTGGGTGTGCAATTAGAGATGAAGTTAGTCTACTTTACTTTTTTAAGGTTATCAGAACTGATGAAAGATCTTGTTTAATGTTGACTTTGTCAAATATTTATTTTCTTCTTATTGACATTGAGTTTTGATTTCATTATTTGAATTAAAGTTTGAATATAATTATTTAATTTTTTCCTACTGTCTGTTTATAATATCATGATGAGATGCCTTGCATGCTTTATGGGAAGAGTTTTCTTTGAGTATGCAGTAGTTGTCGATGAGATGTCTTGCATGCTTATAGAAAAAAATTTCTATGAGTATACGATGGTTGCCATAACTCGTGATCATGATCTTGAATTGGAGTATGATATCACTGATGGGGGAGAACAAGAATGCTATCAAGAGGCCATG
>NC_026003.2:19276870-19358603 GCF_000442705.2 Elaeis guineensis
GGACGAGGTTCTCCTCTGTTCCTAACAAGGCTGTGGGGGCACATAAGGGCCGTTGCGAGGGCCTCTCCCCCATCCGATCTTTAAGTAACCGGCCTTCGACTTTGCTCATGTTAGGATGAGGTTCTCCTCCTATTCCTAACAAGGCTGTGGGGGCACATAAGGGCCGTTGCGAGGGCCTCCCCCCATCCGATCTTTAAGTAACCGGCCTTCGACTTTGCTCATGTTAGGATGAGGTTCTCCTCCTGTTCCTAACAAGGCTGGGGGCACATAAGGGCCGTTGCGAGGGCCTCCCCCCATCCGATCTTTAAGTAACCGGGCCTTCGACTTTGCTCATGTTAGGATGAGGTTCTCCTCCTGTTCCTAACAAGGCTGTGGGGGCACATAAGGGCCGTTGCGAGGGCCTCTCCCCCATCCGGTCTTTAAGTAATCGCCTTCGACTTTGCTCATGTTAGGATGAGGTTCTCCTCCTGTTCCTAACAGGGCTGTGGGGGCACATAAGGGCCGTTGCGAGGGTCTCTCCCCCTATCCGATCTTTAAGTAATCGGGCCTTCGACTTTGCTCATGTTAGGATGAGGTTCTCCTCCTGTTCCTAACATGCTTAATTTCGACTGAATAAGGGAGTTACTTCTTGTCGTTATAAAGCCCATGCTAAAAAAAAAATATGCAAACATAAAATTTTTATTTAAGGCAAAGCTATTGGTAATACATCTGTAGATTTTTGAATTCTATGGTCGCGGAAGCTTTACTCCTCTGAGCTCTTTTAAGATAGTATGTTTCGAGCCGAACTACCTCCTTGACTTCATACGGGCCTTCCTAGTTCGGGGCAAGTTTTCCTTGATTCTGAGGTTGTGAGACAGCAGCTCGCCGAAGTACCAGATCCCCCACTCTGAAAGCTTTGCTTTTGACCCGAGAATTGTAGTAGTGGGCTAATTTCTGCTTGTAAGCCACCATCTGAACTTGAGCTATCTCTCGCTTTTCCTCTAACAAGTTGAGGTTGGCCTTGAGATCCTGTGGGTTGCGCTGCTCGTCGAACGCCACGACTCGCGTCGACGGAAGCTTGAGTTCAATCGGGATCATGACTTTTGTCCCGAAGGTCAAGACAAAGGGGGTCTCCCCTGTGGGCAATCTCTGAGTAGTTCGATATGCCCACGGCACATGATAAAGCTCATTTGTCCAAGTTTCTTTTGCTTTTTCAAGTCTCGCCTTGATTCCTTGCAACAGAGTCCTGTTAGTCACCTCGGCCTCGCCGTTTGCCTACGGATGGGCTACCAAAGTGAAGTTATGGGAGATATTTAGGTCCTCACAAAATTCAGCAAACCTTGCTCCAGTAAATTGCCATCCATTATTAGTAATGAGGGTTCTGGATAAGCCGAACCTACAGACAATTGACTTCCAGATGAAGTCCTGCACTTTAGCTTTTGTGATTTTTGCCAAAGGCTCAGCTTCGACCCACTTAGTGAAATAGTCTATTGCCATCAGAAGGAACTTCTGCTGCCCGGATGCCATGAAAAAAGGTCTAAGGATATCCATCCCCCATTGCGCAAATGACCATGGGGCACTCAATGGTGTAAGTTCGGAGGTAGGTTGCCTTTGGATATTTGCATATCTCTGGCACCGATCATACCTTCTGACATACTTGACGGAGTCATGGTACATGGTAGGCCAGTAATAGCCTTGTCAGAGCAGCTTGTGAGATAAAGATCTGGCCCCTAGGTGACTTCCACAGACTCCCTCGTGTACCTCCCTTAAGGCGAAGTCGGCTTCAGAAGGCTGGAGACATTTCAGGAGGGGCCAAGAGTACGACCTCTTGTATAGCTTGCCTTCGTAAAGGATATATCGGGAGGTCTGGTTCCTAAGCTTCCGAGCCTCTTTTGCATCAGGAGGAAGAATCCCGTCCTTGAGATATGCGACCAGTGGATCGATCCAGCTGGGTTCACGACTGATCTCCATCACAAGCTGTGATTCTTCCGTACTTGGACACTTCAGAACTTCGAAGAAGACTTTCTTAGGTAGTTCAGCTGGAGCCAGGGTAGCCAACTTGGAGAGAAGGTCGGCCCTGGTATTTTCTGCTCTTGGGATCTGCCTGATATCAAAGCTGCCGAAGATAGGGATGATCACCTTTACCTTTTCTAGATACTTGACCATATTGTCCTCTCGAGCTCTATAATTTCTACTGATCTGTCCCACTACTAATTGAGAGTCACTGTAGGCTTCAAGCCGATCTACTTCTAACTCTTTAGCGATCCTTAGTCCCACAATCAGAGCTTCATATTCTGCTCTGTTATTTATCGCAGAAAATTCGAAGCGCAGCGCATACTCCACGATAATTCCATCTGGATTGACCAAGACCAGGCTCACACCTGTGCCTGACATGTTGGAGTAACCGTCCATGTAGAGGGCCCAAAAACCATCAGAGAGATCTATTCTTTCTTTAGGGGAGTTCGGCTGGAGCCCTGGGTTGTCAGCTTCATCTCGTCCAAGTTCGGCCTCTTCCGGGATAGTGATTCCACCATGAAGTTTGCTAATATCTGGGCTTTTATCATCGATCGAGGTCGATAGTCGATGTCGAACTCCATGAGCTCGACTGCCCACTTCGCTATCCTCCCAAAGGCATTCGCTCGATGCAGAACTACCTTGATCAGTTGGTCGGTGAGCAGTATTATGGTGTGTCCTTGGAAGTAAGGTTGGAGCCTCCGAGCTGCAATCAACAAGGCGTAAGTTAGTTTCTCTAACTTAGTATACCTAGTTTCGACGTCTCTCAATACTCGGCTTATGTAGTAGATTGGCCGTTGAATTTTTGTTTCTTCCTTAATCAGAACTGCTGCAAGAGCCACAGGAGAGATCGCTAGGTACAGGAACAACTCCTCTCCAGGCTCGGGCTTTGCCAATAGTGGAGATAAGCCGAGGTAGTTCTTCAGCTCTTCGAATGCTTGTTGACATCCAGAGGTCCAACAGAAGTTCTTCGACTGCTTGAGAGTCTGAAAGAAAAATAGGCACTGCTCGGCCGATCTTGAGATGAAGCGATTTAGAGCTGCTACTCTCCCAGTAAGGTGCTGAACTTCCTTTATTGACTTCAGGGCGGTCATTTCCTGGATGGCGTGAATCTTTTTCAGATTTGCTTCGATCCCGCACCCCGATACCATAAAGCCTAAGAATTTTTTTGAAGTTACTCCAAAAGCGCACTTGACTAGGTTTAGCTTCATCTTGTATTTTCAGAGGGCACTGAAGGTCTCCTCAAGGTCGACGACGTGGTTCATCGAGGATTTACTTTTTACGAGTATATCATCCACGTAAACCTCCATATTGCGGCTGATCTATTCTTTGAAGATTTTGTTTACCAGCCATTGATAGGTCGCCCCCGCTTTTTTGAGGCCAAAAGGCATGACCCTGTAACAATAAAGGCCACGATTAGTAATAAAAGTAATTTTTTCTTCATCCTCTGGCACCATCCTGATTTGATTGTAGCCAGAGAATGCATCCATGAAAGTGAGAAGCTCATGGCTCGAGGTTGCATCCACCAATTGATCGATTCTGAGCAGAGGGTAACTGTCCTTCGGGCAGGCTTTATTCAGCTTTTTGAAGTCTATACACATCCTCCATTTACTGTTTGCCTTCTTAACCAGAACCACATTGGAAACCCAGCTCGGACAGTTGACCTCTCTGATGAACCCGACTTTCAGGAGTTTATCAACTTCCTCAGCTATTGCCATTTGCCTTTCCGACGTATGACTTCAAACTTTTTCTTTCGTCGGTCGGTGTTTGAGATCAACAGCCAGATGGTATTCCATAACTTCAGCATCGATCCCTGACATGTCCGCTGGAGTCCAAGCGAAAACATCCGCATTCTTTTGTAAAAAATTGATAAGCTGTGTTCGCACCTCTTTCCCCAAGTTGGAGCCGATCTTCACCACGTGCTCTTCATTCCCATCATTCAAAAGAATTGAGACAAGATCTTTAATCGGCTCACCCCGTTCTTAAGCATGGTCGTCGCGAGTGTCCAATCCATCAATCGGGTAAGGGTCGGACTGTCCCTTTCTCTGAAGGGCTATGTTATAGCAATATCTTGCCATGGCTTGATCTCCTCTGACCTCTCCGACCCCCTGGCTAGTAGAAAATTTCAATTTCAAATGGTAGGTCGATACTATAGCTCAGAGGGCGTTGAGGCCAGGTCGACCGAGGATTGCGTTGTAGGCAGACAGCGCCCTCACTACTAGAAAATCCACCAGCGCTCTAGATTATTTCGGGTACCGACCTGCAACTACAGTCAAAGTTATTATTCCCTCCACAGGCACTGCATCGTCAATAAACCCTACCAACGGGGAGCTAATCGGCCCTAACCGACCATCAGGGATGGACATTTTTGAGAATGCTTCGTAAAACAAAATATTGGCCGAGCTTCCACTATCAACAAGAATGCGGCGTACATCATAATCAGCGATATTTAAAGAAACTACAACCGCATCATTATGGGAGAATTGGATCTCTCAGATGTCTTCTTCAGTAAATATTATAGATCCTCTAGTTCTTTGTCGCTTGAGCGGTCCAGCCGATCCACTGGCCGCTCCCTTACGGGGCCCTCCAGAGATGGTGTTGATGATCATTTGAGAGAAAAGAGGGTCAGTACAGATGTCTTCACCATAAGCAGGGGGAGCGTGGCGGAGCTCTTCGATCCATCGGTTCATCTTCTGGAGCCTTTGATCCAGGAGGTCTTCTCGACTGTGAGTCTCGAGGGTCTTCTGACAGAGTGGAGGTAGGGATCCTCCGGGAGTAGAATCGTGATCAGACTAAGGGCTCTCCACCCTCGAATTTTTCTTTTTGGGGAAGACAGGACGACTGGCCCAAGTGGCCTGCCCTACTATCGGATTTTAGAACTCCGACGATGCTCTTTCCAACCACACTGATGCCTGCGGCTATTGCTGCTGTTGCTGCATGGCCTGCACTACTTCGGTGAGGCCTCTAACCTGCTGAACCAGCAGGTCGAACAGCTCCATGCCGACCACCGTTGCCGGAGGAGGAGGAGGAGCCTGGGAGACTGGAGGTGAGGTCGGAGCTTGAGATCTAGCCGTGGAGGTCGTGGATCGCCTGGTGGATGCCTTTCGGGGAGGCATCAGGTGGAGATCTAGTAGGAGAAGGAGAAGAGGATGTCGAAGAAGATGATCGGAGGTAGTCCTGTTGAGCACTCCTTTAAGAATAAGGATACTATGAAGACACAGCCACCCTTCTTCTAGCGCTAATTCTGTTGGTGCAGAATTCTGTCGAAGCCAGAGTTGCTGAAGTCGAGATGACCACGGCCGCCACCGAGACCTGCAAGAGAAGTCTAAACTAGAGTTGGGGGTGCTCCGGCAAGACCCTCCGATGCTCAAGTCAGTACTCTGCTTCAACAGAAATGGAGTGCTCGAGTAAAAATTTTAGCAGAGTTTCGAGATAGAGTTTAGAGCCTAGAGAAGAACGTATCTGGGGGTCCCTTTTTATAGACGGAGAGCGTAACTGATTGATAGCGACATTTGTAACCGCCTGGTAGTGGGCCGTCCAGAGCCGTACGAAGTTTGTTATGGAGAGTAGTGGCGTCAGGGGTCATTCAGGGCCACGTGGAGTTTGTTACAGAGAGTGGAGTGGTGTCCGTTGTCGTGACTTGTCAGAGAGTGGTGGAGCCCAAAGAGTGGAGTGGTGTCTGTTGTCGCGACTTGCCAGAGAGTGGTGGAGCCACGCAGAATCTGTTGCAGAGAATGGAGTAGGGTAGTGGCCATTGTCGTGACTTATCGGAGAGTTCGAATCTGTTGGCTGGAGCTCGGCTGGAATGTCTGATAGAGCAGAATGGCTCTCTGTCCCATTGATTTAGGAGAAACTCGGATGTTTTCGAGGTTGCTGGCGAGTCTACTGTTGTCAGATGCCTCAGGCGTTGATGCTACAGGCGGAAGTCATCTGCTATAGAAGCTCGGATGGAGATTTTCTGTTGGTGAAGTCTGGTAGGAGTCCGATTGTTAGAGAAGTCCGTCTGGGATTTGCCTGATGTGGAAGCTCATCTGAAGATTATCCATCGGAGAAGTCCAGTTTCATGAAGAATCTGGTGGAGGGTCGGCCGGCGGTGGACTTCGAATGGCGTTGGGGAGGTTCGGCAGACACCGGAGGCGATCGGCCGTTATAGAAATCCAGCTGTTGGAGCCCGTCCGTTGTAGAAGCTCATCCGATATCCATCCGCTATGGAAGTTCGGACGGAGTCTGGTTCTTGTAGAAGGCTGAGAGGAGACCGCTTATTATAGAAGCTCGATCGAAGATCGGTTGTCGTGGGAGCTCGGAGTAGTGACCAGACTGGTGGATCCTATCCCATCGTAGAAGCTTGTCTGGGATCCATCCACTGTAGGAGCTTGACTGAAGTCTACCTGTGATTGAAGTTCGAAAGAAATTTGTTTACAGTAGAAACTCAGATGGAATTCGCTTACAGTAGAGATCCGGAGTAGACCGCTCGTAGTAGAAGTTCGGAGTAGACCGCTCGTAGTAGGAGTTCGGCTCTCGCAGGAGCTCGGTTGGAATCCAAAAGATGGTCGACCACCGTAGAAACTTGGATGGAGTCTGGTTACTGTAGAAATCTCACTGTCGGAGAAGCTCGAATATTAACGAAGTCCGAAAGAGTTCGGAGTAGGGTCGTCCACGGTCGGAAGAAGTCCGGAAGGGATTCGGAGAATAGTCGATCACTGTAGAAGGTCGGCTGATAGTGAGGCCCAGAGAGCCCTTGGAGCGGCCCGGTAGATGAATGGAGAAGCTCATTGTCGGAGAAGTTCGGACGGTCGAGGGGGTTCAGAGAGATGCCACACAAGGTCGGAAGTCGAAAAAGTCCTAGAAGGGTCGGTCTTTTACAAACTTCGGTCGGGGGGGTATTTTATACCCAACAAAGAGTGAGGAGAAGCTTGCTTGAAAAGGAGCACCACAAATCTAGTTGTCTTACCAAAATAGAATGCCTTGATCATTGCCAATCTTAAATTGAGTTCTATTCCAGAATACCAGAAGGGTTCTAACGACATCATGCCAAAAACTAAAGCACCTTCCTAAAGGAACCAGATCTAGGGTTTCAGGTTTAGATCTTGAAATTTTTTCAAGATCATACAATGGAAGACTAAAATAAATCAAAATTTATTTTTTAAAATCAGAGAATCTCTAGATCTAAGATCCTATTACATGATTATTACATAATATTAAATTAAAAATTAAAATATATATATACAGCATGAACTACATGTTGATCATATCAACATGTTTCTATAGTACATTTAATATATGTATTAAACAATAGATCAGATCTATTACCTTGCAAGTTAGATGTTCTAACCTCGCTGATCCATGCTTGAGGATGATATTACAAGCTGCACATGCATCCAGCTTCTAGGAGTCATCCACATGAGCCCACGAATCTCGATCAGAAGTCCTACTTCAGAAAATCAACACAGTATGCTAGTACTGCGCTGATCCTTCTTTGATGGTTGATCAGGTACCTCCTTCTTCTTGATTTGGACTCTTCCAAAGATAAAAAGTAGGATGAAGAGTTTTAGATCTGAGACACTCTCAGGAAACTCAAGATGGAGGGAGGAAAGATATGAAAACAAACAACCCTAGAAGAAGACCCTCTTCTTCTTCTCGTTTCTCTCTCTAGACACCCTATCTTGTGTCTATTATATATATATGACCCAAAAGTCTTTCTCTTTGATTTTTGGATGGCCTAAAGGTCTCTCAAATCTCTATCTTTTTTAAAAATTTTATGAAGAAACTCATTTTAGATAGAGAGATATGATAGAGTTCTTGTCTAGGTCAAATACCTAGTCAAGGCTTATCCAAACATGGCAAGATAAGGGGCGCCCAACTCTTGAGCACCTCCTCCTTATTTTCATACATGGATTATCAATAAAGGGTGCACAATGTGTACCCTAAAAGTCATAAAATTTCCAAAAAAAATTTGGATAAATTCGGTGCAAAATTGAAAGAGTTTTGGATTTCTAAAACTCTATCCCATAGAATTCGAAATCCAAATTTATTCCTCTTTGATTTGATCCAAACCACCCTCCATGTAAGAAAGAAGAGAGGAAACCTTTTGTGAACATGGGAGAGACCTGGGAGAGGGTTTTTTTTGCATAAAATAAGAGGAGATTGGCATTGAATGAGAGAGAGGGCGTGGGGAAGGCTTATGTGGAGCAAGGTGGAATCCTAGTCTTACTAGGATTCTATCTTATGACTTGTTTTAATTTGGTTTCTCAAATCAAATCAAACTAAAATTAGATCAACTCAATTAAAATAGGTCTTAATCCAATTAAAAACTTAATTTAATCAGATTAAATTAGATTTAAATCTGATTTAATTTTTTAATCAAATTAAAAATTAGATTGATCCAAGTCCTAGTTGAACTAGGACTAGTTTTTTCTTGCACTTGGCTTATCCAATAAACTAATTGGACTTGATCCAATCAAGCCCAAACTAAATTTAATTAAATTATATTTAATTAGACTTAATCTCAGCCTATTGGCTTAATCAAATTAAGCCAATTAGCAATCGAATTGCTAATCGATCCTCCTGCAACACTTGCACTGGGTTAAATGTCAATAGTATTAATCATTTAACCCTAGAATGATTCTTAATCATTGATCAACCATCCGATCGGATCATGAACTCTAATATGTGTGACCTCATAGGTCTGAACCTAAGCTGGTAGTACAGAAACAAATTTATGTACCAATCGAAGTGACCATCTAGCAATGGTACCCAACGATCGGATAGATCGAATGTGTAGAACAACATTCTTAGAACCTATGCGGATATAGTTTTCATATAATTCATCTCCTTGACCAAAATGATCATAGGATAGCCCAGAGTTCAACTGTCAACTCTGATCAGGTTGTTCACATTGTATTTCAAAATATCAAATCCATCTGATGGATTATCCTGGCCAAAGTTTTGCTAAATTGAAATACAGCGACTCATTCTTCTCCAACTCTTGGAGTGGTCAATCCCATCTCGATCATACTCTGACTTCACAAGTACTTGACTATGTCCAGAAGCCTTCCGTCTCTGAATTAGAAATTCAGTTAGTCCAGTACCAAAGCACAGTGAGTTGCTTGCAAGTCACTGAGGCGATCTCAGGTCTAAGGGACACTTATACTTATATCCCATCAGAGATATTCTCGACAGCAGAATACTCTGGAGTTGGTCACGTTCAATGATGATGTACCAGTACATCTCACCTGTATACCATACCAGTGTCTCCACACTCTTTGGTTAAGAGGACAACCAACCCATATGGCCTACAGCGACCTATGCTCGATAGAAGCTGTCGTCCTTATTAACAGCCTATCATTTGGTCGTGAACAGTTTTAAGGACTAATCGATAAATTCTTTCTTTATCGAATCTAAATAGTCCTAAGGACTTCATTATAACAACGGAGTTCATTAGAAGATGAAAGCTTATGATGAAAATACCAAATATATTTTATTTATTAACAAATTAATTATAATACTTAGTTGCTCAACCGTCAACAGCTTGACGATTGGTTTTTTGGGATACATTTCCCAACACTTCCAGCCAGTTTCCAACTTATAGAAAGCTTGATTCTTTTGTGATAAGCAATCTGCACTTGCTTTCCCCAAATTCCATAGTCATTGGTGAGAAACCTCTAGCCCTATTTAGCTAAAGGGCAAGCTTTAATTGGCTAAGGTCCCTCACTCCAAGCTTGCGTTCCTCTTTTTGCAGCCATATTGTCTTTCAATTCATGTTACAGGAAATTCTTTGAGAACTTAAGAAGTCGTTTCAAAGAAATGATCTTCTAAATTTATCAATTTTCCTGACAACCCAACCTGAGAGCCTAAATAAGGACACAAAGTGAAGAGGAGGGATGAGAGCACCAAATTGGTTAGAGTTAGTCTCCTTTCAAATAATAGATATTTGCTTTCCAACATGTGTTATGTTGTCCCTCCTCATATGGGACCCACACATATTTTAAAATAAAAAAAAAAGGAAATATGGCTGTTTGGTTTTCGCCCTAACCCTTGTTTAGGGACTGAACAAAAAAAGATTGAGGTGTGGAAATAGAGGTGGCAGCATATAGAAGGATAGGAAAGAGAGGATTTAGAGAAATGGCACTATTTTGTCAGATAATCAGATGATGGATCTTAATTTAATTTTGATGAAATTTTAATATATCATTTCTAGCATTGAGAGCTACAAGTTAAACGATTTCGATCTTTAAAAATCCTTCTCTATTAATTACTTCAATTATTCATATATGATGAGATCTATTCTCTATTTTTGTTTATTATTGAAATCCATCTTATTGGTGACGATTGGTTTTATTGTGAAATCCAAGATTTAATCTTAATAATACACACACACACATACACACACACACACACATACATATATATAGACACATATACATGCATATATATACACACACATATACATACATATATATATATATACATACATATGCATACATATATATACATACATATACATGCATGCATGCATGCATGCATGCATACATACATACATACATACATATATATATATATATATATATATATATATATATATATATATATATATATATATATATATATATATATAGCCTCTAATTGATATAGACAAGATCTGCAGTAATATTTATTCTAAATAGTGGAAGATTCATATCAAAAGAATTTTTCATATTAAAAATTATGGTGTCTCTTTTTGTGAGTTATTCAATTATTTTTGTTTATTAATTGATTGAGAAGATCATAGAGATTATTATTGCTTTATGATATCATATTTAATTATACAAATAAAAAAAATAAGTTTGCAGTATTATTGTCGATGATTGTAGTTTTTTCTTAATAAAGTGGTATGAGAGCAAGATTATTATTGGTTGAATTTTTTTATATTGATTAAATAGAAGAACACATGGATAGACATATGATTAAACTTACCTCTTCTAATTATTCAATTTTGAAGTCTTCAGGAGAAGATTTATTATTTTACAAAAATTTATATAATTTCATTGAAAAGGATAGTGCCAAACCGAACAAGAGAACTTAGCAAAAGTGGAAGAAAATAAATAGGAAGATAGTTAGATCAATCAGGTAGTGGGTAGATGATAGTATTTTTCATCATATTGTCATAAAAATTAATATTTATAGTTTATGAAAAAAATTAAAGAATCTGTATGAGTAGAAGATTGCATAGAACAAATATGATCAAAAAGTTTATGAATATGAAGTATAAAAAAGAAAGTTCAGTTGTCGAGTATTTAAGTAAATTTTAAGATGTAGTAAATCAATTAGCTACAATGAAAATAATACTAGATAATGAGTTGCAATCATTGTTATTGCTCGATTTTTTGCCAGACAGTTGAAAAACTTTGGTTGTATCACTCCATAATTCAACTCCTAATAGTGTAGTGACATTGAGAATGATAAAGAATAGTATATTTAATGAAGAGACTAGAAGAAAAGAATAGGATATGACTACATGGTTAGAGATATTGGTTATAAAAAGATGGAGGTGTAAAACTAGAAATTTACAAAATTTTAACAACCATGATAAGTCAAGGAGAAGGTCTAAATTTAGAATAAAGATAAAATATTTTTATTGTGACAAGCCAGGGTACATGAAAAGGGAGTGCAAAAAATTTGAAAGATAGCAATCAAGGGTGAGAGGTGAAGAAAAAAGGAAGAAAATGATACAACAGCAGTTGCATCTGATGTTGATATTACCATTATTTATGATAATGATTTCGTGAACATTATATATCATGATTATACTTGAGTTATTATTCAGGTGCCTGTTTTCATGTTACTTCTCGGTGTGACTTCTTCACATCTTACTAGCAGTAATTTTGGTGATATCAGAATGAAAAATGGAGTAACTAGGATTATCTACATCACTTGAAAATTAGTATTGGATGTTAACTATTGTTAAAAAATATGAGACATATTTCAGATATCTACCTTCGCTTGATTTCTAGTAGAGTACTCGATGATGAAGGTTATTACAACCACTTTGGTGAAGGAAAATGAAAGCTTATCAAAGATTCTCTTATAATAGCAAGAGGAAAAAAATCAAGTATACTTTGTATGATGTAAGCAAAATTATGCAAAGCAGAGGTGAATACAGCTGAAGATTCCTCTATTGAATTATGACAGAAATGGCTTAGCCATATGAGTAAGAAAAGACTTGACATCCTTGCTAAAAGAAAACACCTTCCTATTAAAGATACATTTTTGAAGATATTCACTGATTATTTAACTAGCAAATAACATAGAGTTATATTTCATAAATACTCTTCACGTAGAAAATCATATGTTCTGAATTTAATTTGTATTGATGTTTGCACTATGGATGCTAGAACTCTTAGTAGTACTTTGTATTTTGTTACATTTAGTTATGATTATTCCAAAAAAGTATGGGCTTTTGCTTTGAAATCTGAGGATTAGGTGCTCGATGTGTTCAAGTATTTTGATATTAGTATTGAAAAAGAAATAGGAATGCAACTAAAGTATATTCAAGCAGAGCAAATAATGGTTATGATTATAGAGATCTATTTGAGAAATATTATAGAGATTAAGGCATCAAGTTTGAGAAAACTATTCCTAAAACAAATCTCAACATAATGGAGTTGCTGAGAGAATAAATTATACTATTAGAGAAAGATTTCGGTGTATGTTCTCTCATACTGAATTGACTAAATCTTTTTGAGATAAAGCGATGAGAACTACAGTGGATTTGATCAATCTTTTTTCTTCAGTTTTTTTTCAAGATGATGTGCCAGAAAGAGTGTGGACTGAGAAAATATTTCATATGATTAGTTGAGGGTGTTTGGCTATAGAGCATTTATTTACATTGCTATGGATGAGAGATCCAAGCTCGAGAAAAATTTTAAAAAGTGTATCTTCTTGGGTTATGCATATGAAGAGTTTGATCACAAATTATGAGATCCAACTGACAAAAAGGTTATCAAAAGCAAAGATATCCTGTTTCTAGAAGATCAGACTCGAAATTTTGAAAAAGTTAAGAAGTTAAAGTCTATCACTAGAAATTATATTGATTTGAGTCCAATGCCTCCTGCCATGGTGAATAATAATAATAAGAGAGATATATAGAAAGACGATGGTAAAACAGTTAATAAGCCCATATCTAATAATAATGTGTCAGATGAATATGTTAAGCAAGTTCCTTCAGAATCACCAGTTGAGCCTCAATTAAGAAGATCTACTAGAGAGCATCTATCATTCCAGAAATATTTTTCTCATGAGTATATGATGATCACTTGTAATACCCAGCCCAATGGCACAAATTTTGATTGCACAAATTTTAAAGCAATGCTTAAAAAATTTTAAATTCAAGAATCACGTGCTATGCATGTGCTATGTGGAAGGAATTGGACTCCCAACGGGAGTGCTCTTCCGTGCATTCTCCAAATGGAGATGGAAGTCGAGGAGGACTCAGACTCCTCCCTCGACCCTCTTTAAAAAGAGGGCCAAGCCTCCCTTGAACCTCACCAGCTCTAGCCTCCTCCCATCATCGAAGAAGTTGACTTTTCCTTCTTCTCCTTCAGAAAAATTTCCACTGAGATCACCAAAATCGTATGCTAAAAATCATCAAAAAATCAGGTGTGAGGTCGGCAATAGTTGATCAACCTTCTTCTCTTTCTTTTTCAGTTGTTAGCTCATGGTTTTCGACCGACAAACCACTAGATTTTATCGAAATAGGGGCTTGATCAAATCCCCTATTTTCTTTGATTTGCCGCATGCTTTTCTTGATTTTTTTCGATGACAGTCATCACTGCCGACCACCGACCGGTGATCCCCCATCCATGTCGCCCTAGCCTGCATCCCTAGCCACATCATGGGAGAAAAGCTCCCATGTTTCAAGATAAAAGGGAAATGATAGGTCCCCTGTTCCACCAAGAGAGAAGAGATAAAGAAGAAGAAGAAGGAGGAAAAAAAAAGAAAAGAAAGAAAAAGAAAAAAAATAAAGAAAAAAAAGGAAAAAAGACTTTCTCTCTCTTTCCTCTATCCTCTCTTTTCTCTTTCCTTTTTCTCTCTCTATTTTCTCTCCCTAATTTCTCTCTCTATATTGTTTTTCTCTTCTAAGATTTTCTAGAATTTTGAGAAGATTGATGATGTTGAATGATCCTAATAAAAATATTTTGATTAATAATCATCGGATATTATGTCGGCATCCATCTTGATTAGATTGGGTACTGCTAGAGTTGATCATTCATAATTTTATTTTGAATCATCTATATATTATTTTAATCATGATTTGATTAGATCATCTTGATCAGATCGATCGAGATGTTAGGCTATATCATCTAATCAGTTCAGCTATACTTTATTAATTTCTCTCTCCTATAACTTTCTCTCTCCACTGATGTATAAATTTAATGAAGGATTCCAGTCCTATCAGGTTGAATCTAAATTAATCCAGTAGATAGATTCTAAACCACCTATATCCTAATTGGATCTTGATCGGATAAAATTAGATGATCGAACCATCTAGATTGTTGGATACAACTATCAATCAATCCTATCTTTCTTATTTATTTGTACTCTTTTTAATTATTGGACTTGATCCTATATAGGATTATGGATGTCTAGTAATGGGATACCATGATACAATTGTTGGAAAAGGTACAGAGTTTCATGCATGGATTTCAAAATATTTTTAAAATATAACGCAATGGAATATGTAAATTAAATAATTTAATCTATAAATACATATAATTAAATTACTAAACTCTGCAATTAGGATCTATAACATGTCATATTACACTTATAAATCAAAAAATAAAAGCTTTGGTATTGATCAAATCAATACCCTAGATCTAAAATAATTTTAGATCTAAAATCTAGATCACATCTAGATAAGAGAAGAGATCAGATCTCTTACCTTCATGCGGGTTGAGAACTCTACGGTTAATTATTTACACATGCATTCGGCCTCTACAGGTGATCCACACGAGGCTGCAATAAAATCAGAGGTTCATCGAACAAAGATCCGCTCGAAGTGCTAGCTTCTTGCAGATCTCTCCAGATGGTTAATTTAGAAGATATTCTTTGGATCTCTTGGACATTCCAAGAGATAAAAAATATGATGAGAAACAAGGGAGAAGTCAAACTTTTTGACCTCCCTGAAATCAGAAATAATAATATAAAAGAAAAAGTCCTAAGAGAAGACAGTTCTTCTCTTTCAGTACATCAATGATTGATGTCCTGAGAACATCTCTATGCTAGGACATGAGAAGACCTTCTTCTCTAGATATTTCTTTAACTTTCAGATCTTATGATGTCTGATTTTTCTCATAGAAAAATCTCATGATTTTTGGAGAAGAAGGATTCTAAAAAAAAACTTAAGAAAAGAACTTCTTTTCTTCTTCTTCTCTCATCAAAACATGATCAGATCATGTCCAAAATAAGATCACCATGACCCCATTCATTGGAGCATGAATCCACCACGCCATCTCTCTTTCTCTCTCAGATTTTTATCACATAAAAATACAAAATAAAGAGAAAATAAATTGAAAAGAAAAACAATAAGAGAAAAATATCTTCTCCCTTACTTTTTGTTTCTACAAGACATCAACTTTTGATCTCTTGATAGAAGATTCTTCTCCAAGGAATTTGATACTTCAAACCACCCATTCCATCCTCTTTCTCTCTCAAATTTTATCACATAAAAAACATAAAAAACAAAGAGAGAATAATATGAAAGAAAAATAATGAGAGAAGACAATCTTTTTTTTACCTTTCTCTCTACAAGATATCAACCTTTGATCTCTTGATTGAAGACTCTACTCCAAGTATTTTGGCACCTCAAACCACCCATACCATCCTCTTTTTCCTCTGGTTTTTCTATCTATTTTTTATCAATTTTTGACTGCCTATCTTATCTCATATGGGGCGGCAACTTTATATATGGCAGATTAGGTCAAAAGACCTAATCAACAAGGAGTCCATGGGGCGTCCAACTCTTGGACGCCCCTTGCCTCATAAATTTCATGGAAAGAATGAAAACAACCACAAAAGGGGTGATAAAAAGAAGGGATTAGGATGGAGGAAGTTGGAGCATGAGAGGAGGGAAGAGTCCTTGTGAAGAGGGACTCTTTCAAACAAGGAGATAAACCTAAACCACTTTCCATAATTAGCCAAATCACTTTCCATATTGAATCAAATCAAATCTAATTCAAATCTCTAGAATAAGTAGTGTGAGTAAACATTCCTTGGATGTAGATATTATAGAAAAATATCTAAAAATTAATTAGTGGGCATGGGTTTGAGATTTCTTAGGTGGTGCAAGAGAAGAGATGGAGTCCTAGTCTAACTAGGATTCTTATGTAGATTAGGTCAAATACTTTGAACACAATCCAAATTAATTGCAACCTAATTAATAGTGATCTTAGTTCAACTAGGAGTCCAATTAAATCAGATTAAACTATATTTAATTCTGATTTAAATCCTAACCTAATTAGGAATTAGGTACATACAAGTCCTAGTCAAACAGGGACTTGTTCTCCCTTGTAATTAGCTTACCCAATAAACTAGTTAGACTTAATCTAATTAAATCTAAACTAATTTTAATTGAATCAAATTCAATTAGACTTGATCTCAGCCCAATTGCTCAATCAGATTGAGCCATTTAGCAATCCAATTGCTAATTGATCCTCTTGCAATATTTATATTAGGTCAAACATCAATCACATTGATCGTTTAATATTAGAACGATTCTCAATCATTGATTAACTATTTGATTAGGTTACAATCTCTTATGTGTGTGATCCTATAGGTTCGAACCTAAGTCGTAGCATAGAAATCAATTTTTATACTAATTGAAGTAACCATCTAGCAATGGTTTCCGACATCCAGATAAGTCGAATGTATGCAAAGCAACATTCTAAGAACCCTGACCCATGGTTACCGTATAATTCATACTTTTGATCAATAATGCTCAAGACGACTTCGAGTATACTATCAACACTTATATAAGTCATCTCTATTGTGTCTTAAAATTTTGCAAATCTTGTGACTCCTCATGGGGATTACCCAGGCCTAGGTTTTGCTAAATTGAAACACAGCGAGACATTCTCTTCCTGAAGTTAATCAGGAGTGGTCAATTCCATCTTGACTCATGCATCGACTTCATAAGTATTTGACTGTACTTAAAAATCTTTCAAACCTATATTAAAAATACAGACAGTCCGGCACTAAAGCATAGTGAGTTGCTTGCAAGTCACCGTGGTGATCTTAGGTCGGAGGGACACTTATATCCATTGATCTTAGCTAACTACTCTTGATAGTAGAGTGTTACATTGGTCATGTTCAATGCAGATATACTCCTACATCTCACCTGAATGCCATACTAGTATCTCCACACCTCTTGGTTATGAGGACAACCAACGCATATGGCATACAACGATCTACACTTGATAAGTTATCGTCCTTGTTAATAACTTATCATTCGATCATAAATAATTTAAGAACCATCCGATAAATCCTCCTTTATCGATTGATTATGATTCTAAGGACTTCATCATTATTTAGGAGTTTATTTAAAGAAGATAGAATTTTTATGATGAACCTGCCAAATAACTATTATTATTAGATAATTCATATACTAATTCCAATCATCTACCACTTAGATAATTGACTTTAGGACATATTTTTCAATAACTTTCACTTGTACTAAAGCCAATCAGAATGATATCAAATATCCTATCTTCCACTTGAGTTCATAGAACTTCTTAGTTCCGAGGCCTCAGCAAATGAGTCAGTCAAGTTCTCCTTTATCATCGATCTTCCAAAGATCGATGTCATCCTGATCTAAAATCAAAAGTGATAGCAATACAGAGTATGCTGGTCCTTCAGTTCTTTAGCCAGATTTATGACTCTAGTGCTACGATAGGACTGGACCATCGGTGGAGGGTGCCACTCCCAACCTACTAATGAAGCTCAGCAATTACATGGCAGCATCATATGCTACGATGTACTCTACATCACTAACTGAGTAGGCTAAAGTATCCTGCTTGGAACCTTTTCAGTAGATTACTCCTATGATTAGGGTATGATCCGATAATTTCTTGTTGTCATCTTGATCTGATTGAAATCGAAACATCCTCATGTTTAAAGTCAGTATTTTCATATTTGAGTCACTGAACCTTAGTATTTCCCAAATACTTAAGGATTATCTATACAATCTTTCAGTGGTTCTTACTTAGATCAGACTGGTATCTGCTCACTACCATTAGTGAGTATACCATATCTGGTCTTGAACATGAAAAATTAGATGACAGCCAAACTTTTATTCCTTGCAATACTGGAACGCCATTCCCAATTAAGAAAATTTCATCCACAGACAACACAAGAAATAACACTACAGAATATTTTACCCACTTATAAATGCAGGGTTCCTCTTTATTCATAACAAAGATATATGTTCAAAATGTATGTCATAGGTCTCCACCTTCCCGTCTGCGCTACTCTGATCCTTTTGAAAAATCCATTCACACCCAATGGATTTTATTCCTTCAGGTAATCATCTAGTGTCCATACACTAATGATTTTCATGGACTTCAATTTGGATTTAATGGCTCCAAGCTACTTCTCAGAGTTAGACCACTGCATTGCATCCCTATAGGTGATCGGATCCTTGTTAATCTCATCGAGCTCATTAGGATCGCCGACCCAAACCTAGACACTAAAGTGTCTATCCAGCTAACGTGGTACTCTACCAGATCTCCTTAAAGGTGTTACTTTAATGGGCTCCGAGTTTGATCTAATCAAATCTGGTTCTGTAGGTTTACTAGATTATGTCAGTTCATTTTCTACCAGTTAAACTTTCAAGTTCAACTTGATAGGTATCAGTTCCTTCTCTAAGAAACTCCTTTCCAAAAGGAATGCCCTACTACTGATGGGCATCTTATGTTCTTCAGCATGATAGAATTAGTAACCCTTAAACACCTATTAGACCAAGAACCAAGTTTATCTGTATGCAAACCTTTGACATAGGCCGATCAACTCCAAATCCAAAGGTGAGAGAGTCTAGATCTATGCTCGTTCCATATCTCATATGGAATATGCACAACAAACTTACTCAATATATTTTCAGAGTAAAACAGGTAATCACACAAGAGCACAATTCTGAAACAGGCAGAGAAGTGAACCCCATTGTGGATTGAACCATGTCTAACAAAGTTCAACTTCTCTTTCAGATACACTTTGTTCTGAAAAAGAATCCACTAAGAGAGAATCCAATTCTCTCCTAGATATGTCACAAACTCACTGGATAAGTATTCACCTCCTCGATCTAATCGAAGAGTTTTAACATCTTATCCAGTTTGTTTCAATCTTTCATTATTGAATCATTTGAACATTTCAAATGATTCAGGTCAAACGCACCCATGCCCAGATAGGTCATCTGTAATGAAATATTAATATCTTCCTCTGGCACTTAAGTTCACAGGTCCACATACATCACTATGTATGAGACTTAGAACTTTATCAGCTCCTTCACCTTTTCCATTAAAAGATGACTTTGTCATCTTTTCAAGAAGATAAGACTCACAGGCTATCAATGATTCACAATCATTGATGTGAGATTTTTCTCTCAAGCTAATCTGTTTATCCTGTTCTTATCAAGGTGACTAAACCAAAGATAGACATTCATGACATTATCTAACTTGGATGTGTACATTACACTTAATAGGCTGTGTAAATGCTAAATGTCATTTTCTTTTGTCCATGTATTATTGTAACATTATTCATAATAATATCACAATAATCTTTCTTTATTAATGAATGATGATCATCTTTGGCCAAAAGGCCAACAAAGATTACATTCATCATAAACAATGGATAATAGTAACAATTACTCTAAATGACAATGTTTGAAAATAAGCCCTACAATTCCTAAAGTTAGGATTGGAATAAGACTTTCATCCCTAATATTCAAAAATTTTTCACCATTTTCAAACATTCCACTTACTAGCAATAAATTGCATAAGACCATCGGTATCTAATACCTAGGTAGTAGAATTATATAGAGAAACTTTAAGGTGTTATCATATAACATCCTTGATGAGCAACTCTTGCTCCTTTCTCTTGTTCAGCCTATTATGGTCAAGAAAAGCAAGACAATTCTTCTTCCTATGATCCTGCTTCTGACAGTAGAAGCAACATGCCTGATTTGGATCAATTTTGGACTAATTATTTTGACTGGACTAAGAAGCCCCAATACAAACACATTCATACTGCTGAATCAAATTCAACTTTCGATACTAATTAATGAAGTTGGGTCTCATAAGTCATCACTGTCTAACAGCGATTGGAGCAATTAAGATTTAGCCTTATTTTAAGAAAAGAGAACAATGACCTAATGTATATGAATTATTTTAAGCTTAGAGACTTGGACTTTAGTCTAAAGGTTCTCCCACTATTTTGTTCAAATTGGTAGCCTCTACCTTAAATTCAAAAAATTACTTTAATTTTTTAGTAGGTACTAGAATCCACATAGACTACAGACAAGCCCGACTTTGGTCGGCCAATCCATCTGCATCTACAGGTAGTTCATTAACCAACTATTTCTCCAAACAACTTCTAGTAATTTAATTTTGCCTCAGAAATCTAAACAGTAGGCTTTGGCCTCCACTGTAAGAATCCGATTAGGTCCAACCATTAACATGACTAGGTGCATCTAACCAATGAATGATTAAGTCCAACTTTGGTTGGCTCACCTAACCACCATTAGAGAGACACTTTCAAGTCGTCATATGATGAGTGATAATTTTATTAGTCAACAAGCACCAGGCCTTTGGGTCTGCAATGATTATTGAGTTAATGGACTCATTATCAAATACCTTAATGGGAGGCTATGACTCAGTTATCTCTATAACTTTATCATTTTAAGGACCTAATAATTTTAGAAGATTTAAAATTATTAGTGATTTAAGGATAGAAAGGACATGGATCAATTTGCTCCCACTGACTTCACCAAGTCAAGTCCTCCCACTGACTTCTCAAGTCATTAACAAGGACTAGGATCAAATTTGATCCATGGGTACCTAGATCAGTCTCAATGAATGAAATTAGACTCACTGATTTTTTATGTGACATAGGTTAGCGCGAATCAATGAGCAACCTAATCAAGACTGATTAACCACATTGGCCAGGTAAGTATGATCGGTGGGAGGGTTTGCCAAAGCTTGCCTTAGTCACCATTAGAAATGGTCAGGTAAGTGAGCTCCCAATTAAAAATCACCGGTCAGATTTACCTTAGACACCAACTGATTTATCAGTTTTGATTTGGTCTGCCTAAAGATTCGGGCTCAGCCGTTGAGCCACGATCAGTGTCTATTTATTAGATATATGGACTTTGATCAACTACAACTATTGAAGTGATCTATAGAAATGACCTAATCCTAATTAACTTTTAATTAGGTTTGATCAATTTCTTAACTTAGTACATATTTAATCTAACCCTTGATCTAACCCAGTTAATGACCTGATCAAAGCTAACCCATTACCCTTTAACCCATGTTTTATAAAATTATCTTAGGATCTTTAAATCACAAACCTAAATCCTAAACAATCACTTAATTCTTTTAATTAAGTTCATGGCTGAGGGTTGGGGTTCAGCATTTTGAAAATTATTTTTAATTTTTGAAAATTTAATACAATCTAGTGTTGTTTCACTAAATAGGTCGACTCATTTCAAAAATGGTCAGCTTATTTCACTAACAAACACTAATTATAGGTTAAAATAATTAAATTCAGCCAACTTTTCAATCGAAATGGCATGCTGGTCGAGCCGGCCCGATCAACAAACAGAACCTTTGCAAGATCCTATTCTTGGCTGATTTTAATCTATGTACATTACATAAAAATTCATGAAATAAAATAGATCTAATCTAAAAGATTCATGACAAGATTTATTTAAACTCTTTTAAATTTTCTAGATCGCAACATACCAGGACAACCTTTGCACTGTAAGGGGTAAACCTTACAGCAGGACAACCTACAGTCCGTGCGACCATTATTTTATTTTTAGATTTATTTTAATATAATTATGAACATGTTATAAAAGAACCTGGCTCTGATACCACTATTGGAAAAGGTGCGGGATTTCATGCATGGATTTCAAAATATTTTTGAAATATAATGCAGCGAAATATATAAATTAAATAATTTAATCTACAAATACATGTAACCAAATTACTAAACATTGCAATTAAGATTTATAACATGTCATATTATATTTATAAATCAGAAAATAAAAGCTTTGGTATTGATCAAATCAATACCCTAGATCTAAAATAGTTTTAGATCTAAAACCTAGATCACATCTAGATAAGAGAAGAGATTAGATCTCTTACCTTCATGCGGGTCGAGAACTCCATGATTGATTTTTTTTTTGTCTTTAGAGCCGCACACGTGTCTGACCTCTATAGGTGATCCACACGAGGCTACAACAAAATCAGAGATTCATCGAACGAAGATCCGCTTGAAGTGCTAGCTTCTTGCAGATCCCTCCGGATAGTTAATCTAGAAGATATTCTTCGAATCTCTTAGATATTCCAAGAGATAAAGAATATGAGGAGGAACAAGAAAGAAGTCAAATCTTTTGACCTCCCTAAAATCAAAAATATAATATAAAAAAAAATCCTAAGAGAAGACAGTTCTTCTCTTTCAGTACATCAACGATTGATGTCCTGAGAACAGCTCTATGCTAGGACATGAGAAGACCTTCTTCTCTAGATATTTTTCTAACTTTCAGATCTTATGATGTCTGATTTTTTTCATAGAAAAATCTCATGATTTATGAAGAAGAAAGGTTCTAAAAGAAATCTTAAGAAAAGACCTTCTTTACTTCTTCTTCTCTCATCAGAACATGATCAGATCATATCCGAAATACGATCACCATGCCCCAACTCATTGGAGCATGAATCCACTATGCCATCCCTCTTTCTCTCTCAGATTTTTATGACATAAAAATATAAAATAAAGAAGAAATAAACTAAAAAGAAAAATAATAAGAGAAAAACATCTTCTCTCTTACCTTTTGTTTCTACAAGACATCAACTTTTGATCTCTTGATAGAAGACTCTTCTTCAAAAAATTAGATACCTCAAACCACCCATTCCATCCTCTTTCTCTCTTAGATTTTATCACATAAAAAATACAAAAAATAAAGAGAGAATAATATGAAAGAAAAATAATGAGAGAAGATAATATTTTCTCTTACCTTTCTCTCTACAAGATATCAACCTTTGATCTCTTGATTGAAGACACTCCTCAAAAATTTTGATGCCTCAAACCACCCATGCCATCCTCCTTTTCATCTAGTTTTTCTATCTATTTTTCACTAATTTTTGACTGCCTATCTCATCTCATATGGGGCGGCAACTTTATATATGGCAGATTAGGTCAAAAGACCTAATCAACAAGGAGTCCATGGGGCATCCAACTCTTGGATGCCCCATGCCTCATAAATTTTGTGGAGAGCATAAAAATAACCAAAAAAGGGGTAACAAAAAGAAGGGATAAGGATGGAGGAAGTTGGCGCATGAGAGGAGGAAAGAATCCTTGTGAAGAGGGACTCTTTCAAACAAAGGAGATAAACCTAAACCACTTTCCATAATTAGCCAAATCACTTTCCATATTGAATCAAATCAAATCTGATTCAAATCTCTAGAATAAGTAGTGTGAGATAATATTTCTTAGATGTAGATATCATAGAAAAATATCTAAAAATTAATTAGTAGGCGTGGGCTTGAGATTTCTTAGGTGGCATAAGGGAAGAGATGGAGTCCTAGTCTAACTAGGATTCTTATGTAGATTAGGTCAAATACTTTGAACCAATCTAAATTAATTTAACCTAATTAATGATGATCTAGTCCAACTAGGAGTCTAATTAAATCAGATTAAATCATATTTAATTTTGATTTAAATCCTAACTTAATTAAGAATTTGGTGCATACAAGTCCTAGTCAAACAGGGACTTGTTCTTCCTTGCAATTGGCTTATTCAATAAACTAATTAGACTTAATCTAATTAAATCCAAACTAATTTTAATTGAATCAAATTCAATTAGACTTGATATCAGCCAATTGCTTAATCAGATTGAGCCATTTAGCAATCTAATTGCTAATTGATCCTCTGCAACACTTGTATTAGGTCAAACATCAATCACATTGATCGTTTAACCTTAGAATGATTCTCAATCATCGATTAACCATCTGATTAGGTTACAGCTTTTATGTGTGTGACTCTAGATTCGAACTTATGTCGATAGCACAGGAATCAATTTCTGTACCAGTCGAAGTAACCATCTAGCAATGGTTCTTGACGTTCAGATAGGTCGAATGTATGCAAAGCAACATTCTAAGAACCCTGACCCATGGTTATCGTATAATTCATTCTTTTAACTAATAATGCTCAAGATATTTTGAGTATACTGTCAACACTCATATAAGTCATCTCTATTGTGTCTCAAAATTTTACAAATCCCATGACTCCTCACGAGGATTACCCAGGCCTAGATTTTGCTAAATTGAAAATAGCGAGATATTCTCTTCCTGAAGTTAATCAGGAGTGGTCAATTCCATCTTGACTCGCACACCGACTTCACAAGTACTTGATTGTATCCAGAAATCTTTCAAACCTATATTAAAAATACAAACAATCCAATACCAAAGCAAGTGAGTTGCTTGCAAGCCACCGTGGTGATCTCAGATCGGAGGGATACTTATACCCATTGGTCTTAGCTAACTACTCTTGAAATAGAGTGTTACATTGATCATGTTCAATATAGATGCACTCCTACATCTCACCTGAATGCCGTATCATGTTATTACACCTCTTGATTACGAGGACAACCAATGCATATGGCATACAGCGACCTACACTTGATAAGTTATCGTCCTTGTTAATAACTTATCATTTGATCATGCATAATTTAAGAACCATCTGATAAATCCTCCTTTATCGATTGATTTGGTTCTAAAAACTTCATCATAATTTAAGAGTTCATTTAAGGAAGATAGAACTTTTATGATGAACCTGCCAAATAACTATTATTATATGATAATTTATATACTAATTTCAATCATCTACCACTTAGATGATTGATTTTAGGACACATTTCCCAACAACAATCTATGAATCGAATATTTTAGAAAAAAATTCTATAATTATATGGATTTGTTGGAATGCTATGAAGTAAGTAGTATTTTATATTTACTAAATTTATCTAATAAATTATAAATTAATAAATTAATAAATTTTGAATTGTATTAATTCATGATATGCATGTGATGAAGGTATTTTGAATATCAAAAATATTCAATGTTCTTTTAAAATAATTATGATGATGTACGATCATAATTAATGATACACTTGATTAATTTGATTATTATTTATTTATATTATTATCAAAATAAGATATAAAATTTGATAAGATATAAATTAACAATTTGACTATATAAAGAATCTCACTAATGAGAACTAATATGTTAGCAATTGATTTATCCTGAGGATTTATGTTGCTAGTGAGACTAGCAATATATCACCGACAAGACCAGCAATAAACTACCAGCAGACTAGCAGTTCAAAGAACTTTGCTCACTACAAAATAATACGTGGTGTTATAATCTTGTCATAGAAAAATATGGTCATAGCTCATGGTTGATAAAAAGAACTTGAGAATTTAATAAAATTAAAATTCTAAACATAAGTTATCTTTATGATTGATGAATTAAAAATTTTATGTATGAATATTTGATAGTATGATATATTAAGATTTGAATTTTTGAATTGACATATTTATTATGTTATTTTAGTAAATTGATATATATTATATTATTATCTGATTTATTTAGTTAAAGGTAAACATTGCTTATTGGATTGTTCAGCTCATGACAAGTTTTCTATTTTTTTACAAATTCAAAAATTTAGCTTGATGTAGGGTTTCTATTGGGTGTGCAATTAGAGATGAAGTTAGTCTACTTTACTTATTTTAAGGTTTATCAGAACTGATGAAAGATCTTGTTTAATGTTGACTTTGTCAAATATTTATTTTCTTCTTATTGACATTGAGTTTTGATTTCATTATTTGAATTAAAGTTTGAATATAATTATTTAATTTTTTCTACTGTCTGTTTATAATATCATGATGAGATGCCTTGCATGCTTATGGGAAGAGTTTTCTTTGAGTATGCAGTAGTTGTCGATGAGATGTCTTGCATGCTTATAGAAAAAATTTTCTATGAGTATACGATGGTTGCCATAACTCGTGATTCATGATCTTGAATTGGGAGTATGATATCACTGATGGGGGAGAACAAGAATGCTATCAAGAGGCCATGAGTCATGAGCAAAAGAGAGAGCAGTGAAAAGCCAAGAATAAGGGGGTAGAACTACTTAAAGGTAAGAGAGCACTCAAGAATAAGTGGGTATTTAGATTGAAGAATGAAGAGAAGAGCTCACAACTAAGGTACAAGGCACAGTTGGTTGTGAAAGAATTTAGCTAGAAAAAAGATATTAATTTTAAAAAAAATTCTCACTTGTGGTCAAGATGTCTTCAATTCGAGTTGTTCTTAGTTTAGCCACAAGCATAAATTTGAAGATTGAATAATTTAATATCAAAGCTGCTTTCCTCCATAGTGACTTAGAGGAGAAAATTTATATAGAGTTATTTATAGTTAAAAACAAAGAGCATTTTATATGCAAATAAAAGAAGAGCTTGTATCGACTCAAGTACATACCTCGATAATGGTATAAAAAGTTTGATTTTTTTATGATGGACCATGGGTACAACAAAATCACTTCTAATCATTTTGAATTTATAAAGAGATTTTTTAATGAAGACTTCATTATTCTCTTGCTTTATGTACATAACATGTTAATTAGTGACTATGATGCAAGAAATATTGAAAGTTTGAAAAGAGAGTTGAGCAAGTCCTTCATCATGAAGGACTTAGGGTTAGCTAAATAAATCTTTGGCATGAGAATTACTTGTGATAGGAAGAGCAAAAAATTTTGGTTATCACAAGAGAAATATATCAAAAAGGTGCTACAAAGGTTCATGACATGAGCAAGTCCAAACCAATTTGCTCTCCATTTGCAGGTCACTTCAAGTTAAGTTTCATATAATATCCTACAAGTAAGAAAGATAAAGAAAAAATGAAAAAGATTTCTTATGCATCTATAGTTGGTAGTTTAATATATGCCATGTTTTGTATAAAATTGAATATTACTTGTGTAGTTGGTGTTATAAGTCAGTTTTCTCTAATCTTGGTAAGGAATATTAGATAGTTGTTAATGGATCCTTAGATATTTTAGAGTATTTCTATAGTCTATTTGTCTTTTGATAAAGGCAAACCTATGTTGGATGGATATATAGATGCAAATATGGTTGGTGATGTAGATCATAAAAAGTCTATATTATTGTACTTGATGACTTTTTCAGGAGAATTATATCATGGCAATCAAAGTTACAAAATATTATAAGAAAATAGTATAATAGTGATGGCTATTACTGATGGCAAACAAGTCATCGCTAATAGTAATATTTACCAACTACTTATTACGACAGTAATTAAATCCATCGTTAAAAGGATGAAGACTTATTAGCGATGACTTTTTTATTATTATGATGGTAATGCCGCCGCTATAAATTTAATTTTAAATAATTAATATTTGCGATAATTTTAGTTATGCAAATTAGCCATCGCTAATACTCTGTCCTAAAAACCACCCCCATCCCCAATCATTTGGTTTCATTCTCCACTGCCTCCCCCTTCTTCCCCCATCTTCGATCTCTCTTCTTCCCCATCATGTCGTTGGAGCTCCCATCCCCGGCCCCAGCCCCCACATGTGGCTAAAGCCGTTGCTAATGCTCTACCCTGAAAACCACCCCCATCCCTGACTGTTTGGTTTCATTCTCCACTGTCTTCTCCTTTTTCCCCTACCTTTGGTCCCCCTTCTTCCCTTGTCATGCTGTACCTCAGAGCCCCCATCCCCGTGCCCCAGCTCCTGCACCACCATCCCCACATCGGATCAATCATCCCCCGAGCTCGTGCCCTCCCCCCTTCTTCCTCCAGTGCTATTAGAAACTTGCCGGAGCCCCCATCCCGACGTCCTGGCCTCCCCCCTTGTTCCCCCGCTACTGTCCCTGCACCGGATCGACCATCCCCACATCAGATCAGCCTTCCCTTCACTAGATCTACCATCCCCCCCTCCCCCCTTCTTCCCCTATCACACCATCAGAATGCCGCACTACCAACCTATGCCCCAGTGCCTACACCACCTCCTCTTCTTCCCTGCATTGTTTGGTGAGTATTAGTAATGGCAACGGCGATGGTGATGGAACTGTCACCACACGCTATTTTCTCCTTTTTAAATTTTTAATATTTAAATTTAAATTTATAAGATTTATTTAAATTTATAATATTTGAATTTAATTTATATACAGAAAGTGCATTTTCGATCATCGACAAGATCTGAACGAGCATTGCTGCTGTATGAAACCTCGCACCTGGTGGTACTCTCGGGAGTTGGAACCACTCCGAGATCTCCGGTGAGAGTAGCCCCACTATCTTTGACGATAGAGGTTGAGACTGGACCATCATCGGACCAGCTCTGGCCTGCTCATCTACTCCAACGATGATAGGAGTAGCTCGGTGAGTTCTCCGATGATCAATGTGCTTTTGATGGAAAACATCTGCCCCTTGAGGGTAATCAATAAGACTTGGGTGGTGGTGCTGATGAGCTTGCTTTCGACCCATCACAAATGATATGGATCAGTCTGATGGGATTCAAGGCAGGCTTGGGCCTTATATTTTAAAAAATTCTAAGGCCTACGTCCAATTTGAAGCCTAAAAAAAATTTCAGGTTGGGCTTAGGCAAGGGTGTGGCCCGATCCAACTTGGCCCATTTTCAGCCTTATTTGCAATGCTGCATGATACTTTGGAACCTCCAGAATTAGATTTGTCCAGATGCCATGCTGGTGTGCTAATGCGGCCTAGTCGTTTGGCGTGCTCCAAGTCTGCATGCGCGGGTTGTGCATTCCGACCATCCCCATTTGCAATGCTGCTAGAAACTTTGGAACCTCCTAATTCAAAATTTTGAAAAATATTACATTGCATAGAATCATAGATCCGTACATATTCTATGGCATCCATATATTTATATATTTTTATACGGATAGCAAAATTATGTACATTAGTCAATTGATTGTCCAGTATGGCCAGTTTGAAAAATATAATTAATTTATAACTTATTGTAGTAATCAAACGATATGGTGAGGGTTCGATAAAAATTTTGAACAGTATTTTTTTTAGTTCTCCTCACACATCTTATGCCAAATGGGGAGAATTAAAGGGAGATGCTGCCAAAATTTCTTTCAACCCCTATTGCATATCATTTGATTATTGTATTTAACTTATAGAATTAATATAATTTCTGAATGGCATAGAATCTTCTATACCTTTTAGTTGATGGTAGGATATAATTATTATATAAGCATTCAAAATAATAAAATAATTATTTAGTAATTATCTTGTATTTGTATATACAAAATCCTTAGGTAGTGTGCTATGGATCTTAGTTGGATGGACTATCGAGTAGTCAATAGGATAATTTTATTGATATAAGGAGGGTGTAGAGTACTTATGTGATTATGCTTTTGAGAATGTGACACTCTTACATCAAGGGCAGGCTCATCACCCTTATAAGAGATGTAGCAATAGAAAAATATTTGATAGGGATACAATGACTATCCATTTATATAAAAGTAGATTTATGTCTAACTACAAGCATTAGTACCTGCATGAGAAGACATGAAAAATAGTTGCAAGAGTTAGAAATGAGCAGGATAGGGACATAGATAGAATAATAGATATGGTTATGGATGCTGTTGATCCTGAATTTAACTGAAATGTGGAGGAATTCCAGAAGCTGACAGTGGTGATTTTTATCGTATACTGAGAGATGCTAATGAACCATTATGGTCGAAATATAAAATACACATTGTATTATCAGCTGCGTCAGAGTTTTTGAACTTGAAGATTGAGTTTAATATAATAGTTAACTATTATGATAGGATAATAGCAATCATAAAAAAAATACTATCGAAGGATGAGAAGCTTGTTGGGAGCTTCTATGCTTTAAAAAAAATGATGAAAGGATTAGGCATGGGATACGAGAAGATAGATGCATGTTGTAATATTGTATTTTTTTTCTATGAGGACCAACTGAAGAGCTCATGTGACATATGCGATGACAGCCGATTTAAGCCAAGGCAAGAGGGTAGGAATCAAAAGGATATACCATACAAAGTTCTTGGATACCTTTCCCTCACTCCTAGGCTTTGGAGACTACTTGTCCAAGAGTACTATTAGATAGATGAGATTGTACAAAGAAGGAATTTGCAAGCACTTTGATATGATGACTCATCCATTGGATAATGAGGTATGAAAAAAATTTGATGCTTGCCATCCTTTATTTGCTCAAAAATCATGCAATGTCGGACTGGATCTATCTATCGATGGGTTTACACCATTCAATCATGCAACAGCTCCTTATCCATATTGGTTAGTTTTTATTACTCCATACAATCTGCCGCCTAGGATGTGCATGAAAGAATATAACATCTTTCTTATGTTAGTCATTCTTGGACCACGACATCTAATAGAAGCATTGATGTATATCTAAGGCCTCTTGTTGATGAGTTGAAATTCTTATGGTTTGATGGCATATGTACTTTTGATGTATTGAAGAAGCAAAATTTTGTAATAAAGGCTGCATTAATATGGATCATTAGTGATTTTTTTGCTTATGGGATGCTATCAAGATGGAGCACTCATATTTTAATTATATGGAGAATATAAAAATATTTCAATTTGAGTATGGTCATAAGCCCTATCGGTTTGATTGTTATTGTCAATTTTTCTTCGAGCATCATCTTTTTCGAAAGCAGCGGGATAATTTTAGGAGGAATAAAATAGAGAAGGATGAGGCATCCCATGACTCAATGGTATGGAAGTATTTCAAAGGGTATCCTAACTGGATGAAGTCCAGTTTGACATACTATTTGATAAGCAAAAATTTAGGAGGTTCAGTAGAACTCATAATTGGATGAAGCGCAGCATCTTCTGAGAATTGCCCTATTGATCTACTAATTTGATCCGTCATAATTTTGACATCTTGCATATTGAGAAGAATGTGTTTGATAATATTTTTTACACTATTATGGATATCAAGGATAAGATGAAGGACAATCTTAAAGTTCGAGCAGATATGAAGAACATATGCAAGCATCCTCTATTAGAGCCAGTTGAGGTGTCTCTAAAAAAATTTTTAAAGCCGAAAGCATCTTACATCTTAATGAAGGAGCGATTGAAGGATGTATGCAAATGGTATAAAAATCTTAAATTTTCATATGGTTATGCAAGTAATCTAGCTCGATGCATCAATATCAAAGATTGCATGTTCTATGAGCTAAAGAGCCATGACTACGATGTCTTCATGCAATGATTACTCCAATTGACTTGGCATGACCTCCTTCCCAACCCCATATGGAGTTCTTTGACTAAGCTTAATCTTTTCTTTAGAGACATTTGTGTTATCGAACTATCCATTGAACTATCCACTGACTACATCTTTAGTCTTGAGGCTAGCAATGTAGAGACTATATACAAGTTGGAGAAGATATTGTCTCCTAGTTTCTTCGACTCTATGGAGCACCTTGTGATTCATTTGACTATGAAGTTAGGATCAGAGGACCAATGTAGTATAGATAGATATATCCATTTGAAAGATACATGCACAGTCTCAAGAAGAAAGTGAAAAATAAGGCTAGAGTTGAAGGTTCGACTGTGGAGGCTTATATAATTGAAGAAATTTTAATTTCAATCGACACTACTTTAATCCTAGTATGCAGATAAAACTGACTCAAGTAGGTCAAAATGATGATGGTAGTGGTGAGGGACCAAAGGTAAAGATCTCAATATTTGGCTATCCTACTCATGAATTTGGACATGAGATTCGTCAGATATTAACTAATACTAAAATTTGATACACAGAGATATATGTTTTGCTAAACTATGAGGAGGTCGACCCATATATTGAGTAAGTATCCATCATAATCTCACTCTTTAACCACTTATTATCCTATACTTATCTTATGCATGTATAGGCAATATGATGAGATGTTGAGATGGGACGATCCGAGGATAAGCAAGGAATCAATTTTCACTCAGTGCTCATAGAACTTTGCAAATTGATTCCACCAATTGGTAAGTGACCATTGTCATTTTATTTATTTTATTTTTTTTCAATTTATTATTTTTATAATATGCAGGTCATACAAGGGGGTGAATCCATACCTAAGAAGCTAAAACCATTACGTTACAGGCCAACAAAATATTGGTGCATGTGTGGTGCTTCCAAACCTTGAGAGACCATAAGAAGAGCCAAGGGTTGACTCTGGGAGGCTAGAATCAATTTGAATCCTGGGGATAGGACTGGAGTGGTCCTAGGGTTGAGGTGGTTTATAGCTCTCCACGGACTCAAGGTTCAGATGATGAGGACTTCGAGGAATATGGTTGGGACTCTGGATAGTTGGGGATATAAGATGAAGCAAGAAATCAGAGCCAGAGATAAAGCTGTGAGAGAAAAAGCAATTTCAGTAGGTTAGTTAACTCAGACTAAGACTGATTGACTAAGTTGTAGATGGATCAACTCAGTCTCAGTCTGAGTCGACTTGTCTCAGTAAAATAGAAGATAGAATTTTGAAAATCTGTAGCATGGTATACAAGTTAGTCGACTGAGTCCAATCTTAGTCGACTAAATCTTAGGTTAGTGACTCAGTCTGAGACTGAGTTGACTCAGTTGTGCGAGTAGAGGATAGTGGGTTTTCTGTTTGGATCTAAGATTGAATTTTGATCCTATAATATTAAAGCCTAATTTGATAGATCTTATGGGGGCTAACTCAGGGATTGGACTAAGATTAAGTCCAGGGGATGAAAGCATGTAAGATATGGGTGTACATGGACTCGATGAGTGCTTTCATCTATTGGGTTCAGCTAGAGAAGTTTTTTGATCGGGCCTGTTGGCTATGTGTATATATATATATATATGATGTATTAGGGTTTCAAGGATTATTGAGATGAATGGAATGAATTAATTTTTCTCTCTAATTCTTTTCATCTCTGGTTCCAACACCAAACCCTAGCCATCTTCTCTGTTCTTCTTTGTCTACTAGATTAATATCAAGTTTCACGCAAACGATCCTCATCTAGTACGAGAGTTGTACCGAAGGTTTCTTAATTAGTATCAGAGCCAGGTTGCATGAAGGAAAGAAGGAAGATACCAAAGATCAAAGTTCAGCCCTATTTTCTATAACGCCCAAAATTGCTTTGGTTTTTTCTTGTTACTTTCTTGGTTGTGGTGATCTTCCAAGTTAGGTGGAGGGTTTTTTTTGATTCAAAGAAGGTAGAAGGAGATCAGTTTTAGATCTGATCTTATTTTTGGGGTTGTGAGGTGTGATATTGCAAAAGGGTGTCTAGGGTTGGTTGTTTGCTTGAAGAGTGGAATGGCTTCAAGTGGATTTAAGATGAATTTTAAGAAGTTTGATGCAAGAAAAACTTCACATTGTGGCAGCAACAGATGAAGGACTTGTTGGTGCAGCAGCAGATCTATAAGTTCTTGGTAAGAGAGAGATAAAAAAAGATTAGTGCTGAGGATTGGAAGGAGCTGGAGGAGATTGTCTTCAGTACGATCAGGATGTATTTGGTAGATCTGGTTCTACTGGAGGTCAGCACGGAGACCACGGTGAAAGGTCTTTAGGAGAAGCTAGAGAAGATATACATGGGCAAAAATATGATGAACAAGCTCTTGCTGAAGAAGCAATTGTACAGCTTGCAGATGTCTGAAGAAGGTGATCTAGTTAGTCACATTCAGAGGTTCAATCAAGTGTGTTCTGATTTGATGAATATGGATGTAAAGATCAAGGAGGAAGATCAGGCATTGTTGCTGTTATGCTCACTCCCATCGATGTATGATGGTCTGATCACAATCTTGGTATACGGCAAGGAGTCCTTGGATTACGAGAAGATTGTAGGTGCCTTGAGGTCGAACGAGCAGCGGGAGAAGATCCACAAGGGTGGCTTTACTGTGGAGGCACTTGTTGTTCATGAGAGGCAAGGAAGATTAGGAAAAAGAGATAAATTCAAGAGCAGATCGAAGAAAGTCTTGAAGTATTACAGGTGCCACAAGACTGGACACTTCAAGAAGGATTGTCTACTTCGGAAGAAGGCCAAGAGAGTAGAAGAGAGGTTCCATTGGTACAATCACTCAAGATGAAGAGTCAGATGAGCTCTTGATAGTTTCGAAGGAGCTCACGGTGTGCGGTTATCCGAGATGGCTTCGGAGGGATCCACGAAGTGCAGAGGGTCTGAAGGGGTAGTGACGGAGTTTGAGATGCAATTGGGGCACAGACAACTGGGGGATGCGACACACACATGGCTGGACATGGATGACTGTGGAGTCATGACACAAATGCAGTCGGGACATAGGTGGCTACATGAAGTGGGGCAGACATAGCTGGGACACAGACAGCTACGGACCGCAAGACGAGCGTAGTTGAGACATAAATGATTGTGGGCTGCAGCACAAGCATGATCGGAGATAGGCCACTATTAGCTATAGCACAGACATAGTCGGAGAGATAGGCGGCTGTGGTTTGTGGCACAGGCATAGCTGGAGATAGGCAGCTACAGAGCCATGGCATGGGTACAATCAGATACAGGTGGCTGTGGGACACATGTGCAGCTGGACTATAGGCAGCTACAAGATTCCTGGAAAGGAAAGGCTATGGTCGGCTTCAAGGAAGATTCATCCTTTATAAGGGCTCATGGAGGATTGAAGATTCAGGTGGAGCATTGTCCAGAGATGTCTCCACTAGTGCAGGTGGCATCAAGAGAGCTTTAGATCCAGGTGGAGGCTGTGTAGTATCGAAATGAGGATACCTTGATGGACACAGGCTTCAATTTTCTTAGTGGTGGAGGCACATAGTTGCATAGTCGATGCAAGGGGCATGGTGCATAGGAGGTCTACTATGGTAGCAGATGGTATTCAGTAGATGCAGATGCATTGGATGCATGAGCATGGAGTACTGGAGAGCATCATCTGAACTTTTTAGCATGGGCATTGATGCCATGGAAGTCCAATGGCTGAAAAAGAGTCTATGGAGTTAACAAGACATAGGAGGATGCCAAGAGACAAGCAGATTCTTCAGCCCAGATGGAGACAGTCATCTCTGAGTTCTCCATGGTTGAAGGGGATGGCATCAGCATTGGCATTTGCATGAGGAGTTGTCAGAGTGCACAGCAATAGCAGAATCGTGCAGACAGATCGTGCGGAGGTTTATCAAGGCTTGAAGCCATCAAGGTAAAGATTGTTGGTGCATGTGTGGTGCTCTCAAGCCTTGAGAGACTATGAAAGGAGCGAGGGGCTGACTCTGAGAGACTAAAATCAGTTTGGATCCTAGGACTATGACAGAAGTAGTCCTAGGATGGAGGAGTGCATAGCTCTCTATGGGCTCGAGGTTCAAGGATGAGGACTTCGAGGGGCATGGTTGAGGCTCCGGATACCTGAAGATACAAAGTAAAGGAACTAGAGTCAGGGATGAAGCTACGAGAGAAGAAGCAGTTTTAGCAGGTTAGTTGACTCAAACTGAGACTGAATCGACTAAGTTGCAGGTGGATCGACTCAATCTCAGTCTGGATTGACTAGATCTTAGAAAAATAGAAGATAAGATTTTGAGAATCTATGGCATGGTACACAGATTAGTCGACTTAGTCCAATTTTAGTCGACTAAGTTTTAGATTAGTCGACTCAGTCTCAGACTGAGTTGACTCAGTTATGCAGATAGAGCACAGTGGGTTTTCTCTTTGGGTTTAGGATTGAATTTTGATTTTAGGATTTTAAGGTCTAGTTTAATTTGATAGGTTTAAGGGGACTAACTAAGGGATTGGACTAGAATTAAGTTCAAGAGATGAGAACATGTGAGATATAGGTGTACATGGACTCAGTGAGTGCTTTTATGTGTTGGGTTCAGCCAGAAAAGTTTTTTGATCGAGCCTATTGGCTATGTATATATGTACATAGAATGTATTAAAATTTCAAGGATTATTGAGATAAATGGAATGAATTGATCTTTTCTCCTTAACTCTCTCCCTTCTAGTTCCAATGCCAAACCCTAGCCATCTTCTCTGTTCTTTTTTGTTTGCTAGATTAACATCCAGATTTTACACGAGGCAATCTTTATCTAGTACAGGAGTTGTTTTAGAGGTTTCTCAATATAAAATATGTGACATATTATAATAGCGGTAACATAAATAGTTTTAAATTTTACATCTAGCAATATGGATATCATAAGAGTACAATGAATAGAGGTGTGTGTATAAAGGATAGGTGGTGGGAAGAGGTGGAGAGTGATTACCATGGAATCTTCAAAGAAGTGATGAAATTGACCTATCTTGGAGGTAATAGTATTATTCTATTTAAGTGCTGATGGTTTGATAACGATAATTGTATAAAGGTTGATCCATGGTATGGACTTATTGAAATCAAGCATAGATCAAAAATATATGTCAATGATCCCTTTGTGCTAGCTCAATAAGCCATTCAAATGTATTATACTCCTTTTTCATCAAGAGAGAGGAAGAAATGTTTGGTAGGTTATATGTAAAATTAAGTCTCGAGCCGTTCATTATGAGCTCAAAGAAGAAGAACAGCCCCATTTTACCAGAATACTTTCAAAAGAATGAAACATTAGGAGTTTATCAGTCTTTAAAAGATACAGAGTTGAATGCTCTAGAAATTCTCCTACATGATGGCTAACATAAGGAGGTAGATTATACTGAGTTTGTTTTAAAGGACAATCCTATCTAAGAAAGTAAAGAAGAGGAAGAAGAGGAAGAGGAGGAAGAGGAAGAATCTGAAGGATATCAAACATCTGAAATGGCCAATAAGTAGTCGACCCCAAGAAGAAAGGAGTCATCTCAAGGACAAAGAAGTCAACTCTGACATGCTGGAGAAGATTGGTACGCAACAGGAGTCGACCCCAGGGTAGATGGAGTCAACTCTTGAATAATTGGAGTCGACCCTAGGGCAGATGGAGCCATTTTTGTCTTTATGGTGTGCTTATTTTATTGACTTTTCATACTTATCTTGCATCATTTTAATTGTTATATTGCTTTCCATAATTGTACAATTAATCCATGAATCTATTTATTTTTAGTTTTAGAGATTACATGATGACTATTCCTTGAGGACAGAGCCATGCTAGCCAAAGAGAGAGGAGAGCTCCAGAGTAAAGAGTTCTTGTGTGGCCAGCTCATATGGTTCTATGGCACCCAACCATGGGATAAACTTTAACACTTTAAAAATTCTCTATTAGATTATTTTATCCTTTATTATCTAATATAATATTCTTTATGATCTTTTACTACTCTCAAATTTGGATGAGTGGGTTCACCATTGACCCCACATCACATGAAGCAGCGGCCAACTCTCGCCTCGGTGCTATGGTAGAGGATTTGTTTGGCTCGCAGCACCTTTGACTTGACCAGAGGATAGAGAGCTCGTGCACATTCAGAGCTGCTCGTGCACATTGTCCGTGTTCTCCAATATTGCCCGACCATATGGTAAGAAAGATTTTCGAATGTTGACACTATAGAAAATGGACGACATGCATTGGTATGTGCTAAACAATTGCGAGGAGGTGGAAGCGTACATGATGTGAGTATACACATTTAAATTTTTTTTTATTGATATATGCATGAATGTACATACTCGTAGACTCTAAATTAAAATATACATATTATTACTATATCACTTCAATAAGCATGAAAGTGAGTTTAGAAGAATCAATTCTACATTAGCAGTGGCATGACGTAAGAATCAATTCGCATCATGGTTTGACGAACGGGTAAGTTATATTAATGTTCACCATGATTTAAAGGTTCGTTTATATAGTATTTATTTTATCAAACTTAACCTGCTCATTGTTCTTTTAATTGTAGATAGCTTAGCTACGTATAGACAATCCTAATTGTATCAGTGATGACTTAGCTACACTTGTATGAAAATCTAACAGACGTGCATCGGTATATTCAGCATGCATAATCAATGGTGTGCGGTTCTTAACGAAAAATCATGATCGCGATCGAACCACATAAAATTGTAGAATAAGCGTAGAGGGCGAGCACAAAGGTAAATAATAGATTTTTTTGGTGTTCTGCATGAGATTATAGAACTGAGATATAGTGGTCTTCGATGGGACATATTATTTAAGTATCGATGGTATGATTTAGGATGACACAGGCCAATTGTTATAGACCCTCAACTCGTCAGTATCCACACTAATCACATGTGGTACAAAGTGATCCTTATATTTTTGCAAAGCAAGCGAGATTAGTGTGTATATTGATGATACCAAAATGAAAGAGCCTTGGTGAGTTGCAATAAGGGCTTAGCATAGATATTTGTTTGATTCCATACTTTTCACATACCTGAATGATGAAGATCTAGAAAATAAAGTTCGTGCAACTATTGAAAATGAAACATATCAAATGCAAGTATCAGATAACATATTAGTGCCAGATGACATGATCGACGTAAGACAATTGCAAAGAGATGAATGCGAACCTGAGGATGTTCCTATTGTTGAAACGTCGGTAAGGGCATGAGCACGGGCATGATCCAATAATAATTTGGGGTCACAATCATATGTGGATGATGACTTCATCAACAACGATGTTGATAGCACTTCACGGTCGATGCCTTTTATGAGTCCTGCTGAGGATGACTATATGGACACGGGTTCAGATTTTGAGAATAATAATTAATATGAATAAGTAATTCAATATATTTTTTTGTTACATTATGTAATACTTGAGTTTTTTTGATTACGTGCTGATTTGAATTATTTTAATCATTGCAACATCATGGCTGGTCCTGAACATGGACATTCGTGGGGTAGACAACAGGCTCCATTTGATGATACACATCCTCACTTTAGCATTTTGCATGACGAGTCAGAGGATTTAGATGAGACTCAGTTGTCTGAGTCCATAGAGCAGTACTCAGCCAGAGCTTGCCCAACCAGAGGTCATGCATCATAGCATCATCCCCCTGCAGGTACATATCTATCAATTTATAAAATTTATAAACTATGTATATTTTTTTGTTATATACATCCATTGGTTAATGATGTATGTTCATTTCATGAATTTTCATATGCAAAAACACAGTAGCGACACAATGCATGATCCTAGTAGGGGCCTCGTATTGGAGAAATACGTGCATACGCATAATAAAAACTGAAAGTACAGATATTTCAAGATCATCTGGTTGGCAAGAGGCTAGTATAGTTACAAACGAGATCAATCTATATATGTAGAATTATTTTTTATGGCCGTCGAAAGTTTCAAGCATGTAGCCCCTCGATACCGCATGCCCTAATCTCTCACATCAAGTAAGAATTAACTTCGAATGTCTTGCACATCATTACATGATCCATATTATTTTTTATTATATGGATAATTCTTTATTACATGAATAATTCTATATCTTTGCATTTTGTTATGATGAATGTTTATATGTGTAGGATAATATTAACTTCAAAGATTGCATCGATGAACAAGTGATGGCATGTATTCTTAAAATGACTGCAAATAGATACAGAGATTCACGATGTAGGTTTCATAAATACTGCATGAGCTGCAGGTAAAGGGGATTGACCCTGTGACCTAGTCTTATAGAAATTAGGCTGGTTCTAGTGATGATTGGGGGTGGTTATGCGAACATTTTAGGAGTGAGGCATTTCAAGTATGTTTAGTGTTTCAAATTATTTTGATATTGTTATGTCCTTTATTAGTTATAATTGTATGTATTTTTTAGCGACGATCGGAGGCGAATAAGGTGAAAAGAGTAAGATTGATTCTATTCACATGCAAGAAAGTGCCTCTTTTGCACAGAAAATGAAGAGGACGGTACGTAACTACATTTGCAATTGCACTCTGTAAGTTCTTATTGAATATTTAAGTTACTTTGATATCTGTTTTCTTCTTTTCTTTTGTTTGAATAGAGACTATCAAGGGTCGACGTCTATGGTAATTTCTATCAAAACAAAGTGGTTAGTTTATGGCTGAAGAGGCGAGGCAGCATCATGTAAGTATGGTACTATTTTTTGAATACTTTTAAAGGCTTTGAAATAAATTTATGATATTATTTGGTCTATTATGAAAGACAAAATGTTACAATTGAGAGAGCAGACGATGAGGAAGATTGGATCTAACAGTGATGCTGGATTACAGTCGGTTTATTTGAGACAGATGATGCGATCTTGGATGCTATCCTCGGATGATAGTTAGGATCTGGGCATAGCATATGATCAAAAACATTCCATAGTTTGTCGTCCGATCAGTCTGATAATGTCTCGATGCCACAGGCAGTTAGGATATCAATGAGCATGAGGCAGGATCAAATTACTTACTGGATGAATCGTAGTCAGATGCTCGAGAGGATAGTGGCTGCGATGGTGAGACAACTCAGTATCGATGCCTTCGAATTAGCACCTTTATAGCCGCATGATGTCGCCTCTTCACAGCCATTGCGACACACATCGGGCCAGAGATCGATGCCTGAAGGAGGGAATGAGGCCAACGACTCTGATAATACATAGTTTATAGTTTTTTTAAATTTTAAATGGTGTATGAACTCATACTTTTGTATATGACAATGATGGCTATAAAACTTATTGCTATTTGGAATTGCTATTTAGAATTTGACTGTTTTTTTTGTATTCATATATTTTTATGTAAAATATATTTGATCTGATGAAAATTTACATTTAAATAGGTGCTTTCATGATAAAAAAATAAAAAATATTTTATTTCATCTATAATTTAATTTAGTAATAAAATATTAATTTCATCATAAAAAATAATTAAAAAAATTTGATGATCTTAAAATATTCAAATTTTCACTAAATATTGTGATGAAATTTTTTATTTCATCACTAAAATTATGATGAAAAAATTTTCATTGCTAAAAATAATTTTTTCGATTGTAAATTTTATTTTTTATTTATTCTTCTTTTAGTGATAATTTTTTTTTCATCGTAAAAATTGTGAAGAAATTTTTTTCATCATAATTTTTATGATAAAATTATTTTTCATCACAAAAATTGCAAGTTCGTCACAAAAATTATGATAAATTTTTTTTTTCATCGCAAATTTAGCGATGAAATTTTTTTCATCACTAATTTTTACAACAAAATACTATTTTTCATTGCTAAAATTAAAAAATAATAATAAAAATTTCAAACAAGTAATATTCATTTTTAACGATGAAAATATTTTCATCATAATTTTAGTGATAAAAGTTTAAGCTCTTACGATAAAAACATTTCATCGCTAATGCTATAAACTTTTTCATCATTGATTGACTACTTTTGACAATGAAATAAAATTTTTCATCACTAAGATCTTTTGCTATGAGGCTTTCTCTACAAACTTTTAGCAATAAAATTTTTGTTGCTAATAGTTTTAGTGACAAAAATTTTATCTTTAGTGATGAAAAAATTTTATCATAAAAAATCAGATTTCTTGTAGTGAAATATGTTTAAAAAAATTTAACCCTTTTAGAATCAATATTTCTTATTCATAATTAATGTTACAAGATATTTAGAGAGCTTGGGGTGTCTCGTATGGTTACTAGGATCATCCATTGATTGATGCCGGAGCCAATGAATAAGTTCTCCAGTTGGCCATTAGGGGCTCGTGATGCTGCATGGGAGATGTTCATGGTAAGTCAAAAGTGTTTAATTTTTAAATTTATGGTATATTTATATTTATTTATTAATACATGGCATCTTTTATTTGTAATCATACTACCGATTCGAGACTCCTCAGGATGAGGAGGCCAGCCGTCGGACTTTCGAGGAGGTTGCCACACATAGGCTTCGAAATGGACTGTACCATCTCAGACAGTCCACTATTAAGTTCTCTAATTTTAAGTCATCATCAAACTAGAAGTCTTTCATGGATCATTGGATATGAGGGGATGTATAGGAAGCCCTCTGTGACTAATGGAGCAATAGAGAGTACTTCGATAGATGGCAGAGGGCCCGACAGAATCGGACTGTCCAATAAGATTCGATCAAGCACATCGATGGCTATGTTGGCACATATATTATAATAGATAGATTGATAAAATTTTTAAAATTTTATTAATCTCATATTTAGTTGATCATATATTTATTTTTATTAACTTAATTTTATTATTTATTATAGATACAGCAGTTGGGTAATGTACCACGACAGCTGCAGTTGTGGGAGGGTACATACTAATCTAGGAGGATCGGCAATTATTTAGATTCTAGGTCCAGATGGATCGTGATAACTAAAAGATTATTTATTAAGTTTTTATATATACTGATATGTATAATAGCACTAATAAATTTTTAAATTGTATAGGCAGATCGATTATGTGGAGTACGTCATAGCGCGGCATGGTGAAAACCCATCCTCTTAGCCCCTCGACCTTGAAGGATGGCTTAGAGCCACTGGAGGGGTGAGTAGGAGCTGGATCATAAGGTTCAGACATAGCTTCAACCCTCCAGCAGCTTGTTGATCTTTGACGTTCTCCTCTCAGGCCTCAACAATCTAGATGTGGGGTGATGTATATGTCGAGAAGGTTGTGTAGAGATTTTTTGGCCAGCGATCTTAAAACTTCTAGAACGTCATCCACGATATGATTATTGAGATTCTCTATGATCCACATCTGCATAATCAGCTAAGCTTATTGTCACAGTCATTACAGTAGATAAGTCAAGCAGTATTAATAAATTTCTTTACTTGTTTTAAATTTTTATATGTAGAAACTTCACATAGTTAGGCTTGAGTCGAAGGAAGGAAATCTAAGGGTCAAAAGTCAATCTATCCATCTGATGGATGGGATGAAGGTGTAAATACGTCTGTTTTATCGAATGGGATATGTAAAAATAATCTATTCGAGAATCAGAGGAGTATATCAAAATATATCCTTTTGTACTGATTTAGGCTTGAGATAGGAGGGGGGATACTAAGGGGGTCATAATTTAATCTAACAATTTGATGGATGGACTGGAGGTGTTTATAGCTCCGTATCATCGAATGAAATATGTAAAAATAATCCATTTGAGAATTGGAGTATATCGAAATATATCCCTTCATGCTGGTTTAAGCTTCAAGCAAGAGAGAGGAAGTATCCAGAGGGTCAAAATTCAACTTAACCATCCGATGGAGTACTAGTTGGAGGTGTCTATAGCTCCGTACCATCGAATAAAATATATAGAAATAATTTGTTCAAAAATCGAAGTAGTATATCAAAAATATCCCTCCATAAAGATTTAAGCTTGAAGTATATCAATTATTTTAGTTTTATAATTTTAATTAATTTAATTTTAAAATTAATAATAATATTTTATTTTTCTTCATTATAGGATGTTGGGATGTCCAACTCTCATCCACCTGCTACTACAAAGGATGTACAGGAGCAGGATCTCCATTAATTTTTTTAGTTTTGATATAATGTATTTGATATTTGAGTAGTGTTATTTGTATAATTTAATTTTAATATAATATATAATATTAATTTTTTATTTATGATAGTGATAGTTAATTATTAGTTGTTATAATGTCCGTAAATATATGTTGCTCATTAATTTAATTATAATAGATTTTAGTAAATATAATTATTTATTAATTAAATTATAATGGTCTTAATAAATATAATTGCTGAAATTTTTTTAGCAAAAAATATATTATTAATGATGGCTGTTGTGACGACAAAGCCGTCGCTAAAGGAGACTATTAGCGATAGCTTATTAGAGATGGAAAAAACCATCACTAATATTTTTTTAAATTTTTTAATTTAAATTTAAGAAAATATTATAAGTGATGAAAAGTCATCGCTAATTACCATCGCTACTACTTGTTATTAGCGACATTATTTTTGCCATCACTAATATGTACCTTCAACATCAAGTTTTTTTTTTTGATGATTTTTTAGCAATGACATGCCTATTATTAGCAACAGCATCTGGCTGTCGCTCATAATTAATTTTCTTTTAGTGAAATATGTTGCTTTGTTTACAATAGAGACTAAGTATATTGTAGTTATAGAAGTTTGTAAGAATTTTTATGGATGAAAAATTTTCAACAAGAGTTGCACCTAGAATAGAAGAAGTATATATTTTATTATGATAGTCAAAGCACTATTCATCTTTCAAAAAATCTAGCATTTTATTTGAGATTTAAACATATTGATGTAAGATATCATTAGGTTTGGAATACTTTAAAGATGAAGTTGTTTTGCTTTGAAAAATCTATACTAATAATAATGGATCAGATATGATGATTAAAGTCTTGCCTATGAAAAATTTGATAGCTTGCATAGAGAAAATGGACTGAGTGTAACCCCTCATATGAGTTGGGGAGAGAGATTTGTTGTGTGGTTCTTCCTCGTATGGGACTCACATATATTTTAAAATTAGAAAAAAGGAATGTGGCTATTTGGCTTTAACCTTAACCCTTAGTGCGGTAAACAGGGATCGAGCAAAAAAAGAGTGCGTATAGAAATAGAGGTGGCAGCATATAGAGGGATAGGGAAAAGAAAAAGGATCCAGAGAAGGGGCTCTACTTTGTTAGATGATCAGATGACTAATCCTAATCTGACTTTAATAAAATTTTAATATGTTGTTTCCAACATCGAGAGCTACAAATTAAATAATTTGATCTTTAAAAAAATTTTTTATTAATTATTTCAAGCATCCACACATAGTAAGATCTGTTCTCTATATATTTTTATTTTTTATTGAAATTTTCTTATTGGTGATGATTATTTTTATTGTAGAAGCTAAGATTTAATCTTGATATATATATATATATATATATATATATATATATATATAGTCTTTAGTTGATTTAGAGAAGATCTGCCGTAATTCTATTATTCTAAGTAGTGAAATATTCATATCAAAAAAAATTTTATATTAAAAATTATGGTACCTCTTTTTATGGGTTACTTGATTATTTTTGTTTATTAATTATCTGAGTAGATCATAGAGATTATAGATATTTTATAATATTTTATTCAATTGCACAAAGAGAAAAATTAAGTTTACGATATTATTATTCATGATTGCAGTTTTTTTTCAATAACGTCCCAGTTTAGTGTCAACTCTTTGCAAAAGTAATATGCAATTTGATTTTGAATGTTTACCTCCACATCGGCAGTTTGAGGTATTTGAGAGGGAGACAGACAAGCCGATAGTTCAACCAATTCATTCATTCTGTGCGCGCCTACGGAAGGCCCTGGTCCAATTGAGCAGATTGAACCTTTCTAAAAGTTTTTTTGGGAGTTCTAAGATTAACTCGAAATCGTAAACAACTATCTTCAAGAAAGCCATGTAATTCTTTTTGATAAAATCACCAACATGCCAATAGAATAAACATCCATCAATGGAAATGGAAAGGTTTTTTTCCCTATTTTTTCTTTTCTATTCTTTATAGACATTTCTCTTATTTTTGAGATCAAATTCAAGAACTTCGGGGTTGAAAATGGGCTGGAGCTGATAAGAGTGGATGAGGTAAAAAGTTGAATGAAACTAAGAGATGAAACCAGAAACAATTATGGATCGTCAACTGATGGCTCTCATGCTGTGCAACCATGTGACAATGTAGGAAAGAATTCACGTACCACACGTGCCTTGTCCCCAATAGAATTATATCATCAAAGAAATATACGACAAATCCAACATAACCAAATCTAGTCATGATGATATAAAAATATTCTAACCCATCAACACATCCCATTTAATATCTTAAGAAGATTCCATCTAAAACCTTTTAGATTAATCATGCAAATAACCATATCATCATTATCATTTTCATGAAATAAAAAATTAATTATATCATCACATCTTAACAACAGGCACATTTGCGTGTTATGAGGATCCACAGGCAAGCTACCAAAGCAGTAGAAACTGAAAGGTTTATGTGACATAAAAAATATCCAGTGGGCTACTCTGAAATGGTTTGAATTCAAAACAAGGTGGTAGATGTAGCTTATGCTAAATTGCTTCAATTATTGAGGTTTTACAATTTAATCATAAGAAGTAGATACCCATATGATATGTAGGAAAAAAGTAAAATTTTTAATTAACTTACCTAATAAATAATTGAAGTATTGTGGATCAATGTATTACTTGTGAACACATTTAACACCACAAAAACCACAAATTTGTTGAAATATTACCACTAAAATTGTCATAGTAACTAAACTAGATTTTTATTAAAGTACTTGAGCCATTTAATTCATGTTGATTTGATATTTATTCTTCAGATTTCTTGTCCCTGAGGTTTAGCCATTGGAGTTATTTTAGTTGTATGTCGAATCAGTAGAATTATGTGGTTCTTTTAGCTTACGATAGAAAGAAAAATCAAAACTTGCAATTATATTTATAAGATTAAAATGAAGAGACAAACAAAAAAAAAAAAAGGGTCCATAACCTTGTATTGGAATGTTGAACAATGAGATGAAGAAAAAAATGACCTTGTTCAGCAAAGCTTTATGGATTATGTGAAATATAACCTAGATGATTTAAACATCTATATTTTATTTTGGGATATTTTATCTGAATGTTTAGAGTGTTAGCAGGTTTAATTTTTGTGGACCTTAATAATGGACCGATTAAGTTTCCCGGGCAGTAGCCTTAAATTTTTTTCATTAACGTCGTATAGGATTTATATTGACAACAATAAAGAAGAGTCTACATCAATTAATATTATCTTTTAAATTACTATCAATTAGAATTTTTTTTTTTTTTTGGGGTTTAATCAATTAAGATACACTGATTTGTAGATGATACCTTTTAAGAAAATAAAATTTTCTTGTCATATGTAAATTGTAAATTAGTGAGATTATGCACACTATTTTAGATAATTATAAAAATATATATGTAAAAAAGCTTGTTAACAAAATGTTATTTTTTAAACTAATATCATCAAGTAAATTGTGATATTTTATGAAATAGGTAACCCAACCTAACCTAGAATGAATCAAGTTAAATGGATTAAATAACTAAGCATTCACACCCCTACCTTCAGCAACGGTTATAGGATGCTCTCCGTACGTACGTGCTCCATTGGTGGCATCATAAGGTTATTATTCATTTACAGTCGCCTTCCTCTACATATTCAACAGTAGCAATCCTTCTTGTCTCGCTTTTGTAAATCTATTGGCCTACAGTGGACACATCCGGACTGTATCCCTGATTAAGCTGCTCTGATATTAAACCAATTATACGAACCCATGTGATCCTAGAGACATTCCCATCCTCATTGTTCTCATTCATGGTCTTGATCATTCACTACCAAATTTACTAGTTTATGAAAAGATAAAGAGAAAAAAAAAAAAATCATGATGCGGGAATATGCAGGAAGAAAAACCAGAACAAACAAGAGATCCAAAGATCAACATTTTAATATACTTGAACAAATTTACAACACGAGTAGATAAAGCAAACCAAACCTTTGGCTGCTGCAAAACAACATAACAAGGCATACAACTCAATGCCCTTTGGATTGGTCATAAATCCATCTCCAAACACTTGTACATCATGAGGCTAAATCCAATCCTTCAGCAACATAAGAAAGCGAATCCATCTTCTAAGATTTCCTTTGTCAGACTCTACATTTCCATTCCTCTTCTCAAGGAAAAAGGGGAAAAAGAAGAAAAGAAAAAAAAAGATAAAAACATCACAACAAAGGACAGCTCCACATGCACCGCCATGATAGCACCAACACTCCCACAGAAAGAAAAAGGAGATAAAGCACACCAAAGTGTCTCAGAGGACACCAAAGTCATCAAACTGATATTACAAAGGAAAACAGAGTCAGAGACTCATAGTATTAACATTACCTCGCAATTATATGTTATTAGTAGCGCAACCCCAAGAAAGAAAAAAGCTTCTTTCTTCTAATCCATGCTCTCGGAAGAAACCTTCCTGCTGCTAGCCAAGCTCCATTGATCCGAGCTCGCCACTGAGGCCGCTCCATTGCCACACTTGGCCACCGTCCTCACGCTCTCTATCAACGCCTCGGTCCTCGAATCCTGTGACAGGATCTCGTTGAGCTGTGTCGGGCTTATCACTAGCTTCACCTTCCACACCCCACCAACCCCACCTCCATTGCCGCTATTCGCGTGAAACTTGGGCACCACCTCCATGTCTTGCCTCCTCCAGAACCCATGGTGGTCGAAGGACACGCGGTAAGGAGCGACGAGGGAGGGGAGGCCCTTGTGGGTGTCGGTAAGGGGGCGGAGATAGTATAGTTCCCCTCCGACGAGCTCTTCGTTGTGAAGAAGCGGCTTCGAGAAGAGGTCACGGCTCCGAAAGATGCCATGGCCCGGGAACCCATTGGTGATGCACTCCACGGTGACCGGCGGATGGAGCTCCATCACGCCGCCGTTGAACGTCACTACCTTTATCATCAACCCACCTCCCTCTCCAAAACCTCTAAACGCACAGTTACCCATTTTTCCCCCTTCCTCTGTGTGTGTGTGTGTCTTCTCCCCAAAGAACGATATGTGAAGAGAAAAGGTAGCAGTTCTCCTCTTCCTGTTGCTGTGCTCCTCGTTACTAATGTATAGGATGTAGTGTGGGATTTACGCGTTTGTTTTGGCCCTACCTAGCGATTCGATGGTTCTCAAAAGACGGTAAGGGTTGGGAGGACGTAGGTCTTGTGATCTCAACGCTTTGGGTCTCTTTGGCATACAGAATCTTAAAAAAAGACAAACAAGGGATGTAAACAAAGAAGGGGTCAGAAGAGAGGAAAGAACGTTGAAGGTTGTCTTAAAAGTATAGAGCTTATGGAGTCCAAGCAAACGAGGGCCAGACACCCACGTTTCAGGGACTCCATTCCACCCACCGCACTAGGGGCCGATGATGATATTTTAAGGGGAGGAGATCCTTCTTGCACAGTCCCTCTGGAGAGTAAGAAAAATAAGAGTGGGAACTTCCAGAGAGCAGTTGCAATCCCAAAGACAGTAGAGTGGGAACTTTCACAGCAGCTGCAGTCCCAAAGTATTTGTGGGCAAAAATTGGAGAGGATGGGCTTCAGTGGTGGTTTTCTTGGGAGGTAATAATGGGGAGAGCAACTGTTGAGGATGGGAGGTGATTGGCGGGAACTTGAGAGTGGAATTCCCTTCGCTGAGGACCACTGACTTCGCCATGATGGATTCCAGCACTTGCAGAGGAAATGATTCTGCCCATGATCCAGGGGGCATTGGGTAGCTAGCATGCGTCCACTCGCATGTTTGTGGGTTGCGGTTAACATGGTCAACACGTCAAACGCTTTTCTTGACCCAGAGCATTTTGAAATTAATGGCTCATCGGACTTAATCTGCTTGTGTGTTAAATTTAGATCTCAGAGTAGTGTAAATGTTATTATTCCCCATCTCTCAGGGTTGAATTTTCAAGGGACAAATCAATATCATATTAGATTATGGGAAAAAGGAGAAGCGATTCCAAACCAATCTTCTAAGAAAATGATGGAGCAATATAACACTGATAACAAGCTCCATTCATCTAGACCAGATGTATCTACATGTCATGATGCCACTAACTTTTATTGAGTGATCAAATCTTTTGTTCAACAATATTAATTGTGTTCCCCTCCTCACAGGAATGGTGTGGCTTCACCCTTTCGTCTTCTTGTGATGGTACCATATAAACTTTTGCTATACCGATTGGTGATTTCAGTATTCAAGTTATTGCTATAAAAAACTTCAAAAATCCTCATTGGTAGTTTCTTGTTACGTAGAAGACAAATTGTTGTCCGTATATGAAGTCCTCATCATCATTGCTGCTGCAATGTCTCTGTACGTCATATGACAGTCCAGTGTGTTGGGCTTCGAGCCACTTGGGAAGGCCGATCGTATGGTTTACAGGAGCCACAACCAACGCTGCTATCGATGGAGGGCGACCCATTGTCATCATTGACTAGTTTAATAAATATGGAGTTTTTTTTTTTTTTTTCAATTTTGTTCGGAACGGAGATGGGTTAATTTAGTCAGAGTTTGTCACGCGATTTGGGACACGAGATGTGACTTAAGATCATGGAGTCGACATATGGCTCAAGTTTTTGAAGAATAACAATTCTGTGGGATATTATTTTATTACATACACATGAAAAATTTGTGCAGATGAATAATGCTTTCTAAATTACTTTCTAAACCGTGACTCATTGTATAAATTTTGTTCCAAGGCATTTTCTAATAATAATTTATCACACATCTGCATGTTTAGTTTTTCTTTGCCCTCAACTATTATAAAGAGAGCTATAGTATAACAGTTAAGAACCTTAACCAAAAAAATTAGTCAAGAATATTCAAAATCTATCATTACTCGAAATGAGTGCTCCACTAGCGAAATTTTCTGATGGATCGCCTATAAATTTTCGTCACAAAAAAATAACAAAACATAATTGATATGTCTCAAAATCTTTGACAAATTTTTAATGAATTATCTGCCAGAAATAACTTCATCAAAAAATCTATCAAATTTTTTATAAAATAAAAAAATATAAAAAAAAATTATAACTGATTTTATGATATATTATTTGTCAATAACATTTCTGATATAAATTTTTGTCAAAAGTATAATTTCAATAATTTTTAAATTATTGGAATAGTTTTTTTGACGAAAATGAGATCAGAAATATTTTAACAAATAGAAGTAGATTTTATGATGGATAATCTATCAAAAATTGATGCTACAAGTTTGAAAATAAAATCTTAGATATATTTTTTAATTTTTTAAAAAATATGTTTATAATAAGTGGATAGAAAATTCGAATTCTAAATACTTAGATAGTCTATCCATTACCTTACCCACCAAGATCTAACCAAAACTTATTTATATGATGATTAATAAACTACCTATATCATTTAAACCCTTATTTATAAGCCTAACTCAAAACACTGTTCCTTGTTCTCTACCAAAAAATCATTGTTCCCTATTGGCTGCCGTGTTTCCTATTCAATCACCACCCCAAAACCCAAGCCAACATCCCAGGTTCTCTATTTGGCTGCTCCAAGCCTCTCACCATCCTAGCTTCACTACTCGGCTAGCCTAAGCCTCCCACCCGACTCTTGAAGTTGGAAAAATAAAGGAAAACTAGAGGAAAACAAAGCCCCTTCCCTATTCGGCCGCTCCAATCCTCCCATGAAAATTTTGAAGGGTAAAACCTTTTCTCTCTTTTTGCTTATAATTTTTCTTTTCATTCATTCTCTTTTTTGGAGATTTGAGGGGAACGAGAACACTTGAGAGAGAGCAGAGGGGTTTCTTAAATTCTGGTTGAGGTTTGTGCAAGTTGTGGCAATTTGAGTTGGTCCCTTGAGAGCTTTATCTTGGTAGAAGAGATCTGAGGGAAAGAAGAATACCTGAGAGAGAGCAGAGTGGTTTCTTAGGTTTCGATTGGGGTTTGTGCGAGTTGTGGCAGTTTGAATTGGTCCCTTGAGAGCTTAATCTTAGTAGAAGGTGGAGAACCTCTCTAGTCTTTTGACCAATTTGTAGTCGAGATAGCCACCATCAATCCCCGCCCTCATGGGGGCAGCATGATCTACATCTTGAGGAAGGGGTTGGAGTTTGAGCCAATGGGTATCATGCCAGGAAAGGAGATAAGGATTACGAGGGAAAGTCCCACCTCAGCCTATGTCTAGTTCAAGGCTGAGAGCATGGAGCCGGCTCACCACCACACCTTCGGCCACAACCTAGTCGTAATCAAGGAGAAGAAGAAGCTCTGAAATTTGACCAAGAAGAAGAGCTACAAGCTGGAGGATGAGGATTTTCTATTCACCCTGGCAGGGAGTGTGCACAAGGTCAAGTACTTGGAAGACACCGAGTTCTTCATCAGGTGGGGTTTTGGGGGATATTTGATCCATTAAGGATGGAGAAAGCAGAGAAAACCTAGGAAAAAATACTGAAAAATCAACAAAAACAAAGGAAATATTGAATTTGAAAGGTAAAACCTTTTCCTTTTCTTTTCACTTGCTTTTCTTTTCATGATTTGAGGGGAAGGAGAGCACTTGAGAGAAAGCGGAGGGGTTTCTTAGGTTTCAATTGGGATTTTTATCTAAAATTTTGTATGAGTTGTGGTGCTTTGAGTTAGTCCTTTGAGTTTTTGAGAGCTTAATCTTAGTAGAAGCATGATACTTTGTAGGGTTTAGGGGATTTTTGATCGAAAGGAATCCAGGATTAATCTTGGTTAGATTTATGGTATCAATATTTTGTTTATCTATTGAATGTATCATATCAAAGATAAAAAATATAAAGATTTTAATGAAGTTAAAAGTCAGTCTCAAAGACTAGATGGTGCTACCTTAGATAAATCAAGAACAAGGGCTTCAGATGTAAATGCTAATAATATCAAGCACCAAAATATTTTTCTTGATATTCTACATGATGACATATTTATCAACATTCTACTTGATATTCTAAATTTATCAATATGATGTAATATTTGTGATATAATATTTGTGATGTAAGATTTGTGATGTAACATTTGGAATGTCAGTGTTTGTTGTTAATTATTGTAGATAAAATATCTATAAGAGTGCGACATAATGAAATGCTCTGTTATTTATCTTGTTTCTTGTATTAGCTATCTGTTTCTTGTATTAGCGTATGCTATTTATCCTATTTCTTTTATTAGTGTAGAACTAAAATATATCTAGGGATTGTACTTGGATGTATAATCTTTTAACTAATGAGCATATAAATACTAAATTTATTTAAGAAATTGAAAAGTTTCTTGGTTTTGCTTTTTCTCAATCTGTATATGTGAGTGAGAATAAAATTAGATATCTGTACTCTAAGTATCACAATCAAAAGTGGAATACTCATGATGAAGTGAGAGGATAATTATATAAAAAAAGATTTGTTGAAGGATATATTGTACGGATTTCACATGGTGAATCCTATGAAGAAAAATGTGTGCTGGAGAATCTTCAACAAGCATAAATGAGAGAATATATATGGAAGATGATGTGAATTCATATAGAACAATGATAATGGATGTAGTAGATAATGATAATGAATGGTCTACAGATAAAGTTAATGAGGTTGGATTTAATTATGACCCTCTTAATCTAGAAGCTTCTAAATTTTATGATTTATTAAAAAATACTGATAAGCCATTGTGGGTGGGTTGCAAAAAGCATACAAGCTATCTGCGGTTTCACAACTTTGAAATTGTAAGTCTGAATTCAACATAAGGGTTGTTATAATCATCTTTTTTTCATAGTAAACGATATGTTGCCAGAGGATGAGAAGTTATGATACAACTTTTATGAGATAAAAAAGATGGTTGCAAAGTTTAGACTTGGATATATGAAGATAGATGTTTGTCCTAACATGTACGTATTATACTACAAAAAAGATGAGAACAAGATGATATGCTCTATTTGTTCACATCCTTATATAAACCAAGAAGAAATATTGATAGCACCATGGAGAAAGGTGCTATTATAAAGTCTTGCTCTACCTTCCTCTCATAGAGATAATTCAGAGATTTTATATGTCTTCAAAAACTGCTAATTAAGCATATAATATGGCATATGATGAATAGGTATGTTGATGGTACTCTAGTATATCCATGTGATAGTGAGGTATGAAAGCATTTCGATTGAATCCACCCTAACTTTGCCTTTAATCTAAGAAATGTCCAACTTGGATTGTGTACGGATGGGTTTAACCCATTTATCTACTCATCAACTTTTTATTCTTGTTGATCAGTAATTATAACCATATATAATTTGCCTCTCTGGATGTGCCTCAAATAATTGTACATGTTCCTAAATATGGTCATACCATGACCAAAAAGTCCAGACAAGCATATCAATGTATTCCTTAGACTTTTGATTGATGAGTTAAAAATATTATGGAGTACATAGATCAACAATTATGATATTCATCCAAAGCAAAATTTTCAAATAAGAGTAGCATTTTTGTGGATAATCAGTGATTTTCCTACCTATGATATGCTATTAGGATGAAGCACATATGGAAAATTAGTTTATCCTTATTATATGGAGCGTACTAAGGCATTTACTATAAAGAAGGTTGGAAAGGCATCTTTTTTTTATTGTCATCGCTAGTTCTTGCCCATTAATCACTCCCACAAAAAACAACATTATACCTTTAAGAGGGGTGCAATTGAAAATCTCTTCTCTCTCCTCAGTTGTCTGATGATAAATTATTGCAAAGAGTATGAAGTCTTTCTGATATCACATTTGGCATCTAAAGTGGTAAATCAAAATTTTTTGATTTTGGTATCCAACATAATTAGATGAAGATGAGTATTTTTTGAAAATTGTCTTACTGACACACAAATCTCATTCGACATAATTTAGATATCATGCATATTGAGAAGAATAATTTAGATAATGTATTGAAGACAGTAATGGATATTAAAGAGAAAACTAAAGATAATGCAAAAGTTAGATTGGATCTTGCCACATATCGTAAGCACCCACATTTGGAGTTGCAAAAAGATAGTAAAGGAAGAGTATACAAACCTAAGGCCACCTACAATTTGACTAGAGAATAAAAAATTGATATCTATAATTGGATTAAGGAGTTAAAGTTCTCAGATGGCTATGCCTCAAACATATCCCAATATATGAATATAGAGAAATACAAATTTTATGGGTTAAAAAATCAGGATTGTCATATATTTATGGAGAGATTGTTACCTATTGACTTTCATGAGATATTGTCAACTGTTATTTGATATGCATTAGTCGAGCTCAGCCATCTCTTTAGGGACTTATGCTTTACTGTCTTATGCATTGAGCTTATGGATATATTGGAGCAAAATATTACGAAGACCTTATGTAAATTAGAGAAGATCTTTCCTCTAAGTTTCTTTGATTCAATAGAACACTTGTCAGTCCATCTTGCTTATGAGGTTCAAATTGAAGGAACTATTCAATTTTGTTGGATGTATCTATTTAAAAGATAAAATTAATAATTGAGTAAACATAATTTTTTTGAAGTAATTGAATAAGGTAATTATCTATATACCTTGCTAATTAACTTATTGGAGTAACTATTTTATTTATGATTCAGGTATATATTCTATTTCAAACAAAAAGTATGAAATAAGAGTTATGTCGAGGGATCGATTTGCAAAGCTTATATTATAGAGAAAATCTTTGCTTTTTGCTCACTATACTTTGAATCCGAGGTTCAAACACGATCGAATAGAATTTCATAGAATGACAGCATGGGCGCTAAGGGGCCTGTGAGACTTTGGTTTGTTTTCTCCCATCATAGTCGACCATTTGGTCTGATAGGACCTCATAGGTGCATAAATGATTTTGAATACAATGCAACACTCATTGACATCTTGCTCAATTGTGATGAGCTTGGATCTCTTATCAAATAAGTGTATAAATTCTCATACCTTTTTAATGATCATCTCATTAGAAAGATAATTTATAGCTACTAATTAAATTCTTCTACAATTATAGGCAATATAATAATTATGTGAGGGCACGCTATCCTTTGATAAGTGATGAAGAGGTGGAAAGATCCCATGAACAAAAGTTTGTAAGTTATTTAAAATAGATGGTTAGTGAATGAATATTTAATAGAAAATTATTTCTTTATCCATATATGGATATCTATTCATTAACATTTCTATTGAATAGACATATGCAGTTGGAAATAGATTTGATGACCGTATAGTGAATATAGCGCAAGATCTCTCATGGGCAGTGAAAAGCTATAAGGGATACTTTATCAATAGGTTCAAATTTTCTACAATTGACTATGGCCAAGGCAAAAAAATAATGAATAGTTTTGCGTCAAAGGGAGCTACTACAATGATTATGAATGCGACTATTATGGGATGTTACTTGAAATTATAAAGCTGTAGTATTATGGTACTGGCAATAAGATTGTACTATTCAAATATGATTGGTATAATATAGAGAGGGGAATTAAAGTCAATGAATATGGTCTTGCTAAAGTTTGACATAATTTGCATCTGTCTACAAATGAGCCATTTGATTTCACTCAGCAAGTGCAGCAAGTTTATTACACAACTTATCCATTAAGGAGGGAAAGCCATGGGTGGTGGGTTGTTTGCAAAATTAGAGTAAGGAATACTTATAATATTTCAGTTGCCACCATTAATGAAGAAAATATACTTATGACTAATGATGTCTGTCAAGAGGGTAAGATGCCTATTCCAGCTCCAATTGAAGCAATAGATATATTTGATAGTGTTAATATCCTTATAGATTGTAGTATACATATCAAAAAATTGATGGAGATGAGTTAACACAGCTGTAACAACAAATAGTAGAATTAGAATAAGAGTACGATGAGGAAGATAGAGAGGAGGAAGAAGAGAAATTTGTTGAAGAAAATGAGACTGAAGAGGTAGAAAATGAATTTGAATTATCTGATAGTGATGATGATTAATTTACAAAAATGATGTATGTGATTTTAGATTTTTATAAAATATATTGATCTAAATTACTATCTTTGTTAGATGATTTTAACCTATGTCAAGTGTTGTAAAATTTTGAAAGAATTTTTTCAAATTTAGTCAAGATATTATCTTTGCCAACTAACGTATTTTGTTATGATATTTGTTGTCATTATACAATTTTCACCATATTTCAATCATTTTTGACTAATAATATTTTCTTTCAAATAGTATATATGGTAGTACAAGGTGGTGCAAGCAGCTCATGGAGAGGTAGGAGAGGTGATAGAGGATGAGAGTCGTACCATCATCATACTACTTCTGCTGATGGGGTTGGCAGGAGGCCAGCATTATTCCCACAAGACATTCGAGACACTCCTATATCACATATACAGGGTCTGTAGGATACTTCTCTCCACCATTAGAGACAGAATGATACTACTAATATTACGGATGATACCACTTCTCCTACAAATACTTTAGATGGTGATCCATCATTAGATCAGATACCAGAGATCAGTCTACCACCATCTACATCATCCAGGATAAGAGGGCTAAATCAAGGGAGTCCAGAGCCTGCGGATCCATCAACAAGATAATGTATCATGGTAGAGGATAGAAAGTATGTGATGGTTAAATTGCTTTTAGTTTATAAAAATTACTAATATTATATATTCTAATGTTATATAAATAATTATGTAGATTTCATGATCCTAATTTCACCAGGGCAATCACAGCCATGATTAAGGAGTTTCACTCTGATCCTTGGTCTATATAGAGTTTGATGCCAAAATGCACCAAACATGACATTTAGCGATAGTTTCAGATGAATTGTAAAATACAAACATAAATATTTATGTTACATAGTATAGATCACTACTATTTATTAATTTATAATTTTTTATTGACATGATAATAGGCCACATACATATGGACTTCAGAAATGCATGCACAGATTCTTGGAGCATATCATATGGCAATATCTAAAAATTTTAGTAGCATTCTCAATGAAGAATGAAAAAGGGCAAAAGATAAGGTAAAGAAAGAGAAGGACCAGGATTATAAGATTTCTATGGAGGAGTGCAAAGGATTATATGTCCTAAATGGATGAAACCTAGCATAATAGGAGAAGCTTATTGACAATTATTGGGCCAAAAAAAAATGGCTAGAGAAATCTGAAGCGGGTATGCTAATCGGATGATAAAGAATGAGGGATCTATTACAAAATATTCATGCAGTTTGATACCCATTATGACACACAAGAAAAGAATGGTGAGTTAATAGGTTATAAATATAATTTTAATTATTTTTGGTACTTGGTCTTAAATCTTTGTATTATTCTATCATGTATTATTGAGTATAGATGCAAGACTATGGTAAAGAATCGATCACATGGAGTTGTTCAGTCATACTCATATACTGAAGAGTAAGTCAAAATATGTCAATGCTAAGTTAAACAAAATTACTGTGAGTCATAAATTTATTTTATTTAAATATTCTACTTATATTTAAAAATTTATATATTTATTGTACTTATAGGATGCTTATGCATCAACCATTTCAGCTAAATATGGTGATGATATCTTGTTGCAACCTTCTTTTGATGCTAATGGATGGGTCGAAGCAATTGGAGACCCCAATAAGTACCCAGAACAAGAATTCAGGCTATTAGCGACAGCTATTTACCATCGCTAATAGTCCAGCTGCCATCGCTAATAATGTCGCCATCGTTAATTCCATTGTAATAGCCAATCTGAAAAAATCTTATCGCTAAATATACATATTAATGATGAAAAATATCGTTGTCGCTAATATGACTATTAGCGACGTCGTTAGCGATGCAATAACTCCATCGTTAATTATTTTTAAATTTTTAAATTAAAATTTTTAAAAAAATTTAAAAATTATTAGCGATGATGTTTTCGTGACTAATACCATCACTAATAATTATTAGCGATAAAAAGTACCATCACTAATACTGTCTATAATTTTTTTAATTTTTAAATTAAATAATTTTTTAAAAAATATAATAGAGATGGTGGTATCGTCGCTAATGCCATTGCTAATAAGTATTAACGATGGTATTTTTCATCGCTAATACCATTGCTAATAATTAATTTTATTTTTTAAAAAATTAATAAAATATTTTTTTAAATCTATTTTAATTAATCATAATGAATTATGGTTCTTAATATCTATTATAATTAAAATTTAAAGATAATATGATAATAAAAATTAAAATTAATTATATTAAAAATATAAATTATATAATTTCTTTGACAATCAGTATCAAAAAAATATAATATATGAAAAAAAATCAGATCTGATCTTCATCGTCGTCCGCCTTCTCCTCCTTCCGCTCCTGTCCAGCAGCTAGTGGATGAGAGCCGGATGTCCCAGCATCCTGTAATGAAAAAAATAAAATAATATTAGTAAATTTTAATATGGAGGTGTATCTTTCGATACACTCCTTTGATTCTCGAACAGATTATTCTTACACATTTTATTTGATGATACGAAGCTATAGATACATCCGATCTATCGATTGGATGGTTAGATTAAATTTTTAGCCTCTAGATCTCTTTTTCGAATTTAAACCTAAATATATGAAGCATCTAAATATGAAAACTTAAAACAAGTAAAAAGATTAACTAATATAATTATCTGATGTGATGGCTGAGATGATAAGTCCAACCGATCGCATAGCTATGGGTCCCAAAGAAGCTCCATGACTGTATCACGGATAGTATCCAGGAGGCTATGAGGTCGCTGGCTCAGAAGCCTCTATATGACCTCCTCCATGTGCGCATCGCTCCTAATTTGGGACATCAAGGCTTGTAAAAATATCGAAGGATATCAAGTCAGTGGAGGGTCAGAGCTGTAGTCGAATCCTATGACCTGACTGCTACTCACCCCCCGATGGCACTGAGCCATCCCTTAAGATCAAGAGGGGCTGAGAAGATGGGTCATCACCGTACCTCTCAGCAACGTACTCCACGTAACATGTCTGTATAGTTCAGAAATATATTAGTTCTAATATAAAAATTAGATCCTATAACAACTTAATTAGTAAATAAAATTTAACGTTCTTACTGCGATCTGTCATGATGTAAAATCTAAATAGTACCAGTCCTCCTAGATTGGTGTGTGGCCACCCATAACTGCAACTGGTCTAGTGGATGATCCAGCTGTCGTGTCTACAATTAGTAAATAATAAAATTAAATTAATTAAAGTATGCATATAAGAGTTTTTATAGTTCTAGTAAAGAATTTTGGTATAAATTTTGTATCAGTCTGTCGGCCACAATATGTGTGCCGACTGAGCCGCTCGTGTGTCTGATCAGATTTTGCTAGATGGCTCGATTCTACTAGGCCCTCTGCTGCTTATCGGAGTACTCCTCGCTGCTCCACTGGTCACAAAGAGCCTACCATATATGTACCTGCATCCAGTGATCTATGAAGGGCCTCCAGTCTGATGGTGACTAAGAATCGGTGTGCTGGTTGGCAAACTATCTGAGGTTGTAGAGGCCATCTCAGAACCACTGTGTGGCCACCTCCTCAAAGATCCGACAGCCAGCCTCCTCATCCTGGAGAGTCTCGAATCAGTAGTACTCCTGCAAGATAGAAGAAAGCATGTATTAATATGTAATTAAAATACCAACGTATCAAAAATTAAAAATTAAACTAGTTTTGACTTACCAAAATATCTCGCAAGCTGCATCACGAGCTCCTGACGGTTAACTCGAGAACTCATTCGTCAGTCCTGACATCAATCGACGTATGATCCCAGTAACGATACGAGATGTACAAGGCTCTCTAAATATGCTACAAAATTAATTTCGAAGAATAAATGTTAACTCTAAAATTACTAAATTTTAAACATATTAATTGAACATGTAGTACTTATGAATGGCTCTGGATATGGATGATCTCTCTATTCTCTGACTGAGTTAGAGGTGCTGCAAATTGGATGGGTCTTCGACTACAACACTGTGTCTGAGAGCCGGTGGTCGCTACTGCATGCGATTATGGGGTCACTGGTGACCCTCTATCCTCCGAACCTGAGCGCAAAACATCTAATACAAAGAATGTTATATTAGTTAACAAATGATAAAATAATATAAATAAAAATATATAAATTAAGTTTTAGAGCTTATCACTCGATGAGATAGGTACAAAACCATGCGAGCTGGCCACGTGACTGCTCTCTCCTCTAGAACTTTATCTTCAACTGACATGGCTCCGACCTCTGAAAGACATGATGTATGCTCTTTGAAAATAAAAATAAATAGATTTATCAAATTAATTATATAATTATGGATGGTAATGCAAGATTTAAAATGATGCAAGATAAGTAATTAAAATGATTCAAGAATTATACACTTAGCGCTACTCATCGGCCTCTTCAGATGTTTAGTATCCTTTAGAATCTTCTTCCGATTCTTTCTCTTCTTCCTCTTCTTCTCTTCTTTCTTTTCTTCCATCTGTTCCTCTTCTTCTTCCTCTTCTTTTTCTTCTTCAAAAAGATTATCCTTTAAAACAATCTTAGTTGGATCTATCTCCTCATGTTGGCCATCTTCACATAAGAGAATTTCTGAAGCATCTAATTTCACATCATCAAATGATTGATGAACTCCTACCGTCTCATCCTCTTGAAAGTATTCTGGTAATTGGGGCTCTTCTTCTTCGAGCACATAATGAACGGCTCGGGACTTAATTTTGCATGCAACCCATCAATCTTTCCTTCCTCTTTCCTTTGATGAAAAAGGAGTACAATACACTCGAGCAGCTTGTGCAGCTAGTGCAAATAGCTCATTAACATAAGCCTTTGATCTATATTTGATTTCAATAAGCCTGTGCCATGGATCAACCTTCATACCATTGTCAGTATCAAATTATTAGCACTTAAATAGAATGACACTATTACCTCCAATGTAGCTCATCTTAATCACTTCTTCGAGGATTCCATAGTAGTCACTTTCCGACTTATCTTCCCACTACCTGCCTTTTATACACACATCACTGTTCATTGTACTTTTATAATTTTCATATTGTTAGGTGTGAAACTTGAAACTATTTACATTATAGCCATTATAGCATGTCATGTATTTTTTAGACCCGTAACCTAATGGTCTCAGCTTTGTTGGTATGGACTCGCTCTCTTGAATGACCTGCGTATTATAAAAAAAATAAATTAAAGAAATTAAAATATATAAAATAATAATGGATGCTTACCAATTGATAAAACCAACATGCAAAGTTCTCTGAGCGCTGTGTTGATATTTCTTCTTCACTTATGCTCGAATTTTCTTCTTTCAGCATCTCATCATATTGCCTAAGTATGCATAAGATAAATATACTGAAATAAGTGATTAAAGAGTTGGAATTGTGATGGACACTTACAGGACATATGGGTCGACCTCCACATAGTTTAGAAAATATGTCTCTACCTGTCGAAGTTTAATATTGGAGAAAATCTGACGAATCTCATACCCAAATTTTCGAGTAGGATAGGCAAATATTGAGATCTTCTACTCTGATCCCTCAGCACCACCATCATCATTTTGGCCCGCTTGAGTCAACTTGATCTGTACACTGAAATTAAAATAGTGTCGGCTGAAATTTAAAATCTCTTCTATTATATAAGCCTCCATAATAGAGCCTTCGACTCAGACCTTACTTTTTTGCTTTCTTCTTGAGACTGTGCATATATCTTTTAAATAGATACATCCATCTATACTGCATTGGAACCCCCACTCTAGCTTCATATGCCAGATGAATCATGAGATGCTCCATGGAGTCAAAGAAGCTGGGAGAAAATATCTTCTCCAACTTACATATGGTCTTTATACTGCTAGCCTCAAAACTGGAGATGTGATCGATGGATAGTTTGATAGTACAAATATCTCTAAATAGAAGGCTAAGCTCGAAAGAACTCCATATGGAGTTGGGAAGAAGATCATGCCAAGCCAATGGGAGTAATTGTTGCATAAATACATCACAGTCATGGCTCTTTAGCCCATGAAACCTACAATCTTTGACATTGAGGCATCAAGCTAGATTACTTGCATAACCATCTGAAAATTTAAGACTCTAACACCATTCACAAACATCCTTCAGCTACTCCCTTGTTAAGGTATAAGATACTTTCGGCTTCAAAAATTTTTCAAGTGACACCTCAACCAGCTCTAATAGAGGATGCTTCCATATGTTCTTCATATCTGCTCGAGCCTTAGGATTATCCTTCATCTTGCCCTTGATATCCATAACAGTGTAGAAAATATTGTCGAACATTCTTCTCGATATGCATGATGTCAAGATTATGACGGATCAAATTGATGGATCAGTAGGATAATTCTAAGAAGATGCTTCGCTTCACCTAGTTATAAGTTGTATCGAACCCTCGAGACTTCTGCTTGTCAAATTCAATGCCAAACGAGACTTTGTCCAATTGGGATACCCTCTGAAATAATTTCATACCACTGAAGCACTGGGGTGCATGATCCTTCTCTATCTTATTCCTTCTGAAACTGTCCCACTGATTTCGAAAAGGATGATGTTCGGAGAGGAATTGACGATGACAATCGAACCAGCAGGGCTTATTACCATGCTTAAGTTGAAATGATTTTGTATTCTTCATACATTATGCTAGCTTTCCATAAATGCTCTATCCTGACAGCATCCCATAAATAGAAAAATCGCTAATGGTCCACATCAATGTAGCCTTCATTACAAAATTCTACTTCTTCGATGCATCAAAAATATGAATGCCATCAGACCATAATAATATCAACTCATCAATAAGTGGCCTTAGATATACATCAATACTTCTATCAGGATGTCATGATCCAAGAATGACTAATGTAAGAAAGATATTATGTTCTTTCATATACATCCCAGATGGTAGATTGTATAGAGTGATAAAGACTGACCAATACGAATAAAGGGCTGCTGCATAATCGAATAGTGTAAAACCATCCGTAGATAGACCCAATCAGATATTGAGTGATTTCTCAGTAAATAAAAGGTGGCAAGCATCAAATTGCTTTCATACCTCACTATCCGATGGATGACACATCATATCGGGATGCTTGCGTGGTCCTTCTTTGTGCCAGCTCATCTGTTCAGCAGTGCTCTTGGACAAATAGAGCCTCTGAAGTCTAACTAAGTGTGAGAGGAAGATCGAAGAACCTTATATGGTATGTTCTTCTGATTCCTATCTTTTTGCCTCGACTTAAATCGGCTTGCATCGCATACGCCACATGAGCTCTTCTATTGGTCTTCCTTATCGAAAAGCATACCACCATTACAGCATGCATCTATCTTCTCATATCTCATGCCCAATCCTTTCACCATTTTCTTCAAAGCATAGAAGCTTCCAACAAGTTTCTCATCCTTAATAGTATTTTCTTTATTATTGCTACCATTCTATCATAACAATTGACGTCATATTAAACTCTACCTTCAAGTTCAATAACTCTGACATAGTTGATAGTACAGTATGTATTTCACATTCTGATCATAGTGGTTCATCAGCATCTTTCAGCATACGGTAAAAATTGATGCTGCCAGCTTTTGGATCGTCCTCCATATTTTAATTAAATTCAAGACCAGCTGCATTCATAACCATATCCATCATTCTATTTGTGTCCATGTTCTGCTCAATTCTAATCCTTGCAACTTTTTTCTACGTCTCTCCATACAGATACCAATGCTTATAGTTGGGCATAAATCCACTCTTATACAAATGGACAGTAATTGTATCCCTATCAAATATTTCTCTATTGCCATATCTGTTACAAGGGCAACGAGTCCGTCTTTTATGTAAGAGTGTCGCATTTTAAAAAATAAAATCGTAGAAGTACTCTACATCCTCCTTATATTCAGCAAAAATCTCCTCGTCGACTACTCGACGGTCCATCCAACTACGGTCCATGGCAGACTATCTAAGAATTTTGTATATACATAAATATAAGATAATTACTAAATACTATTTTATCATTCAAAATGGCTTACATAGTAAATATATCCTATTATCAACCAATAGATAAAGATAGGTCTTATCCCATTCAGGAAATACATTAATTCTATAGGTTCATTACAGTAATCAAATAATATGCAATAGAGATCGAAAAAAATTTTGACAATATTTCTCTTTAGTTCTTCCATGTAGGGAGAACAAAAGAAAAATATTGTCCGAAATTTTTTTAAACCCTCAGCATATCGTTTGATTACTGTAATAACCTATAGAATTACTTGTATTTTCTAAACTATCTATAGTGGACAATCAATTGATCAATGTATATAATTCTTTCATTTGTATAAAAATAAATAAATATATGAATATATTAGAATATGTATATTAATCAACTGATGGGTCTATCACTTTATGTAATATAAATTTTATTAAAATTAACACATAATTAATACTGCCCGGTACATTCTATCAGCCTGAGCGCACTCAGCATGTGAGGGCTAGATGTCTTGCATGCCAGTTGTGATCCAAGGCTCGACATGTAGGACACGCCCATACCCTATATTTGTAATACTGTCCGACACCTTCTCTCGATCCGAGCACTCTGTATGCCAGATCCAAATCTCATGCATCTAATTAATTAATTAATTAACTAATTAATTATCTAACTAATTAATTAAATCAATATTTAATTAACTTTTAGTGACAGCAATAGCTGTCACTAATGCTGTCACTAATAGTAGACAACATTAGCCATCACTAATACTCACAGTGCTGAAGCGGGGATGGATCGCAAGGCAGGGGCGGCGGGGCAGGGCCAAGACAGCTGGCTCGGGGCCACGAGCTGGGGGCAACGGGGCCAAGATGGGGGCTACGGGGCCATGGGCTGGGGGCGGTAGGGCCGTGAGGCCGAGGCGGGGGCTCGGGGGCCGACAGAGTCGGGCCGTGAGCTAGGGGTGGTGGCACCATGGGGGGGCAGTGGGGTGGGGCTGATAGGGCAGGGCCACGTGCTGCGGGGGCAGTGAGGCAGGGGCCGTGGGGAAGGCAAGGTTGGCTTGGGGTCAGGCCGGCACGGGATGGGGTCGGCGGTGTCGCAGTGACTGCGGGACACCGAAGAGGGGGGTTGCAGGGGTGAGGATGCTGGAGAGGAGGGTTGGGGGGCAGAAATGGGAGAGAATGAGCGAAGAGGGAGAAATATTTTGGTTTTATAAAAAATAAATATTAGCGATGATAAATTTACTATTGCTAATATCATCAATGACACTATGAGTGACAAAAATTTTTATCGTTAAAATTAAAAATCCATTGCTAATACTTTTATCAAATTTTAAAATAATTTTTTTCAAAATTATTAGTGATGGCATGACTTCCGTCGCTAATAAATTAGCTATCGCTAATATTATCGCTAACTTCATCATTAATAATTAAAAAATATTTTTTATTAGCAACGGGATCAACCATCGCTAAAAAGATTTTTGGTCACTAATAGCTCTACTAATGATGACAAAACCATCGCTAATAACCTCTCCACACTTTCATAAATATCCAAATATAGTATAATTTTAGAATTTAAAGTCTATATCTACCATTCATTATCTAAATAATTATTGTTAGAGTATCGTCATAAAAAACTGTCTCGATCCAATAGTCCTAGCTATATCAATTAATAAAATTTGATTTCGATGGTCACAAATGATCGTATGATGATATGATAGATAGAGATCAGTGATGAGTCTGAAAAATTATAACGATAATCTTGATAATATTTATAGCATACTATCAAAATTTTACTTTAATCAAACATCATAATCATGATCAATTTAGTACGAGATGATTTCGATCATTAAATAAAAAATTAATGATCAAAAGGCCAAACGGCATCCTATTAAGATAATTTTTAACATAAATAAATTTTGTTACTATTTTAATCATTTATACGATGGTGATCGTAAAATCTAAACTCCACGTATATGAATTATCTATGTTAAGCAGATCTTACAAAAGCATAAGTATAATTATTTAAAAATTTTAAGAATGAGTATCAAGAGACATATAGTTTTGTATTGTTCATATATGTATATTTTAAATTTTACAATCACCACTGTATAAATGATCAAAGTAGTAGAAAAGTTATTTATCTAAAAAATTACTTTATAATCGGATGCCATTTGGCCTTTTGATCATCCATTTTTTATTTAACGGTCTAAATCATCTCATACTAAATTGACAATAATAATAATATCTGATTGAAGTAAAATTTTGATAGTATGCTATAAATATTATCGAGATCATCGTTGTAAATTTTGGATCCATCAATTATCTCTATTTATCAAATCATTACACGATTGTTCGTGACCGTCGAAATTAAATTTTATGGATCGACATAGCTAGGGCTATCAGATTGAGGTAATTTTTTGTGATAATACTCTAATGATAATTATTTAGATAATGAATAGTAAAGATTAATTTTAAATTTTAAAATTATATCATATTCAAAAAAAATAAAAAAATATATATTCTATATTGAATATTAGCGACGATAACTGCCATCACTAATACTCCTCCTGCCATCGCTAATACTTTTAATAATAATTTTTTTTTTATTTTTTATGATGATGAATACTATCACTAATAGTGTCATAGCTAATGATTATTAGAGACGGCAGTAGCCATTGCTAATACTTTTTTACCGTCGTTAATAATTTTAATAAATATTTTTTTTTTATTTTTTGCAATGGTGAATGCCATCGCTAATAGTACCATCGCTAATGATTATTAGAGATGATAATTACCATCACTAATACTCTTTTCACCATCTCTAATAATTTTAATAAATAATTTTTTTTTACGACGGTGAATGTCATCTCTAATAGTGCCATCGCTAATGATTATTAGCGATGGTGATGCATCGCTAATACCAGTTACACCATCGGTAAAACTAATATTAGCGATGGTGAAAATATCATCTCTAATAGCTATTGGTAAAATAATTATTAGCGATAGAGTTGTTGCCACCGGTAATACCATCGCTAATAGACATATTAGCGATGGTAAAAATGCCATTGCTAATGGCTGTTGCTAATACCTTAATTTCTTGTACTGATCGATTATATGGCTTTGGATCTATGGTTAAAGTAACATCAATACTTGGAGATCCTTTCGTATCCTACTCCTGCACGCAGCCAGATAACTCATTCCAATCTAATTGGATATCGGAGCAATTTGAGGATATGCTCAACAAATGAGTAGAGGAGTGCTTACAGGCAAAGACTGTTGAAATAGAAGCATGCATTGAGGTATGAGTTGCAGCTCAGATGATGATCTAGATTTCCTGCTTGTTTAAAATATGAGCACGTTCAAGAGGCATGGAGGTACCAACTTCAGGCTTATTTTTGCCTCCCCCTTATAATGACAATGATCCTCTAGCTACTAATTAACTAGATATTTGATATTTTGGATTTAACATTTATATATATAATGTACTTTAATGAATATGTGAAGAACTTTTCATTATATGAGATTTGACATATTTTAATGAACTTGATGGTAAACTTTAAATCTTGAATATGTAATTGGTTAAATATTGATAATTGAATCTCGATATTTTTTTTGTTAAATTTGATATTCATTTTAGTTTGTAAAATTTTGATGGATTTTGATAGATTTCTAATAGATTTTTCATCTAAAAATTTTGTGACAAATTATCTGTCAGTGAATGAACAGCAATTCAAACATAATAATGATAGATTTCTAATAGATATTTTATCAAAAAGAAATTTTTGATGGAACATCTATATGATATTATAAAAAAAAGTTTATGACAGATAGTTTGTCACAAAAATTTTTGATGGACTATCTATCCAAAAATTTTATCATAACTATATTTTTTGATGAAAAAATAATATTTGTCAGAGAATATGAAAAGCATATTTTGATATATTATCCATCATAAATCTATCAAAATATTTTCTGATTGATATGATTTGTTAGAAAAAATTACTGATATCATTTTTTCTGATGAATGAAAATCTGTCAAAAAATCCATCAGAAACATATTTTCTAATAGATTTGATGGATTTTTTTAATAAAATTATCCATCAATTGAGCCCTTATTTCTAGTAGTATATTTAGTATATAGCTAGTGTGGAACTAAATATAAACTCATATGGATCCTTTCATATTCCTTCATTTAAGCCTTGGCGTCCTCACTAGACTGATGATCTAAATCCATACAAATCTATTCATAAACATCATGATCAGCCTATAATTAGCCTCAATGAGCCTGTGTTGCAGTCTCCTTATCCGTATAAACTAGGGGTTGAGTCCATTCTGATACCATTTGTAACGGCTCAGGGCCTTATCCAAAGACTAGTTAAAAGGTATTATTTAGATTTTTTAGTCCTATATAAGTATCCAAGATCTATTTAGTATATAACTGATATGTGATTAAATATGCTCTTACATAGATCCTTACGTAAAGCAATCCTATCAAGAAAAAGAAAGATTTTCTTCAACTTACTCAACTCGAATCTCTCAAAAGAACTAGAAGAAGATTGAGAAATTTTAAAAGTGAGACTTAAGTCTCCTTTTATTGATTCTTTATATCTCATAAACTGAGGTACATAGTCCATATTTATAATAGTGAGATCAATCTTTATAGTACAATTTGGATCAAATTCTTTTTTTTAGTTTCTAAAAGGATGTTTACACTTATACAATTTGAGTCAGATTTCTCTTACTAATTTAAATAGAACTAAATCTCTAAAAAAAATGAATAATATAAACAATTATAAAAAATATTTTTTATAAGAGATAGATATTGTCACACCCCAAATTTGGGATAGAACACGGTAATGCTACTGAGAGATACTGCTTTCAATAACATGAAATCAATCAATTACAATCAACTAAAATTTATCATAAATAAAATATAATAGAAGATTCAATTTCATTATTCATCAAATAATTAAATCAATATTGGTCTAGAACATCTAAATCCAAGATCAAATACCAAATTCATAACTCAAAATTCATAAATAGTCAAATAAAAATTTATTATTACTTAATAGACTAAGTTTAGCTATAAAATTTTTAAGCTTGCTATACAGATCTCCAAGCCTGAATTCTTTATCGATCTTAATCTTATTCTTCTATAAAATAAAAAGAAAAATAAAAAAGTATGAGCTACACTAGCTCAGTAAGTAGAACCTGTATTTTCTTACTGGATAAATATAAAATTTTCTATAATAATATAATATTTAAAAAATAATAGATATTATAAAAATTAAAATATTTTATAGAGTATAAATAAAATAAGTTATAAGTCAATCATGCATACATAAATCATGAATATTTTATAAACATAAATCATAAATTATTCTTATAATATGTCTATATCATATTTCAAAAGATTGCTCTCAGATATTCATACTCTGGTCACTTTATACCCATGACAGAGTTAGTATTCTTAATCGATGAAATTCTTATTTTGTATGCCAACTTCATATCTGTTGGTAGAGCCTATATTTTTATGGATGCTGGCTCCGGATGCCGATCTTCTCATAGAGATTTTATTCATAATTATTTGAGAGTCTTTTAAATCTTTATATCTTTTTCTTAAAATATATATATATAGAGATGAAAAAATAATAAATTCATACTTTATAAGCATACTATTTTTATAAATCATATTCATAAAATCAATGATCATAATAAAATATACTTTTGTATATCACATATGTCGATTCTTGTTTTATAAAAAATATGATTTTATCAACAAGAGATTATATGTATAAAAAATATAAAAATATAAAAATAAATAAGGAGCATAAGATTTACTTACCTCGTTCATCCTAAACTTTTAGACTTCATTAGATAAATCAGATAATCTTATTTAAAATATTAAATTATAATTAATTTTTTTAATTAATTTAATCAAATTAAATGATAAAAGGAGATTGTTAATCAGGTGATCGATCCCATAGATCATCAGGGCACCAAAGCAATTCGGGGTCATCTTACTGAAGTCGACACGAGTCCATGGAAAAGGAAGATATGATTTGATATAGGATCCAAAAGTCTTTTTAGAGAAAAAAAGTAGAAAGAGAAAATGAAGAGAGAATCTTTATATCCCTCAAAAGAGAAATCCATGATCAAGATCATCGGGGGTCATGTCATGGTGTAACGGTGATCAGATCTATAAATATATGGTAAGAATCGGACTGAGATTGACAAACTACATGGATATCAAAGCGAGTCCAAATCTCTTTGAAAAGATTATCTCAGGTTCATACTAGATTTTATGGATTAGATAGAGAGACAAAGGGAAAGGATAGAGAGAGATAAATCCTAAAGAGAGAAGGAGAGAGAGATAAGAGAAAGAATTTTTTTTCTTTTTTCTTTTCTTCTCTTTTCTTCTTCTTTTCTTCTTTCTTTCTTTCTTTGGCCGAATAGGGCATGAAAGGGGGTAGGGGTTCTTGGTTGACAGATCGATGGTGGATGGTGGCTGCAAGCGGTCAATGGCAGTGGAGTGGGAGACGGTCGGCAGCAAGGGCCAAACGGCAGGAATCATGGGGCACATCCAAGAAATAGGGGATTCGACTCTTTTGTTTTCATTTTTTCAATCATTGACCGATTACCAGTGGCTATGACCTTCGAAAAAGATAGGTAAGGAGGTGGGTGTCATGCTCCAAGGGTGCGGCACCATAGTCGGCGATGCCGGTGGCCATGAATAGGGAAAAAAGGCTCGATCAAATAGGAAAAAAATAGAGCATCCATTTTGATGGCTTTTTCAGTGATTCTGACCGCCGGCGGTCATGCACAATGGCATGGGATGTAGGGGAAAGAAGAGAAAAAAAAGAGTCGGACTTATCTCTGACTGTCCGATGGGTCTTTGCCTCTAATTTTTGATAGCACGAAGAGGGTATATATCTACAGCTTTAACGGGAGAAACCAAGGAGAGGGAGAAAAGCTGGTGGTCATCATGGGTTGCTTAGGAGGGAGAGAGGGTGACTTATAGGAGACTCCCAAGTCTTTTTGGCAGCTAATGGGAGTCTGATTTCTAATCAGATTCAACGAGGAAGAAGACTCCCTTTGGGAGTCTTCGTTCCTCTATTTTCTCTCTCTTTTTTTAATTTTTTATTTTTTTGAGCTGATTTGAGATTCGTACGGCAAAAATTAGGTTATCATGGATATCAACTTCTATATTAATTTTACCTTCATCCCTTTGTCTAATCTTTTATGGATTGGAAGATAATCTTCGATCAAAATCTTTTTTGAAATAAAAGTTTTACTTTGATCAATTTATTTTGGGGCCTAATTAATGGAATTTTGGCTAATTCAACCTCTTTAGGGATTGACTCAAAGTTATAGATCTCAAAAAGATATCCATTATTTTTTTTAAAAGAAAAGATCATCCAAATTGGGTGTTGTATGATCAAATTATCATCTCTAAAATTTTGGTATAGATTTGACTTCCTGATATAGCAGATTTTAACCTAGATCCTATCTTATTATATCCATAGTGGCCAAAGTGATCTTCACCAACTTTACTGATTCTTCTAGATTAAACTTTTTTTATCTAGGAGATTTAGTTTCTGCTAAATTAAAATTGAAATAGGAAAAATGCATCCTTCAACTTCTCGTAATTGAACCATCTAGCTTTGCTTGAAGATGGTTTATGACCTTACTCTTCTTTACTCTTGGGATTTTCTTTACTCTGGGACTTAATGAACCACTTAGTTGGCTCCTGCATTTGAAATTTGAACTTCATGGCAAGGACTCTTCTTGCCATCCTTTTTTGTCAATTATGACTACGTTGATGACTCGTTCTTGATCTCATCTCAATTTATCTATCGATAGAATTAAGGGACGAGAGCTTGGCCTCTTATGAATAATATTGACTTCTCATTCCATCATCGCAAACTTACTATAAGCTTTTAACAAGTCACTTTGCTTAGGCAGCTAGTAGCCGCAATTTATATTCTGGAGGCATTGATCGTAAATTTCTTCTTATCTTTTATGATATAATATTTCTTATGCCATCTTAGAAGACTGCATCTCGATTCTAAAGGTATGAATTCCTAAGAATGCCACCTATAGAAGCCTATATCTTGATCCCAAAAGTATGAGTTCCCAAGGATGACTTGACAAACATCTAAAAGAACTATTTCACAAATTACCTCATCGATATGCCTCTTATTTATGATGAGGTATGCTGCTTATGATCTTCATCTCAACATCTTTCTAAATCCAACCAAGAGGACAAGGATGTGGATGAGGTTTAGTCTGCAACCCTAGCTTCTAAATTAGATTTTCAAAGATGAGGTTCTCCTGGCTTCCATGATCTACAATATCCTCGATGATAGTTTGCTTCATCTAGATTTTCAAATAAAAATTTTTCTCTTGTCGCTAAATTTGTCTCAATTATTGTCTCAAATTTTCTTGCCATCAAGCTTAGTTTGGAGTTTGCTTATTCGAGCTTCGATAGCTCCTAAACCTCTTTAGTATTGAGAACCAATTTCTCTTTCTTCTTAAAATTGTCATCCTTCAGCTTCTTTCACTCTGGCTTCAGTTCGGCGTGAAGCTTCAAACACTTTTTTTTGGTGTATCCATGAAGATTGTGGTGATCACAGTAAATTTTTTGAGTCATGTCGATGTGCTTTCTACTTTATTCTCCTTTGTGACTTAGAATTTCATTATTTTCCTTAAACTTGTCATCATTTTTACCTTCCCTAGGTTGATTCTTCTCCTTAATTTCATGGCCTACATGCTATCTTCACTAATATTTTCAACTTTTAAGAGCTTCAACTCTTTTTAGATATTCTCATGGAGACCTTGAATGTACTTCATGAAAATTGTATGATCATCGATGTAGATTCTAAATGAGATTATATACTTGTGGCCTTCGATGGTGTAGTCCTAGATGGATTGATCAAAATTTATCCTAAGTACGGTCACTTGATCTTCCAATTCTTCCCGTGGCTGATTGGATAAAACTAGTTTTTCATTAGGCTCTTGAATCTACTCTATGTCAGATTAGAAATATCATCATTTTTCATATATGAATTCCATCATATAAGAGCATGATTAGAAAGCTTAAGATGGATAAAAGCTACTTTCTGAATATTAGAACATCCATAGATAATAATGTAGGTTTTTAACTAATCTAGCTAGTTATCTAGCTTTCCTGCATCATAGCCTTGTTGTATATGGAGATCTTGATTTGAGCTTTAATTTTAAATAGTTGAAGAGAGATTTATATATCTATAGATCGCTGAGCCTTCTTGCTGGATGGAGGATCTTTATCTCTAAGCATAGGAGACAGCTTTGCAGTAGGAGTTGCTAGAGCTTGCACTAGATATTACCAATTTGAAGACAATCTCAGCAAGTTGGCCATTCTTCTCCTCTATCTATATGAGATATCCTTTCATATCATTATTCACCAAGGAAGATCTAATAGCACTTGTCCTTCAATGTACTTGAAGCATGATAGCACTTATACTAATTGTGTATATTGTTTGCACGTTTGGACCATGATTTAAGGCTTTACAGATGTAAAGGACTGATGCTCTAGTACCAACTTGATATGATCTAGAAGAAGGAATGTTTTTCTCAACCTGCTTGATTCAAATCTCTTAAAAAATGAACAAGATGAAAAAATTCAAAAAGAAGGCTTCCGTCCCCTTTTCTTTCATTGATTCTCCAAATCACAAATAATGTACATAACCCCTATTTATGATAGCAAGATTTGCACATATACAATTCGAGTCAGATTCCTTTTTCTAGTTCCTAAAAGGGCATTTGCCCTTACACAATTTGGGTTGGATTTTTTTTCCTAGTTCACATAGGATTAAATATCTAAAAAAAATATGATTAATATAAATAATTATAAAAAATACTAAATTTTTATGATTTCGGCTTTTACATCAATTTTGTCTTCTATCACTTCACCTAATTCTTGATAGATTAGAAGATAACATTTAACCAAAGTCTTTTCTAAAAGGAAAGTTTCAGCTTGATCAACCTGTTTCAAGGCTAAAAAATAGAATTTCAACCTATTTCAATCCCTTGAGGTGTTTGGCCCAAAATTATAAATCTTGAAAAGATATTCGATTAAAACAAAGATGATCTAAATCGGATGTTGTATGGTCAATTTATAGTCTCGTGAGGTTTGATATACAATTTAGCTTTATGATATGATGGATTTTATTTCTAAATTCTATTCAATTCTATCTGTAGTGGTCAAAATGATCCATATCGAATTTGACGATCTTTCTGAATTATAAAAATAATTAAAAGCCTCAGGAGAGAGTGAGAGATCAAATGGAAGAGACTAAGAGAGATCAAAGGTGAGAGAGAGAGAGAGAGAGAGTAATGTAGAACGAAAATGTGATGGGCTAGAAAGAATTAGAAAAGTCTAGAAAATTAGAAAAAAATCTCTGGAAAAATTATTAATGCGAAACCGCATCAATTAAGTGTTTATAATGAATAATGTCACTAAGCACATTGATGATTAATTGGATCTGGCAGCAGGATGAGACATGCCTACGGTCCTGTAGGATCTTTTATTTTCTAACTTTTTGGGTTGTATCCATACCAAAGTTGTGTGATCGACCACTTGTGCCAAAAAAAAAAATATTCATAAAGATATTCTCCCTCTAAAATAAAAAATTATAGAGATATACTCTCTCTAAAGTAAGAAACTTGTCAATTTAGGAAAATGTAAAAACCAAAATAAGATCCCTTAGTTGAAGAAATAACATTCAGTTAATTATGCCAAGAAAATATGCCATAGCAGTAATCACTATATTAGGAAAGAAAATACGCCTTACCTATGATCACTAAATTAGGGCATGCCTGGCTTTTGCTTAGATTGCTGACGGTCCCAGTACTCGAGAAACTTTATGGAAACTTGTTCTACATTAGTCCGGTCCACTTGTGAGGAATTGATTCTAAATTTTATCTCAAGATAAAGCAACTCAACTGGTGGATGGTAGTCATATAGATCATCAATGTTGAAAGTCTTCAAAACTGCGATATCCTTAGGGAGATCCATCACATAGGCATTATTATTAATTTTCTTCAAAAATTTTGTATACACCATATTTTTGAGCTTGTTACATATAGGTTCCTGTAGAGAGTCTTTCTTTTTCTCAAGAAGACCATAACCATATCCCTTTCTTAAAACATTTTGTGCTTTTGGTGTTTATTAGCTGCTGCATGCCTTGTAATTCACATCTGACTCTTTTAGTTTCATCCTCACCTCAACTTTAATTGATTGAAATTGTTCAACCATATTATATATTGGCTGATTTGTTGAACTAGCAACCATAGGCAGTTTAACCAAGTCCAAGGCATGCATTGGAACCTTCATGCATATCATTAAGAAGGGAGAGTTGCCGGTAGAACTGTGGATTGCACTATTGTAAGCAAACTAAGCTTGTGCATTACCCTATTGCTTTGACTTCTTTCCACAAATACTGGAAATTAAATTTCCCATAGTTCTGTTCAATAGACCTGTTTATCCATTGGTTTGTGGATGCACAGTATCTTTAATTCAAACTCATGCCACACCTCTTGCACAAGTAACAAAAAAAATAAGCAACAATTTTTTTATCACAATCTGAAGTGATAAATTTTGGAACATCATGTAAGCACTCAATATCCTGTTCAAAAGATAGCTTCTCCACATGTATAACATCTGAGGTCTTTCCACAAGGGAGAAAAAGCATATCTTTGAGAATCAATTAGCAATCAGAAGCACTGACTCTACTCCTCTTTCTGTGTTTCTAAAATGTAATAACCTAGGACTACATGCAAAAAGACTAGCTAAAACATAATATTGAGTTCTTTAGTCCTATATAAATACTCAAAATTTATCTAGCACGTATTGATGTGGGACTAAATATATGTCTGTATTACGGATCTTCCCATACTCTTCTCATTTAAATTTTGGTATGTTCACCACATTAAGGATCTAGTATCTCCTTCCATATATGCTTTAACTTGGATCCGTTCTGATACTATTTATAGCAACTCAGAAGTTCATTCAAAAAATTTATTTGAAAGGTATTATTTGAGTTTTTTTCTTCTATATAAATATCATAGATCTATTTAGTACATAGTCGATATGAGAGTAAATATCCGTCTGCACAATGAGTCCTCTCATATGGAAGTCTCAGTGCAAAATTTATGACGAGGTCTTTCTATATACTCCCAGACATGAGTAATGGCATATACAACTTATGTTCTATGCCTGCCCGTCAGCTACTTGATAAATTGGACATCTTTTTTAAAATATAGATGAAGGAATGAAGTAGCACGAAGAAATGATTTTTATATAAAGAAGAAATCAAAAAGATAAAGATGATAAAGACCTTTCTTTCCTTTTTCTCGTCGGTCGTTCTTACATTAGGGTCCAACCACGCATTTTTCTTAGGCCCGATATTATATTATATCTCTGGTCTCTCTCTTTTTTTTTTTTAAATTTTTGGTAAAACATATCTCTGGTCTTCGTCCGTGCAATTGTCTTTGATTATGATGTATCCCAGTTTTATCAAAGGTTTTCGTGTGGAAGCTTTCGTTCTTTCGTGGTGATGCACTAATAATAATTTAGAGAGTCTGTTCAGAAGCTGACCGTCCAATTTATAACTCACGAGTCATAAGTCATGGAATTTATTACGTGTAAAACATTTATAAATAGACAAACTTATTAGTTGTATTAAGTATTTGGATATTACGTTACAGTATGTTGCATAAACTATATAAATGACTGTAATTGCAAATTCAAACCAGACAGGATCCAAATACAAACTTCAAAATTCAAATAATAGGAATTTCGGTAGGGAATCATTGGATCTCCCGAAGCATGAGGAGCAACAAAAGACTTCGTCTAAGTCTCTATACCTCAACATTGGATGGAGACCCAAAAGGAAGCAAATGAAACGGGAGAGAAGAGTAGAGGAGAACTTGGTCATTCACTGTGCTCGGTGGCTACTCCAAGAATCTATATAGGTTTAAAACACAACTTAAGCATGGCTCAAAACTCCTATTTGTATGTTATTCGGATTTGAGAGATGATGTAAATGTTGATCGACCCGGATCAACTCCAAATTTGGGTCAAAATCTCATAGGGACCGAATGTTAATTAATTTTAGTAGTTTTAGGAGAGAAAAAATTGTTAGCTGGATGACATATATACCTAGGGTGAAATTGCTCTACATGGATTCATTCACCATCCTAAGGTGATATTATTAATTAGATGGATTTATTGCACCGTACATCCAAGATGGATCTAGTTTATCTAATAATTTTTTTTTCTTATTGATTATAAAAATAATATTCAACTAATATAATAGAACCAAAAATGTTAAAAATATAGAAGAAAACGCGTCTATGTTGCATTTATATAAAAATAAATATATAATATTACGTCAAAGAACGAGCGTATAATTTACACGATGCATCCTTTCATATCCAACCCTGGCCCAATAATTTCCTGGGCTCAATTCACAATTCAACATGCAGCGTACAATTTACGACATGAACTGGGCGTACTTGTCAAACGGTCCATGGGGCCTACACAGAACCAAGAGCTGGGTCAAAGATGGTGGGCGACGTGGCCGCCGGGAGACGCAAAAGGTTTCATTAGTCCTTTTCTTTTAAAAAAAAAAAAAAAAACGTAAGAACGTATGCAGAATTTTGAACAAAATTGATCTGACTGGCTTTTCACCGATTTATTAGGAATAAAATTTATTATACAAAAGATTCCTTTTTCTTTGAGAAAAGAAGCACATATTTATGACTCTTAGATAATTTCTTTTGAATTCAGCACTTTTATTTTTAAACATTATCTAGACAAGAATAGAAAGTGATGCAGGCCAAAAGAGGCATCATAGCATCATCATTTTCTGACTAAGATTCTTCTTGGTTTGCAGTTTCCGGGACTGGAGCATCATATCATATTTGATCCCCATTTATTGAAATATCAATTTCTTTCCCTTGATTTTGACTTGTCTTTTATAGCCCTTCTTTATTTAGCCCTTATTTTATATATATATATAACAAATAACAAATGTAATTGTGTACAGAACCATTGTACAAATATTGAGAATAATTAAAAATTATTTTGGCAAGATGAGATATCCTATCTGACTGTATCGATCCAGGTGTGATGACTCCTTGCATATATCTTTTGTCTTCTTTTGGCTATAATATATATGGCTTTTCCCACACAACCATATTAACATCTCATTAGACAGAGAGAGCGAGAGAACAAGAGAGAGAGAGATGGGGAACACTGGCAAAGAATATGCTGATGGCTTCCATACCGCCGGCAAAGTTATCACTTGTAAAGGTATCAAGACTCTCTCTCTCTCTGTGTGTGTTTGTTGTTCTTTTAAATCTAAATATTTCTTGATCTTTTTCACTGTGTGTAGCTGCCGTTGTATGGGGTCCAGAAGAACCCTTTGTGATAGAGGAGGTGCAAGTTGAGCCCCCTCAAAAAATGGAGGTCCGGATCAAGATCCTCTTCACTTCCATCTGCCACACCGATCTCGGTGCTTGGAAAGGCCTGGTATGGTTCTAAAATTCCACCAAAAAAAAAAAAAAAAAGAACACCAATCTCCATTCATACTATTTTGTTTTTTGGGTAAAGAAAGGAAAAAAAAAATTACCAAACCAAATTATATATATGATCATATATCAGATATTTCTCTCCTCCTCTTCTTATTCCCTTCAATTTGCTTCTATTTTTCCTCACCATGCTTTCTTGTTGCCTGTCTCCCTCCTACTGTGATACCAGAATGAGATGCAACGTGCATACCCTCGAATCCTTGGCCACGAGGCCGCTGGGTAAGCAAATTGCCAACAATTAATATCTATATATTAACAACGTATTATAATTATGTAACGTTCTTAAGTTTGATATGAGGCTTGGCTGCATGTGGACAGGGTGGTGGAGAGCGTGGGGGAGGGCGTGGAGGACTTGAAGGAGGGGGACCATGTGGTTCCCATCTTCAATGGGGAGTGCGGCGAGTGCACCCACTGCGAATCCCCCATGACCAACCTGTGTGCCCGGTTCCGGGTGGATCCCTTCAAGAGCGTCATGGCCGGCGATGGCCGGAGCAGGTTCTCCGTCATCGATCGGGCCGGGAAGCGCCGCCCCGTCTACCACTTCCTCAACACCTCCACCTTCACCGAGTTCACAGTACTTGACTACGCCTGCGTCGTTAAAATTAACCCGATTGCACCCCTCCAAAGGATGTGCTTGCTTAGCTGTGGCATTTCTACAGGTATTTGCTATGACCTTCAGTTGATCAGTCTTATGTAGAAGCCAGTGACCGGTTGAACCATGCCTTAACTGGCCCCTTTGTTGATGCCATATTTGCATATAAACCAGTGAACTAATTAGTTAAGCAGTGATTAAAATGAGTAATCCATAGCAGTACTCTTTCCATTAGTTAAGCAGTGACTTCACATGTAAACCCTCATGGCATGGGATAATCTTATCAATTAGGGCATGTTTGGATGGTTGGACTTAATTCTTATGGGATTCATGATCCAATCATAAAAATATTAAGATTATAAACAGGTTAGGCCCTATGTTTAAGGGCATCCAGGATCATTTTTGGGTAGGGTGTCCCAAATTCTACAAGAAAAAAATAATAATCTGCTGATCAGATTATTTTTTTCTTCCTATGAGATTCGGACCAGCTCACTCAAAAATGGTGCTGGATACTTATAATAAAATATGTGGCCTAATTATTAGTTCATTATTTTTGATGGTTGGATTATGAACCTTATAAGATTTTGGATCCAATTATTCAAACAAATCCTTAAAATCAACGTTTCTATGCTGATGCTACTTGATAGTACATTGCCATGGGCAGTAGTTTTCCTTGAGAATTAACCATTATCAGTGTGGGGACCTAAGAGTAATAATGGTAGGGAATAACATGCATTTGGGTGATTGACCACTGGGTTTGATTCTTCTTAATAGTCTTTTGGGGAAAAATCTACAATTTATTGATTTTTATTATTAATCTGTCGGAAAAAAAATCTGCAATGTGGCCAGCAAAATTTCAAACATGACAACAACACACTGCTTATGTACCAAACGGCTTTTTAGAAGATATTATAGGTGTGTACTTCCCTTGTTATCTAGACAAGCAAGCGGTACGAGAAATGATATAATGTTCCACGTTCAAGCCTACTCCGAAACTGTACATGATATGCAACAGCAGGATCTAAAAAGAAACTCTACTTGAAGTCTATAAATTGAGAAAGACACCAAATTCCATGTGAATCCTAAGTAGAAATATGGTAGCAGCACTTATCGAACAGTTGCTGGGATCGGCGGCGGGAGGAGATCATGAAGAAATATGGTGGAGAAAGAAGTACCAGATTGATGGAGAAGATGATAAAACTCCAATTAATCTCCTTCTATCAACAGAACATCTAAACTCACACTTCATCTTAATATGCAACTATACCATTAATTCAATTGATGTAATAACCTTGTGAGATTATTATGTTTTCAATTCTTGTCATTCTTCTCATTAAAATCCATATTTTTCTTCCCAAAAAAGAATCTAAGTCAAATATTTATAATCTGTTTTGCGTTTGAATATATATTTGTTAAACTGAAAGGTGTGGGTGCTGCATGGAATACTGCAAATGTAAAGAAGGGTTCGACCGTGGCAGTCTTCGGGCTTGGTGCTGTGGGCCTTGCGGTTCGCAATTTCATACCATATATATTTAATTTATCAAGACAGATTTTGTAGCATTCTCTCTTTTTTGTGGTTGAAATATTTCAAACTAAACAATATTGTGCAGGTTGCAGAAGGTGCCAGACTGAGAGGGGCTTCAGAAATTATCGGTGTTGACATCAACTTGGAAAAATTTGACAAAGGTATGGTTTTGTCAAGCATGAAAAGACTAGATAAATTTGATGAGAACCTCAATGTGTTTAGATTCAAATAATGTGTTTCATTTTCTATAAAATCTTATGTTATCAAGTACTTTGCATTAATTAGAAACAAACGAGACACATCTTGTTGTATTACTTTTCTACTATGGGTTTTATGCAAGAAGTTTCAGATTTTGCTATCATACATAGGAGCATAATACCAAGCAT
>NC_026003.2:19358703-19408620 GCF_000442705.2 Elaeis guineensis
TCAACCACTATAAATAGATTTGGATTTAGCTAAACAAGTTTGGATTGTAAGCAGATCAATCCGTTTAACTTATTTAATATTTGGATCGGATTAATATTTTAAGAATTTGACCTGTTTTAACCTATTTAACCTATTGTGTCGTCACTATCTTCGAGACAATATAAGGACTATTGAGCCCGACCACAAGGGTGGATGATAGATAGGGGGAGGGCTGTCATAAAGGTTCGTGAGTGGTTGAAGTTTGTGGTCGAAGCCTCGGTGGAAGACCTTCATTAGGCTGTTTAGCCAGAACCCTTAGCACGATGGTAGCATTGTGTGGATGGGGTCATCAAGGTTCCAATAGGCGATGGCCATGGCAGCAAGCTGGTAGCCTCGAGAGAGACTACACCAACTGTTGTGACTTCTCCACCTACTTCACCATCTCGTCTTGCCACATTGTCTATGGATCTTGTCGGATGGATTCCCTGTTGGTCTTCTCCATCATTCCTGCTATTGTTAGCATCATTAAAGGGTTTATAGAAGTGATGAGAGAGGAGACAAATAAACATGTTAATTGGTTAATGGGTTGGATTGAGTTAGATTAATATAATATGTTTATTAAATAGATTGGATTGGATTATTTGTTTATTAAATATAACATATTCAAGTTGTAAATTCTGACCTGTTTAATAAATAAGTTGAGTTTAGATTTAATTTTTTTGATCCAACCCACATCTGATTTGATTCGTTTATGATCTGATTCAACTCAATTACACCCTAGGTCAAACTCCTCATGCGGAGTTCGGACTCCTAGTTAGATAAAGAGGTGCCCAATCAAGGGACACTATAAAAATAAAAGTCCAACTCTTAATCGGACTTTCGCGTTAGCACTAGCCACGAGCCTAGAGACTCTTATATTCATTCACAAGTTGGGTTTGAGTACGAGAGTGTGGGAAGTATGGCAAACCAAGCAAGAGAAAGAGGGTGTACGTGGCACCACTCGGCTGGTTCTCCAAGGAAAAAAGAGACGGTGACATAGAGAGAATGAAAGATTGATGTAAAGCAATAGATTAATTCCTTATTGCAAAGCATCCCCTTGGTTTGCAATTTGCTAGAGATTAGAGGTGAATAAAGGTCTGAAGGATTGCGCGTGTAGATTAGTATATATACCTACAGATACTAAAGCTTAGAGGATTGGTGTCCTTTCATGGTCTCAACATCTCCCGGGATTGTAAATTCAACTCCAGAATCACATCATAGCTCAGTAAAAGTTCTTAAAACCGTTTGAGCACGTTTTTATCACCTTCATACCACAAAACAAAATATGAGTCTTCCATTAAGAACATCATGATATATACCTGAGTCCATCAAATTAGTGGTGTCAAAGCCCTAATTTGGGTTTGAGATTGAATTCAAGTGGTACAACTAATGCATAGAACATGTTTTTATTAAATAAATTTTTTAGTAATTTTTTAGATGTCTCTATGTAAAGTCCCATGATCTCATTCAAAAAGACTGGTCAAAAGGTATTATTTAGGTTCTGTTGCTGCTTAGATCGGTCGAGGCCGGAAGACGGAAGGCTGAGGTCGGATGATGGATGCCTGATCCTCGTGCAAGGATGTCGGCATTGGAGTGACCTACAAAATAAGTTTCAAACCGAAAGTTGTGGCTCCGGTGAGGATCCTCTGACGCTTAAGTCAGAAAAACAGAGAACAAAGGAGCAGCAACTGGTTCTCTGAAAGGGATTTGATTTAACTTATTTAGATCCTTGGAGCTCTGATTTGTTCATATAGAAAGGTGTTGGACAACTTGATTGTTAGCTGTGAGATCGTACGATCTCGAGATTACCGTATCGATGAAATTATCTTATTTGACAAGATAATTCAGCTCTTGATCACTCCCGTGAAGTGAGGAGATCGTTGCTGGTAGCATACTGAGTGAGAGATTTGAATATCCCTTTTGAATAACCTCGAAGTTTGTGCTTGATTTTTTAGCCTTATTGAATGAGTGGTGTCACCTCATGGCAGATGAGGGTCCTACCTATTAATTGCATAGGTTGTCAATCAGGAGAGATTTTAACCTTCATATGTTCTTTACGTGGGGAAATTTATTACTTTTGATGTCAGCTCATATGATTATAGATGCTCAGAGAATCTCGTATCAGCATAGAAGAGCTCATATCCGGGTCAACTCAGCTCATATGAAGGTAGCTTTTTACAGTATGCCTCTTCACAGTATAGTCATAGCTCATAGAGCTATAAATTCGAGACATCTATGATATCACCATAATATATCCCTCTACTCCTGAGTTTGAGAATTAGATGAAAGGAGTACTATTGACATGATACCTCCATCCATACACTGTCTTTTTTTTATTCTTTCTCTAGCGCCCAATCAATAATCTCTTACGAGTGATGTTGTGTGCCTGTGGCGATCTTGTGTTTACGGCATCTAGCACTTCTTATCTTCTCGAGCGATTCAGGCTCTTCGGAGTCTTGTAAGTTAGCCCCACCTCGGAGCCATCGAGATCTTCATGAGGGTCTGGTAAGTTAGTCCTCACGAGTGGCATTGTGTGCCTGCAGCAATCTTGTGCTTGCGGCATCTAGCACTGCTCGTCTTCGTGTGAGAGGCATTATGTGCCGACGGCGAGCTTGTGCCTGTGGCATGCATTCTCGACGACCTTCTGAAGGTCTGATTAGTTATCCCTCATGAGTGGTGTTATGTGCCTGTGGCGATCTTGTGCCTGCGGCATCTAGCACTTTTCATCTTTGCATGAGAAGCATTATGTGCCGGCGATGAGCTTGTGCCTGTGGCATGCACTCTCGATGGCCTTTTTAAGGTCTGATTAGTTGTTCCTCATGTGTGACGTTGTGTGCTTGCAGTTTCTAGCACTGCTCGTCTTCATGTAAGAGGTATTGTGTATTGACGGTAAGCTTGTACCTGTGGTATGCACTTTCGACGGCCTTTTGAGGGTCTGATTAGTTATCTATCATGAGTAGCATTGTATGCCTACGGCGATCTTGTGCCTGCAACATCTAGCACTTCTCATCTTCGCACGAGAGGCATTGTGTGCCGGTGGTGAGCTTGTACCTGTGGCATGCACTCTCGATGACCTTCTGAGAATCTGATTAGTTATTCCTTACGAGTGGCGTTATGTACCTGTAGTGATCTTGTGTCTACGACATCTAGCACTACTCGTCTTCGTGCGATAGGCATTGTGTGCTGGCAGCAAGCTTGTGCCTATGGCATGCACTCTCGACGGTCTTCTGAGGGTTTGATTAGTTATCCCTCATGAGGGGTATTGTGTACCTACTGTGATCTTATGTCTACGGTATCTAGCACTACTCATCTTCGTACGAGAGGCATTATGTGCGGGTAGTAAGCTTGTGCCTGTGGCATGTACTCTCGATGGCTTTTTGAGGATCTGATTAGTTATCCCTTATGAGTGGCGTTGTGTGCCTGCGGCAATCTTGTGCCTGCAGCATCTAACACTTCTCATCTTTGCATGAGAGATATTGTGTACCGGCGGTGAGCTTGTGCCTATGGTTTGCACTCTTGGCGGCCTTTTAAGGGTCTAATTAGTTATCCCTGACACTGTGTGCCTATGGCGATCTTGTGCTTGCGGCATCTAGCATTGCTCGTCTTCGTAGAAGAGGCATTGTGTGTTGGTGGTGAGCTTGTACCTATAGCATGCACTCTCGACGACCTTTTGAGGGTCTGATTAGTTATCCCTTATAAGTGACGTTGTATGCCTGCAGCAATCTTGTATCTACGACATCTAGTACTTCTCGTCTTCTCGAGTGACTCAAACTCTGTAGGGATTTTGTAAGTTAGCCCCATCTCGGAGTCGTCGAGGTCTTGAGTTGTGAATCTTCACACAAAATATGAGAAAACTTGCCAAATCAGCTCTAACTGAGCTTTTTGATTTTTTAGTCAGATCATACTTTTGGAGGTAAATAATCAGATTTACCTTCTGATGATGATGTTGACCCTTTGAGGCTAGTTTTTTAGAGGTTGTCTCATAAGTCTTACCTCATCTTTGTGGCTTTGGTTTGATTTTCACTTCAATTTAAATGCTTGAAGACCTGTTGTTCAAAAAGAATGATACAAAATAATAGATAAGGTTCAAAAGCTTTTTATCATGAGAATTGTGAACACTGTTTGGGAGCATTGTTTGTGACTCCTATTGTTTGCCTCAATTTGGGCTTGTTTTTAGCTTCGGATTAGTCTGATTTTTATCTGAGATCTGTATGCTTTTACCTCAGATTTGAAGGATTTATTTTCAAATTTGAAAGATTTATCTTGAATTTGAAGGATTTTACCTCATAGTTGAAGGATTTATCCTCGGATTTAAAGGATTTACCTCAAATTTGAAGGATTTATCTTTGGATTTGAAGGATTTACCTCGGATCTGAAGGATTTATCCTCTGTTGCTCTAAGAATTAATTTTGATGATCGCAAACTATTTGAGGAGAATACTAATGTATTTCTTATCTTTGAAGAATATTTTTATAATATTTCAGGTAGTCCAAAAGATTGGATTTAAAAAGTTTCATCAAATGTATCAAAATTAAAATTTCTGCAAGTTGAAGAAGTTTTCAAAGTCTTCTGAGAGTGTCCAATTGATTTGAAATCATTTGAAAGTGTTTGAAAGTATTCTGATAAGTTTCAAACCTTAAATGCATAAAAAATTGGATTGCAACAAAATGGAACGACCCATCTGGGTCATCCCTTTTCATTAAGTAGCCGGCACGCACTATTTTGACTTGTGGCATGCAGTGGAACGACCCACCTGGGATGACCCCTGAGACCAAAATAGAAAGTCTGATTTTCAGACTGGTCGAATGAGGTATCCCATGAGACTTTTCATTCACAGTAGAATGATCCATTCTGGACAAGTTTGTAACGGCTAGTTTTTAGCCCATTTTTAATGCATTTAATGCACATTAAACACTCTCCAACGGTTCTAAACCAACTCTAAGATATTCTCAAAGATAAATGGTGATTATAAATACTCTCTTGAAGTAAAAAATCATAAAATTTTGTAAGCATTCAGTTCAAATCTGAGAAAAGCTCAAACAAGCCCTAAAGAGAGAAAAGAAGCATTTAGTCACTTCACCAACTACTCTCCAACTGTAATCAAGTTTGCAATTCATTGAGAATGTTCAGCAAAAATTTTTTCTTCTTAATATTATATTTTTATTATATTTATTATATTTATTTAAGAAGATATTATGCTAAATTTTCTGTACCCTATTTTTTCATATTGTATTTGATTTTTTGAGTTTTGGGGGGTTCCAAAACTCAACTGGGTTGATCTGAACCTTGATTCAAAATGTTGAAGATTGACTTGTACTCAAAAAATAATATTCTTGCTTGGATAGCAAGGATTGGAGTTGTCCGATGTGTTGTAACTTTGTAATCCGTTTAGTGGATTGAATTCTCAAGTAGAGACTTAGGGAGTGGATGTAGGTGCAAGGTTGACACCGAACCACTATAAATTTCTTGTGTTTGCTATGCTTACTTCTCTTCACTTATTCTTTATGCCTTATACTTACATTTCTATCTTTTGTGTTTGAATTCATTTTTATTGAAAATCAATCCACTCCACTCAAATACTTTAGCACATTATTTTAGTTTACTAATCTTTAAAATTTTAAAAAGATCCAATTCACCCCCCTCTTGGGCTCCATATCTAGACAACAAATGGTATCAGAGCTCGGTTCTCTAGTCCTTGCTTGATTTAACCATTAAGAGCCAAAGATCAATGACAGCCCAATTTGGCACATCCCTAACCGAGGGGCAATCTACAAACCGACCTCCTCTTTTCAATGGGTCAAATTACACCTATTGTAAAGCTTGGATGAGAATTTTTATTCAAACACTTGACTATGACATGTGGAGTGTCTTAGTAAATGGACCATACACACCCACTAAATTGATTGATGGTGTGTCTCTCCTTAAGTCGAAAGGTGAATGGGATGAAATTGATAAGAAAATAGCTCAGCTCAATGCTAAAGTTATGAATATTTTATATTGTACTTTGGATGCAAGTAAATTTAATCACATTTTCATTTGCAATTCAGCTAAAAAAATTTAGGATAGGTTAGAAGTCACACACGAAGGCACAAACCAAGTAAAAGAATCTAAGATCAATATGCTTGTGCACAACTATAAACTATTTAAAATAGAATCTGAAGAGTCAATAACTCAAATGTTCACTCATTTCACTAATATTATAAATGGTTTAAAAAGTCTTGGCAAATATTATTCTAACAGTGATCTTGTGAGAAAAGTGCTTAGGTCCTTACTAAGATCATGGGAGGCAAAAGTCACTGCAATCCAAGAGGCCAAAGATTTAAATACTCTACTATTGGAGGAGCTGCTTGGATCTCTCATGACTCACGAACTGACCATGAAGCAACACACTGAGGAGGAAACTAGAAGAAAGAGGACCATCACTCTCAAGTCGACAGCTCAGGAAGAAGAAGATATAGAAAAATCAGATAATAGCGAGGAAGATGAGGATTTGGCCCTGATCATCAGAAAATTTAGACACTTCATGAGAAGAAAAAGATAAGGGACCAAGAGAAGACCACCAACTAAGGGAGAGCCGAGTAAAGAAAAAGAAAAGGAACAGCCTCTCATCTGCTATAAATGCAAGAAGTCGGGCTACTTCAGATCAGAATGCCCTCAGCTCAAGAAAAGTCAAAAAAAATTCAAGAAGAAAAAGGCCATGATGGCTACATAGAGTGACAGTGATGACTCCACCACTGATGAAGAATCTCATGAAGAAGCCAACCTGTGCCTTATGGCACATAAAAATGAGGTAACACCCAAAATTCAAAATGAATTTACTTATGATGAACTGTTAGAAGTTTTTCATGAACTTTTAAATGACCTAAAAGAATTAAAAATAAAAAATAAAAATATGAAATCAAGAAATCAAGTATTAGCTAAAGAAAAAAAGAAGTTGATAAGAAAAATAAAGAATTAGAACTAAAGAATCAGTCTCTAATAAAAGAAAAAGATGAATTTTTTAGTCAAAATAAAATTCTCATAAAAGAAAATCAAAAACTAAAGGAAGAGGTAACCAAGTTAAAACTATTGTTGATAAATTTATATTAAGTTCAAACAAACTTTAGATGAATATTAATAGTTAAAAAATTGTATATGATAAAGTCAGACTTGGCTATAACACTTTAAAAAAATAAAAATTTTTGAAAAATATTTTTATCAATACATCTATAAGAAAATTACTAAATATTACTTATTTTAAATATGACAAAGTAGGGCATAAAGCTTATTCATATTTATCAAATAAATTTGATGACAGAAATGTTAAAAAAATATGGGTTCTAAAATGAACCATTGTGACTAACCCCAAAGGATCCAAGTTAGCTTGGGTACCTAAGGTTAAAACTTGATTTCATGTGTGCAGGTGTGTCTTACATCCCAAGCAATAAAATAGAAGTGGTATCTTAATAGTGGATACTCAAGATACATGACTGGTGATGAATCTCAATTCATCACATTGGAAGCCTAGAATGGAGGGATGGTCATCTTTGAAGATAATGGCAAAGAGAAGATCATCGGTATTGGTAACATTGGTATCACTCCCTCCACTTGTATTGAAAATGTATTACTTATAGATAACCTTAAGCACAATCTTTTAAGTATTAGTCAATTATGTGATAAAGATTACAAAGTGTGTTTGAATTATCTATGTACATTGTAACTAGTCCCAATGATGTTAGCACTAGATTCATTGGACATAGGTATGGTAATGTATATATGGTTGATTTGGATAATCTATCCTTGCAAAATATGTAATGTCTTGTGGCTATGAATGCTAAAATTAATGAGACTAGTTGGCTTTGGCACATAGGCTTGTACATATTAGTATGCATACACTTTCTAAAATCATTAAAAAAGATTTGATTGTTGGATTGTCAAAAAATAATTTTGACAAAAATAAAATATGTGATGCATGTTAATTAGGTATACAAATAAGAGTTTTTTTTTAAATCTAAAAATATTATTTCAACTTCTAAATCTCTAGAACTCTTATATATAATTTATTTAGTCCTACAAGAATAACTAGTCTAGGAGGTAAAAGATATGATTTTATAATTATTGATGATTTTTTTCATTTCACTTGGGTTTTGTTTTTAGCATCTAAGGATGAAGTATTTTCAGTATTCTCTAAGTTTTTTCGAAATATTTTGAATGAAAAAAGTTTACAAATTATTTCTATTCGAAGTGACCATGGTACTAAATTTGAAAACAAAAATTTTAAAAAATTTTGTGATGAAAAAAGCATAAATCATAATTTTTTATTATTTAAAATATCATAATAAAATAGAATTGTTGAAAGAAAAAATAGAATCCTAAAAAGAATGGCCTGTACCATTCTATGTGAAAGCAAACTTCGAAAGTATTTTTGGGCAGAGGCAATTAACATAGCATGCTACATTTTAAACCATACTTTAATAAGATTTATTTTAAAGAAAATACCTTATGAATTATGGAGAGATAGAAAATCTAATATAGGTTATTTTCATATTTTTGATTGTCGGTGTTTTGTTTTGAATAATGGCAAAGATAGCTTAGGCAAATTTGATGCTAAATCTGATAAAGCTATCTTTCTTGGCTATTTCACTTCTAGCAAAGTCTTTAGAGTATTTAATAAAAGAAAACTAGTACTGAAAGAGTCAATTCATGTAGTTTTTGATAAAACTAATGATCTTCCATCAAGAAAGAGAGAGGGTGCTGATGATGTGGGTATCATAGAAGATAGAATGAAAGAGCTCACTATTAATGACTCAGATGAGCGAAACAAAAATCAACTAGATGAAAAATATGAAGATGAAAGCATCAATAATCAGAACATTCAAAAACAACCTCAGGACACAGGTAATCTTTCAAGAGAATGGAGGTATATCACAATCACCCCAAAGAATTAATAATTGATGATCCGACACAAGGAGTAAGAACTAGATCCTTACTTAGAGATGTTTGTAATTATGTAGCTTTTATTTCACATTTAGAACCTAAAATAATAGATGAAGCTGAAAAAGATCATAACTGGATAATTGCCATGCAAGAAGAGCTAAACCAATTTGAAAGAAATAATGTATGGACACTAGTTGCTAGACCTAAAAATCACTCCATAATAGGAACTAAATGGGTATATAGGAATAAATTAGATGCAGATAAAAGTGTAATAAGAAATAAAGTAAGATTAGTTGCTAAAGGATATAATCAATAAGAAGGAATTGATTTTGATAAAATATTTACTCTTATTGCTAGACTAGAAGCAATAAGAATGCTACTTGCTTTTGCTTGTTTTATGAATTTTAAATTATTTTAAATAGATCTTAAGAGTATTTTTCTAAATGGTTATATTGTTGAAGAAGTATATGTAAAACAACTTCCAGATTTTGAAAGTCATAAATTTCTAGATCATGTATTTAAGTTAAACAAAGTATTATACAGTTTAAAACAAGCTCCTAGGGCTTGGTATAAAAGATTAAGTAAATTCTTATTAGAAAATAATTTTTCAAGAGAAAAAGTTGATATAACTCTATTTATAAAAAGAAAAGATAAAAAAATTCTAGTTATACAGATATATATTGATGACATTATATTTGGATCTACTAATGAAGATTTGTGCCAAAAGTTTGCCAAGCTCATGTAGGGGGAGTTCGAGATGAGCATGATGGGAGAACTTACTTTCTTCCTCGGAGTCTAGATTAATCAAATGAAGGAAGGATTTCCATCACGCAAAGTAAGTACACAAGAGAACTATTAAAAAAATTTAGAATGGAGAGCTCAAAAATTGTAAGAACACCTATGACCCTTCCTGTAAATTAGAAAAAAATGAGCATAGTAAAAATATTGATTCAAAACTCTATAGAGGTATGATAGGCTATTTATTGTATCTTACTGCTAGTTGATATGATATAATGTTTAGTGTATGTATGTGTGCTAAATATTAATCAATTCCTAAGAAATTTTACTTAAATACTGTTAAAAAAAATTTTAGATACTTAAAAGGAATACAAAATCTAGGTCTTTGGTTTTCAAAATAATCTTCTATGGACTTAATAGGTTATCCAGATGCAGACTTTGCTGGATGTAAACTAGATAGAAAAAGTACTAGTGAAACTTATCAATTTTTAGGAGTAAACTTGATCTCTTAGTTTAGCAAGAAGCAAAATTTAGTGACATTGACTACGATCGAGGTCGAATATATTGTAGCTGAAAATTACTGTGCTCAAATCCTGTGGATTAAGTAACAACTCGTAGATTCTGATATTGAACTTAAAAACATCTCCATAAAGTGTGATAATACTAGTGCCATCAATTTGATCAAAAATTCAATCCATCACTCTAGATCAAAACATATTGAAATAAGATATCATTTCATAAGAGAATATGTTCGAAATAATGATATAACACTTGAATACATAAATACTGAAAATCAACTGGCTAATATTTTCACCAAAGCACTAAATAAAAATAAATTTTATGAAATTAGAAAGGAATTGGACATCTTAAACCCTTCTACTTGAATTTCAATCATAATTTCACTCTCAAAATTTTTTAAAAAATTTTTGACTTCATTATCCTAATTTTGAGAGCTATTTATCTTTTTTTGAAATTTTTTTAAGATAATTAAAAATCATCAGTACTATTCAGATACCTTCTTAGATTTTTTTTCATTGAAATATTCAATCAAAAATCATACTAAAATTCATCTGGACTCCTCATGATCATCTCAACTCGATATGATCTATTTTAATTTTTTTTATTTTTTTATTTTTAAATTTTTTTCTCATCGTCTGAACCTTTCTTGGATGGGACGACCCATGTGAGACATCCCAATTGATTGGACAAATGGATTTTATGTGAACCGATCCGTTTAAATTTCTCTCTTAAAACTTAAGTGGGGCAACTCAATTACTGTGCTTCTTCCTCCTCTTCTCGTCTCATACCGAAACCCTTCTCCAAACTCTCCACCAGCCACAATCCCTCAAATCCATCCCGTTAACCACCCAAAATCTTGGATCTTCGTCTTAAACCCTAGAGCAAACTCTCTCTCTCGGTATACCCTCTTGCCCTCCATCATAATCTCAAGCTCTAACTTGCAAAATCCGTGACAACTCTTCATTTTCGTTCATCTATCATCCCTCTCTACCCTCTTGACTATTTTTCCTCCTCTCCTTAGGACAATGGCCCCCAAAATGAGGTTGCCACAGAGAAGGAAGTCTGTAAGGTCTTTGGAGGTTGAGGAATGGAGGAAGAAGGCAGCACAAGAGCCAACCCAAGCATCTCCACTGGTCACTCCAAGTAAGATTCTTCTATCTGCAAGGAAGGTTGCTATGGGAAGAAATGTAGATTTCAAGTTTTTGAGGCATGATGATTTTTTAATTGGAGAAAAATTAATTAAGCAAGTATGAAAATTTTTTCTAAGTTTGTCTGAGCCGGTTTATATTGATTTGGTCAAAAAATTTTATTCAAATTTGGTTTTCTCTGATGGTGTTTTGAGGTCTGTTGTGAAGGGAGTCCAAATCATTTTGAATGCACTTAGGTTAGGTAGACTCCTTCAGATGCCTTATGAGGGTAGTTGCCTAGATTAGCTACCCAAAAAAAAAATTGGACTTAGGACTATCCTTGAAAGAGAAGATGTAGAAGATTTTCTAAAAATTGAAGCCAAGGATCTGAGTGTGAAAATGAAGTTGCTCTACCACATGGTGTCTAGGATTTTCTTCCCCAGAGGGGGAAGATATGATTTGATGACTGGTAGGGATATTTGCTTGATGCACCATGTTGTTTCTGAGACTCCCCTGAACCTACCTTTCTTGATGATCGATACCATGAGAGAGACCTTGAACAGATCCAAGGCTCTCTTGCCATATGGCATGGCTCTCACTGTGATTTTTAGAGAGTTTGGAGAGTTTTGAGAGGAAGGTTGTTTGTAAACTATCATACACCGACACCTACAACAATCACTCCCTTCGGTGCATGGGGTTTGTCAGAGTTGATGGCCATTGGGCCAAGAGCCGTGCAGCTATAGTTGAGGAGGAGGATGATGAGGAGGAGGAGTATGCTGAGAGAGAGGATCCATCTTCACCACCTGTGCCCAGGCAGAGTCCAGTTGATCATCCTATTTCAGAGTCTGAGGCAAGACCCTCAGTCAGAGTACCCCCATCGTCGAGCTGTACCATGTCATCTTTTAGTTTGGGGGAGGATGAGATGGGACTGTTGGCTGAGAGAGTGACAGGCATTCTATCTATTCAATAGCAGCGGTTCCAAGATTAGGTTCTTCAGTAGCTCCATCAATTTCAGCAGTATCAGGAGTAGATTCTCCAGCAGGTGCAATAGCAGTAGTAGTATCGCCAGTCTCCATCGAGTTCTTTCTCTGATCCTTCCTCAGATTTTTCTGTCATGCCACATATATCTTTACTGATGGAGCTCTTGTTTGATCTGAGTACTAGACCCGAGATTGGAGAGAGCTTCCTACTCAGATTCAGTGGTAGGATTTTTGATATTGAGAGGAAGATCAGACAGATTTTAATTTCTCTATCGGGAGGAGCGAGCACTTCGACCACTTCCTCATCTCAGTTAGATGATTTAGCTTGAGAGATAGAGAGACTCTATAGCCAGCTTCGTTCTTCTCTAGAGCTGATTTGGACAAACATTAGAGACTCCAGAGACTTCATATCTACTGATCTAGATGGGCTCCAACTTATAGTGAGGGGGATCTTATCCCAGCTTGATGCTATTAGGACTCAACTTCAGTCTAGGTCCTCTGCATCCAGTGAGCCAGCCTTTGTCCAGCCCATTACATTTTATCATCTAACATCTTCCTCTCGGACCAGACCTTTCGATTGAGGATGAGGTTGATCATGTTTCACCGATTTTGATCTTGAGCTCGATGCCCATTCTCACTGATTTCATTATTTTGTATTAGGTTACTTAGTTGTATTTTGTAGATTGGATGTATGAGAGCTTTATGCTCATAGATGTATATTATGACTTTTATAACTTCTCTTTTTGTTGTAATTAATGAATGAGGTTATTATCATGGCTCACCTTTTTTTTCTTGGATGAATGAATGAATGAGTGACTGTTATACTTGAATGAATGCACTATTATCCTGATACCTGATATACAATCATAAAAAATCTTACTCTCTCTAGTCCATTTTTTGATGATGTCAAAAAGGGAGAGAAAGTAGTGTATTATCTATCTGAATTTTTTAAATTTAAATACTTAATTTTTTAAATTTAAATACTCTTTTAAATTTTTTGCTCTAATACAGTATTTTGCACTGATACGTCTCTGATACGTTAATTTTTACTCTGATACATCTATTTTTATCTTCATTTTGATACTATTTGAAAAATTACTTTGATACATCTATTTTTCTTGAGTACTCTGATAATTTTATTTTTTGCATTGATACCAAAATACCTTGATACATTCATTTTTGATTTTATAGAATGCTTCAATTTCTTCTCTTTTAATTCTTGTTCAAATAGTTTCATCCTTGCTTTAATATCAAAATAAGAAAAAGAGAAAGAAATATTTCTTTCATATTTATTGCTCTGATATTAAAAATAAGGAAGAGAAGAATAAAATTTTTTTATGAACCATCTCTACTTCAATAAGAAAAATTTTACAAATTGAACACTCTTTATATAAGAAAGGGAGAGATCTTTTTCAAAATGATCAAAATGATTATTTTTATCTATTTCATATAAGAATGGAAAGGATTTTAACTGACTAAGAACAATCTTTAGGAAAACTCTGATACCTTCACAAATGAGTTTTAGCAAAATGAATTGAAACATTAAAATTATTGAAAATATGTATCTCACGATTTTCTATCTTTGGTATATTCTTACAAGTGATTGACAAACCCAAATTCTTTGAGTGTTAACAATTTATTTTATGAATACTCAAATATTTTATCATTATCAAAAAGGAGAAGATTGTTACTCCAAGAATTAATTTTGATGATCGTAAACTATTTGAGGAGACTACTAATATATTTTTTTATCTTTAGAGAATATTTTTATGATATTTCAAGTAGTCTAAAAGATTGAGTTTGAAAACTTCATCAAATATACTAAAATTAAAATTTCTGCAAGTTAGAAAAGTTTTCAAAACCTTCTGAGAGTCTCCAATTGATTTGAAGCCATTTGAGAACATTTGAAAGTATTCTGGTAAGTTTTAAATATTAAATGTATGTAAAATTAGGTTGCAATAAAATGGGACGATCCATCTGGGTCATCCCTTTTCATTGAGTAGCTGGCACACACTATTTTGACTTATGGAATGCAGTGAGACAACCCACCTGGGACGATCCTTGGGACCCTGAGATCAAAATGGAAAGTCTGATTTTCAGACTAGCCAAATGAGACATTCCATGGGACTTCCCAGTTACAGTGGGATGATCCATTTGGGACGACCCATTTTGGACGAGTTCGTAACGACTAGTTTTCAATCCATTTTTGATGCATTTAATACATATGAAACACTCTCCAACGGCTCTAAACTAACTCTAAGACATTCTCAAGGATAAATGGTGACTATAAATGCTCTCTTAAAGTAGAAAATCACAAAATTTTGTAAGCATTCAAGTTTAAATTCGAGAAAAGCTCAAACAAGCACTAAAGAGAGAAAAGAAGCATTTAATCACTTCACCAACCACTCTCCAGCTGCAATCAAGTATGCAATTCATTGAGGGTGTTCAGCAAAAGCTTCTTCTCTTTAAGTATTGTATTTCTATTACGTTTATTATATTTATTTAAGAGAATATTGTGTTGAATTTTTTGTACCCTATTTTTCTCATATTGTATTTGATTTTTTGAGTTTTAGGAGGTTTCAAAACTCAGTTGGATTGATCCGAACCTTGAATCGGATTGTTGAGGGTTGGCTTGTATCTAAAAAATAAGTATTCTTGCTTGGATAGCAAGGGTTAGAGTTGTCCGATGTGTTGTAGCTTTGTAATCCATTTAGTAGATTGAATTTTTAAGTAAGAACTTGGAGAGTGGATGTAGGTGCAAGGTTGGCACCGAACTATTATAAATTTTTTGTGTTTACTGTGCTTGCTTCTCTTCACCTATTCTTTATGTCTTATACTTGCATTTTTATCTTTTATATTTGAATTCATTTTTATTGAAAATCAACCCACTCCACTCAAACACTTTAGCATATTATTTTAGTGCACTAATCTTTAAAATTTTAAAAAGATCTAATTCCCTTCCCCCCTCTTGGGCTCCATATCTAGGCAACATCCTCAGATCTAAAGGATTTACCTCAGATTTGAAGAATTTTTCCTCGGATTTGAAGGATTTATCCTCAGATTTGAGGAATTTATCCTCGGATTTGACCTTAGATGGCCATATTCCACCATCTCCATGCATTCTTATGCTTCATTTTTGACTTAGAATGTTGTGGATCCACGTCCAGCATGTGCTCCACTACTTTCTCCTACAGGTTGTCCATCTGGGCTATAATAAATGAACATAGCGTATCTTGAGACCCCTCATGGGTAGCCACGGCATAGTTGTAGGCCAAACCTTGGCTGTAGGTGATTTTCATGCCAAGGCGTGTGAGCAGAGGGCGTTGCACGCTAACTTTGGATCTGCTACCCCCCAAGCCTCAGATCTAGCCAGTTTTACCTCAAAAGAACCCCTTACGACCTTGAATGTTTAAGATGACAAGGCCCTCGGAGCTTGACAGGGCTCACGGAGGAGCAGTCAAAAAATTCGAACGGAGGTCGAGAGCTTGGATGGGGGCCAGGAGCTCAGATGGAGAGAGTCAGAGCTCGCATGGAGGCCGGGGAGTGCAGATCTGAGCTTGCAGATGGCCGACGAGTATGAGAAGATGAATCTGCAAGAAGAGCAAAATAGGGAAGCTCACCTCATAATTAGATTAGAGGCCAGGAGCTCGGATGCTCAGAGCGGCGTGAGCTCGGAGGAAGAAGCTTGGAGCGATGCGAGCTTGGAGGAAGAGCACTTGCGGTCGGCTCAGGGTGTGATGGTGGCCAGAAAGTCAGATTCGATGAGGTTGCCACTGGAGGAGATGCAAGTGGCACCACCAAAAGAGGTACCGATTGTGCCGCTGAAAGGAGTGCGGGAGTAGTTTGGACCATCTGAATGATGGCCATCAAAGTCTAGACCTACTGGAAGAGTAGACCAAAACGATCTACGATGACCAGCGCTAGTTGGGTTGGCAGAGGAGCCTCCATCGCTGGTGGGTGCACCATTGGTGCATGGCTTTCTTCAGCACCGATGGTGGTTCGAGAGGTGGTAGATCGCCTCGATCGTTTGGTGGTGGTTTTTATTGATCGCATGTTGCGAAAAGCAGAGCCCTTCCTTTATCTGTTGCTACTTAAATCGGTTGAGGCTGGAAGATGGATGGTTGAGGTTGGACGACGGATGCCTGGTCCTCGCACAGGGATACCAGTGCTAGAGTGGTCTGCAAAATAAGTCCCAAGTCGAAGGTTGTGGCTTCGGTGAAGATCCTTCGATGCTCAAGTCAGAAAAGTAGAGAACAAAGAAGCAGCAACTGATTCTCTGAGAGGGATTTGATTTGACTCACCTGGGTCCTTGGAGCTCTGGTTTGTTCATATAGAAAGATGTTGGATAACTGAGTTGTTAGCTATGAGATCGTACGATCTCAAAATTATCGAATTGTTGAAATTAACATATTTGATGAGATAATTCAGCCCTCGATCACTCCTATAAAGTGAGAAGATCGTTGTTGGTAGAATACTGAGTGGGAGATTTGAATACCCCTTTTGAATAACCTCAAAGTCCGTGCTTGATTTTTTGGCCTTATTGAATAAGTGGTGTCACTTTATGGCAGATGAGGATCCCATCTATTAATTACATAGGTTGTTAATCAAGAGAGATTTTAGCCTTCATGTGCTCTCCATGTGGGGATATTTATTGCTTTTGGCCTCAGCTCATATCATCATAGATACTCAGGATACCTCGTATGAGTATAAACGAGCTCATATCAGGGTCAGCTCAGCTCATATAAAGATAGCTCTTCAGAGCATGCCTCTTCACAACATAGTCATAGCTCATAAAGTCATAAATTCGAGTTATCTATGATACCACTATAATAGGTTTCTTGATCTTGTATAAGTATCTAAGCTCTTTATAGCAAATAACCGATGTGAGACTAAATATATGTCCATATGGATCCTCATACTTTTTCATTTAGGCCTTGATGTCTTCACCAGACTAAGGATCCAAAACTATGCATTTATTCATAAACATCATGATTAGCCCATGATTAATCTCAATGAACTCATACTGCAGTATCTCCTAATCCACATAGGCTAGCTATGAGTTGAGTCAGCTTTGATATTATTTAATACAATCCAAAAAGACTCATCGAAAGATGTTATTTGGATTTCTTAGCCCTATATAAGTGTCCAAATTTTTTCTCTGAATAATCGATGTGGGACTAAATATACATCCACACAGATCCTCACATAGCATCCTTACCAGATTAAGAGTCCAAGTCCATGCATCCATTTATAAACTCTATGATTGGCTCATGGTCAGCCCAATAAATTTATGTTGCAATATCACCTAGTCAACATAAGCTATAGACTAGATTGGCTTCGATACCATTTATAACAATCCAAGATCTTATTCAGAAAGATTAATCGAAAGGTGTTATTTGGATTCCTTGATCCTATATAAATATCTAAGTTTTCTCTAGCGAATAACTCATGTGGAACTAAATAAGGGCCTGTATGGATTCTCACATACTCCCCCCATTTAATCTCTAGTGTCATCTCCAGGCTAAAGATCCAAATTCATGCATTCATTCATAAACATCACGATTGGCTCATGGCAGCCAATGAATCTGTGCTGTAGTATTCTCTAGTTCACATGAGTTATGGATTAGGTTTGCTCTAATATCATTTATAACAACTTAGGACCTCATACAAAAGGCTAGTCCAAGATATTATTTGGATTTTTTAGTATTATATAAGTACTTAAGATCAATCTTTTCAATAAATAATCGATGTATGACTAGATACATACTCGCATAGATCCTCACATTTTCTTTCGTTTAAGTTCTGGTATCCCCTATCAAGCTAGAGATCTAAATTCATACATCCATTTACAAACATAGGCTAGATGCCACCGACAGTGATGGCAGGATACTCGATGATGAAAAAAAAATGGTAATAAAATAGAGATTTTGGCCCCTTGTTGGCTTATTTCCATGGTTCCCACTGATGGGGGTTCCAGCCATGGTCAGAAGTGACAAAGGGGACAAATCTCCATCTCCGGCAACAAGCATCAATAGCAAAAAAGGTCAGGAAGAAGGAGATCAAAGGGGATTTTTTAGATCTAAAAATAAGGGATTTTAGCCTTTCTTTTCTTTGAATTTTTTCAGCAAGGAACACGACTGATGATGGAAGTTTAAGATGGAATAAGAAGGAGAGAACATCAAGGGATTTTACACCTTGACTTCAGTGAGGGCTTGGCTATGATCATCAATGAGCACAAAGGGTTCAAATCATCGAAAATCAACAAGAGAAGAGGGAGAAAAGGATGAGTGGTGGCCATGATGAACACCGATGGTGGGGTTGCAGGTTTAAATAGAAGCACATGCTAGATTTTCCTAGCCTTCAACAAACTTGTGATGAAGGAGGATGTTGGATATATATCCTAGAAGTCAATCTTGGCTGATGCATATCGTATTACTAGGATATAATTTTATACTTAATAGGCACTTATATTATCATTCATATTTTATGTATCCATGAATCATCCAAAAAATTAACAAGATGATGACACATGTTCTCAAAGAGTTGAGAATTTGAGACATGTATCATTGATGGTTAATTCATAAATTATTCCTGATCATAGGATCATCATAGGGATGGTGATTGATCTAAATAGATCAGTGCATGGATCGCTTCCTTTGAATAGATGAGTATCGAGTCTGCGATGTAGTGACACTGGAGTGAGAGTGCAGGTGGTTGTTAGAGAACAACTAGTAGTGAGCGTGACCAACATGAGAAGTCACATGGATGTTTGCTCACTCGTTAGTGACTTTCTCAATGCTGCAGTAGTATGACTGGTCCTTTAACCTGCGGTGCTATAGTTGCTCACAGTTATTGGGTTCTGGCTATGCAGCGAAAAGTGATTTTTAAAATTTTTAAAACACTCAAATCAATAGTTATATCAAATAAAACTATCGAGCTGAATCCAAAATCCTAGAATTACCTTGCCGAACATGATCAAAGCAAATTCAAGCATGCAAAGAGATAAAATATTATACTTTAACTAAAATAAAAAAGTGGCACGTTGGTGTTCTCTACAAGATCTCAAGGTAGAAGTCCTCCAACAATGATCCACACGAAAGTTGGCCAAAGTCCTTTCCAATTGGTGCGCAGCCGCAGCCTTGTCTTCTTAAAAATACTACCTGCTTCAAACTTGCATCACAATCGCATCAAAGTCTAGTTACTTTTGATCTTACCACCAAAATAATATCAAAAAGATACTCTTCAAATATCATATAACTTAGGATTTAATTTTTGACTCCAACATATGACAAAATCAAATCCTAGGGCACTCCAGCAACACTTGCTGAAAATCTTACCACCTTTGTAGCAACTTTTGCCACTCAAATTCTTCTCTTTTTTTTTCAAATTTTTTTATATTTTTTTCTATAATTTTCATATCCTTTTTCTCCAGCTCATCCAAAAATCTTAGTCAGAAGCTATCTGGAGTGTCCCCTATAAATAGGGGACCAGGGGATGTTACATGGGATGAAGGGGCGCCAACTTTTGGTGCTCCAACTTCTCACTTGCCAAATAATTTCATCGAGTAAATTTTTGATGATTTAGATACTTGGATAGAAGGGCTCTTCCTTCTCTATATTCTATAAAAATTTCATTAATTTTTGATGTCAAAATATAGGATTTTTGATTTATCTTCTAAGGCAACGCATTTAATAAAGAGCCTTCTTTAAGAAGGACTCTTTATTTCTCATGCTGATTTGAGGTGGGCGGCAATTATATTTTTATGTGGCTTTTAGTAAATGTGGAGGAGTCTTTTTCCATTTGAAACTGGTCTAAGTTGGATAAGGGTCCAATCCAAATTGATCCAATCCCATTAGGTCAAAGCCAACTGGTCTAGGTTAGCTCAAATACTTTGAACCAAATCAATTTGGGAACTTGGATTAATACAATATACTAGTATATCAAATTAACCCATAAAATTTATATTAAACTTTAATTAAATTAGATCAAATTCAAATCTCAAAATGTGTGACTCATTGGGTTCCAAATCTAGCCAGTAGTGGATCTAGACTTTCGATGTAATCCTAATCCGATGAGATTAGATCACCCGAAGAGTCCCAATCAACTTGGACTCTTCCAAATTGATTCCAGAATCAAATTCTTTCAATTTTTATCAAACCCACATATCAAGATTGATGTCTAGCAATATATCATGACTATCCAAAAGATTTAAAAATTTGATAAAATTATCAAAATATCCTTCAGTGGTAAGTTTTCGTGTAATTCAATCTTTCAGTCAAACAATATCTCAGATGAGCTGTGGGCATAGAAATATGTCAAACCCAATCAATTATCTTTATGTATCTTGATCTGAAGGTGATGATTCAGTTGATGATACATTAAAATTCTTTTCTAATTATCACCCTGCTTTGGTCAAAGACTTCCAAAATCACTATCCTATGAGATCACATAAGATGTTTGCTCCCCATGTTAGGAGTGACTGATCCCTTATTGATCACTCATAATCTCCATGCATACTTCACTATATTCGAAATACCCCACACAAGGATCAGAAAACCAAGTTAGGTAGTGAACCAAAATATGGATCCATGTACACAAGGTACCATGATGACCTCAGATCAAAGGATCACTTACACAACTTCCACTAGAGAATTATCAGTTGACATGTAAATAAGACTCTATCTGATTATTCTCTCACAGATTAATTCAGTGAACTCATTCTCTAATGAGCACCCATATCTTTATATTAGTATCACCACATAAGTGATTGTGAGATCAACCACCCTCATTTCTGAGCATATATAGGACATGCCAGTCTTACCGATATCATTGATCCCCAACTCAATGTACCAATGACTAAAAATATTTTAGATCAGGACTATCAAAGATTTAGGTCTCACTGATGTGATCTCATCATGATCCTAAAATCATTGTCCAGACCTATGGGGTTCATTATAATCTTAAAATTAATAAGATGTAGCATATAATAAATTAAAAATATCAATTTTATTAATAATATTAATATCAATTACATGAGTTTGAAAGATAAATTATAATAAACACTCTATTGCATCCCATATACGATTGGTTTGTAAGGCATAATTCTTTCAATCTCCCACTTGCACTAAAGCCAATCATCCATATACTTGATACCCATGCTATCAAGATGGTGGTCAAACTATTGCATTGACAAGACCATAGTGAACGGATCTGCTATATTGTTCTTAGTGTCAACATGCTCCACGATCATATCGTGTCTTTCGACTATCTCTCGAATGAGGTGGAACCGTCTTAGGATGTGCTTGGATTTATGATCAGATCTTGGTTCTTTGACTTGAGCAACTGTTTCAGTATTATCATAATAAAGAGGTACTGGTTGTTCAATCTTTGGAACCACACCCAACTCTATGATAATTTTTTTCATCTAGACGTCCTCCTTAGCACCTCACTTGCAGCAATATACTCAGCCTCAGTGATCGAGTCAGTAACAGTTTGCTGTTTGAAATTTTTTTAACTTACTGTACCACCATATAAAGTGAACACATATCAAGATATTGATTTGCTATCATCCAGATCAGATTGAAAACTAGAATCAGTATAACCTTTCAATTTTAAATCAGATTCACCATATATTAAAAAAATATCTCTAGTTTTTCTCAAGTACTTGAGTATGTTTTTCACAGCTTTCTAATGATCTTTCCCAGGATCAGCCTGAAATCTGCTTATAATGCTCAAGACATAAGCCACATCTGGCCTGGTATATAATATAGCATACATTATTTATCTTACTATCGAAGCATAAGGAATAGAACTCATTCTATTTCTCTCTTCAAGTGTCTTAAGAGATATCTTCTTAGAGAGTTGTATGCCATGACCTATGGGCAAGTAACCTCTTTTACTTTCCTCCACGTTGAACCTCTTCAACACAAGATCAATGTACCTAGACTGGAACAAGCCTAGCATCTTTTTCGATCTATCCTTATAGATCTTTATTCCATATATATAAGATGCTTCACCCAAGTCTTTTATAGAAAATTTTTGTGCTAGCCAAGTCTTGAGCGATTGCAACATCAGGATACCATTCCCAATGAGCAGTATGTCATCCACATACAAGATCAAGAAGATAATAGCACTCCCACTACTCTTCTTGTACACACAAGTTTCATTCATATTTTGGATGAAGCCAAATGATTTGACTGTCTCATCAAAATGGATGTTCCAGCTCATCAATGCTTGCTTTAATCTATATATAGATCTATTCAGCTTGCATACCTGATTTGCTCTTCCACTTGAGATAAATCCCTTTGGTTGAGTCATATAGACTTCTTCTTAAGGTTTTCATTGAGGAAGGCAGTCTTGACATCCATCTGTCAGATCTCATGGTCATGGTATGCTACAATAGCAAGCATTATCCAAATAGACTTGAGCATGACTACCGGTAAAAAAGTTTTTTCATAATCAATACCTTTTTTTATCTGAAATCTTTTGCCACAAGCCTGGCCTTAATAGGTCTCTACCTGGCCATCTACTCCAATCTTCTTTTTGAAGACCCATTTGCTATTTATTGGGGTCACACCCTCAGGCGCATCAACCAACATCCAAACTTAGTTGGCATATATGGAGTCTATTTCGGATTTCATGGCATTGAGCCATTTATCAGAATCACTACTCATGACAGCTTCCAAATAGGTTGTAGGCTCATCATTCTCAATGTGGGCTGTGTTGTCATTATCAATGACAAATTCATACTTGAGTGGTACACTACGCACTCTACTCGACCTTCAGAGAGGAGGTGTGTGTAGTGGCTATGCCTCAACAATGGCACATCTGGTTGAGAACCATCTAGTGAATCTTGGATAGATTATAGATTTTGAACTTCCTCAAGTTCAACAGACCTCCCACTGCCTTCTTCTTGGATAAACTCTTTCTTCAAAAAAATGGTATGCCTACCAACAAACACCCTTTGTTGAGTAGGGTTATAGAAGTAGTATCCTATACTCTTTTTGGGATAACCTACAAATCTATATTTTTTTAATCTAGCATCCAGCTTATGTCCATCAATATTTTTCACGTAAGCTGGGCAGCCCCAAATCTTAAGATGCTTAAAATTGGATCTTTTTCCTTTTCATATTTTATATAGAGTGCTAGAAACAGATTTCGAAGGTACTTTATTTAAAATATACGCTGCAGCCTCGAGGGCATATCCTCAAAAAGATAATGGAAGATCCGTGAAACACATCATGGACCGCACCATATCTAATAAGGTACGATTCTTCTTTTTTGTAATTCATTTAATTATGGAGTATAAGAAGGTGTCCATTGAGAAAGTATACCATTTTGTTTCAAATAATCAAGGAACTCACTAGACAAGTATTCTCCTCCTCGATCCGATCAAAGAGCTTTAATATTTTTATCAATTATTTCTCGATCATTCTTTGATACTCTTTAAATTTGTCAAAGATTTTGAATTTGTATTTCATTAAATATATATATTCAAACCTAGACATATCATCAGTAAATTGATGAAATAAGAGTATCCACCTCTGGCTTGAATCGATATTGGACCAGACACATCAGTATGTACAAGGTCCAAAATATCACTCGTCCAATCTCCATGTCTAGTAAATGGAGTCTTGGTCATTTTTCTTATGAGGTAAGATTCACAAGTTCCATATGATTCATAATCATAAGGATTAAAAAAATTATCTTTGTATAACTTGTTAATCCTTGACTCATTTATATGGCCAAATCGACAGTGCCAGAGGTATGTAATATTCACATCCTCTCACTTTTTTTTTTCATATTATCAACATAAAGCACATTATCATTAAGTGAAAGAAACATAAGATCATCATCAATAAAAGTACTTCCATAATATTCATTAGAAAAATATATAGAATAACCATTATTCTTTGTAATTATTTCAAAATCTTGTTCCAATAACAATGGTACAGAAATAATATTTTTAACAATATTTAGAATGTAATAACAGATCTTTAGTTTCAAAACCTTTTTCAAAGGCAACTTCAAAATCCTGGTTTCTATGGCTTCGACTTAAATGGACTCTCTACTTGCATTGAATAGCTCGAAGTCACCTTTATTTAAATTTCTTATTTTCTGTAGATCCTGTAACGATTTGCAAAGGTGTGAACCACAGACGATATCCAATACCCAAGAATTTGATATTGAAGTACTTAATGATAAATTAGTTTGTATCATATACAAACTTTTAGCAATGTTTACTGATTGCAAAGTACTCCTTGCAATTTTTTTTTCAATGGTCCTCCTTGCCACAGTGATAATAAGTACCTTTGGCGGAGACCTTCTTCACCTTCTTCTTGGAGATGCCAGCCTTAGGGTTCAGTTTTTTCTTAAATTCTTCTTCGCCTTCTTCTTGCTGATCTTATCAACATGAAGAACCTGAGCTTTTCATCCTTGAAATGGCTCTCTGCTATTTTAACATATTCAGCAGCTCAGACAAGCTGATGTTCAGTTTGTTCATATGATAATTAATGACAAACTGAGAAAAGAAGTCAGGAGAGACTACAGGATCAAATCCTGGTTCAGTTCACCATCCATGACAAAACCCAGCTGTTCCAAATGAGTGATCAAATCAATCATCTTTAGGATATGCATTTACACAGAAGAGCCTTCAGTCATACAGATATGGAACAACTGTTTTGATATCTCATATCAAGCAGTTCGACTTTGCTCTCCATATAACTCCTTACGATGAAAGAGAATAGAGGAAATGTCCATGTCCTCATACTGCCTCTGGAGCTCATTACTCATGGAGGCAAGCATAATATATTTGACAATCACACTATCATCTTTCTACATCTTGTATGTGGCCCTTTTCTCCTCGGAAGTATCTTTCTCAAGAGAATCTGGAGCAATGTATCCAGAATGTAGGAGACTTTCTTCTGAGTGAGAATAATTCTCAAGTTCCTTAACCAGTCAACATAGTTGGGTCCAATCAACTTGTTAGTATCTAAGATACCTCTAAGGGACAATAAGGATGCCATAAGTGTAATTAATCTACAATGACAAGAAACAATATAAGCAGATAATTCATAAAGATATTTACAACTAGACTAAGACTTTTATCTAATTGTATCTCCTACTATTTTATTAAACTTCATAGCCTTCAAATATAAAAATCAAGAAACATATTAATGTTTCTTAGCAAGGTTGAGATCCCTACTCCTCACAAACACCTTGTGGATAGCACAACAAGTATTTATGAGTTCAAGAGTAGATAATTTTTTACCAATTGTACCTTTATAATTCTTGACATCTTTCATTCTGACCTCTATATCACATATAGTCTTGTGGATAGCACAACAAACTATAGTATTTTAGTTAAGTTGATCCTTCAATCCCATATAGTCATATTTAAACAATGCTGCTCTTGTGGATAGCACAATAAAGCAACACTATTCAAATATGCCATAAGCATCAATATGTACTTGATCAACATCATGTCAATTTCTATAGTAAGCCTTGTGGATAGCATAACAAGCTCACTAAGATCTTGAGATACTCTATCAATTATGTTTGAAGAAAGACTCTTGTAGTGTTTATATTACTAATCAATCTAAGTCTAAAATTCAAGAAGACAAATTAGCCAGGTAAGTAGGTGGGAGGCTCCTCGTAGCTTTTCTGGACACCAATAGAGTTGGTCAGACCAGCATACAGATCTAATTATAAAATCACTTTTCACACTTTCTTCGACATCAATTGATCTTAAGAATTTGACTTTTGATTTAAAAATGAATCCCGACATTACAACTTAATATAATTTTATGAGGGATTTTAAATTGATCTCAACACATCCTAACTATATAAGTGCATATAATGTACATTATAAATTATGTAAATTTGCATACTTCTACTATTCAAAATAGAAATCATATTATCATGCCAAAAAATATATAAGGATACAATCAAAGTCATAACATATGACTAATAAATTCATATAATATAATATACTCTAATCTAATTAGGCATGCATAACATCCTTATTAGCTATACATCAATTTAATCATCATGTAATCATGAAAATAAAATTTTAAATTATCATAAATTTATAATTTAATAATTAAAATTTAGAATCATGATTTTTAAAAAGTCAAAAATATTTTTTTGAGTTTGAAGAATCGATGCAAAAATAATGCTACATTTTTGGCAAGATATGAACAAGAATAATTCTAAGCTACTATATTGTACTTATTTGATCGAATCAGAAAAGAGTGGCTCTGATACCACTGTTGGGTTCTGATCATACAGTGAAAAATAATTTTTAAAATTTTTTAAAATACTCAAATCAATAGCTATATCAAATAAAACTATCGAACTGAACCCAAAACTCCAGAATCACCTTGCCGAACACGATTAAAGCAAATTCAAACATGCAAAGAGATAGAATATTATACTTTAACTAAAATAAAAAAGTGAATATTAGTGTTCTCTATAAGATCTTAAGGTAGAAGTCCTCCAATGGTGATCCACACGAAAGTTGGCCAAGGTCCTTCCCAACCGATGCGCAGCTGCAGCCTTGTTTTTTAAGAATACTGTCGGCTTCAAACATGCATCACGATCGTATCAAAGCTCAGTTGCTTTTGATCTTACCACTAAAATAATATCAAGAAGATATTCTTCAAATATCACATAATTTAAGATTTAATTTTTGGCTCCAACATATGAAAAAATTAAATCCTAGGGCACTCCAGCAACACTTGCTGAAAATCTCACCACCCTTGTAGCAACTTTTGCCACTCAAATTTTCTCTTTTTTTTTTAGAATTTTTTTTAGACTTTTTCTTATGATTTTTACATCTATTCTCTCTGGCTCACTCAAAAATCTTAACTAGAAGCTATCTGGGGCATCCCCTATAAATAAGGGACCAGGAGACGTTACATGGGATGAAGGGGTACCAATTTTTGGCGCTCTGACTTCCTATGCACCAAATAAATTCATCGAGTGAATTTTTGATGATTTAATATATGAAGCAAAAGGACTCTTCTTTCTCTATGTGCTATAAATTTTTTTTTAATTTTTGGCATCCAAACATATAATTTTTGATTTATCTTTTAAGGCAACGCATTTAATAAAGAGCCTTCTTTAAGAAGGATTCTTTATTTCTCACATTGATTTGAGGTGGGCAGCAATTATATTTTTTGGTGGCTTTTGATGAACATGGAGGAGTCCTTCTCCACTTAAAACTGATCTAAGTTGGATAAAGATCCAATCCAAATTGACCCAAGCCCATTAGGTTAAAGTCAACTGGTCTAGGTTAGCTCAAATACTTTGAACCAAACCAATTTGAGAACTTGGGTTAATACAATATACTAGCATATCAAATTAACCCATAAAATTTATATTAAACTTTAATTAAATCAGACCAAAACTAAATTTCAAAGTGTGTGACCTATTGAATTTCAAATCTAGCCAGCAGTGGACCCAAACTTTCGACGTAATCCTAATCCGATAAGATTAGGTCACCCGAAGAGTCCAAATCAACTTGGACTCTTCCAAATTAATTTCAGAATCAAATTTTTTTAATTTTTATCAAGTTCACAAGTCAAGATTGATGTCTAGCAATATGTCATAACTATTCAAAAGATTTAAAATTTTGATGAAAAATTATCAAAGTACCCTTCAGTGGCAAGTTTTCATGTAATTCAAACCTTCAGTCAAACAACATCTCAGATGAGCTGTGGGTATAAAAATATGTCAAATCTAATCATTTATCTTTATGTATCTCGATCTGAAGGTGATAATTCAGTTGATGATATATTAAAATTTTTTTTCTAATTATCATCCTATTTTGGCCAAAGACTTCCAGAATCATTGTTCTATGAGATCACATAGATGTTTGCTCCCTTTATTAAGAGTGATTGATCCCTTATTGATCACTCATAACCTCCATACATACTTCATCATATTCAGAATATCTCACATAAGGATCAAAAAATCAAGTTAGATAGTGAACCAAAATATGGATCCATGTACATAAGGTACGATGGTGACCTTAGGTCAAAGGATCACTTACACAACTCCTACTAGAGAATTATTAATTGACATATAAATAAGACTCCATCTGATTATTCTCTCATAGATTAATTCAGTAAACTCATTCTCTAATGAGCACCCATATCCTTATATTAGTGTCACCACACAAGTGGTTGTGAGATCAATCATCCTCATTTCTGAGCATACATAGGACATGCCAGTCTCACCAGTATCATTGATCCTCAACTCAATATACCAACGGCCCTAAAACCATTGTCCAGATCTATGGGATTCATTATAATCTTAAAATTAATAAGATGTAGCATATAATAAATTAAAAATACTAATTTTATTAATAATATTAATGTCAATTACATGAGTTTGAAAGATAAATTACAATAAACACGCTATCGTATTCCATATGCGATTGGCTTGTAGGGCATAATTCTTTCAGTAGTGAGGCTGCAGGAGTTTGACTACACATAAACATTGATTCAATGAGTCTTTGTAGTAGATATTGGCAACAGTTGGTCACTGTAGGAGTAGGGTACGTAACTAGATAGAATCTATCGATTCTAGCAGAAGAAAGTAGTCTTATGGGATTTAAGAAGCTGAGTTCTTAAGTCTATGGCCATAGCAGTGTGATTGATGGAAAATTTTTTTTATAAGAATCATATATGGACTCAAGCTAATTGAATCTATCATATGACCAATGATGAGGTTTGATGATTCATCCATGACTTGCCATCTAGTCAGACTCATGATAGAGGGACTATATCATATGTTAACTATACCTAGAGATTCATCATTTTTTATTCTGCTAGATTGCTACTACATATTGCTAGGTATCACTGATAGATTGTGAGACCCATAAGCATCATTTTGATGATCGCTGATCTTTGATGGATAGAGTTGGAATGGTTCCAACCTATTAAAAGAAGTTTTAATGATATTATGATAGGAATCACAATATATCTCACTATCAGACAGAATAGAACCTATGGAGTCATACACAAAGGAACTTTTGACTGATCAGATGGTTGAATTATGATTATGAATCGTGATAGGATTTAATTATCAATTTGATTGATAATTAATCTAATGCAAAAGCTATAATTAAGTAACTCACTAAAGAGTTAGTGAGTTATATGAGGATTAATTAACAATTAGATTATTAATTGACTCAATTTAATTGAGCAATGGAACTTGCATCAAGTCTAATTGAATTAGATTCAATTTGACTTGACATGGGTTTGATTTGATCAAACCTAATTGGGTTATGAGATAACCAAAATATATGGGAGAATAATTTTTTGTTTGACTAGAATTTGGGTTTGACCTAATTTTAATTAGACTAAGATCTAACTAAGAGATTTTTGGGTTCCTATTTAGACTATGAATCCTCCTCTAATTAGGTGATATCTAATTTCTAATTGGATTAGGTTTTAATCTAAATAGTTTGGACTCCTAATCAGATTAGGATTTCAATCTATTTGAATCTAATCAAGTTCTAATATGATTAGGATTGATTAGAGTTTTATTTATTTTAAATCAGCCACCTAAAGAGGAGTCCTAAGTGGTTAGGACTCTACCTCTCTTTACGCCATTATGAAGCCCCACGCCCACTTAGATTTTGGATGCCACAAATACTCCACCCCCCTCTCCCTTTTGCGTGTAAGAATTCATGAAAAAACTCTTTTCTCCATGAGATATCTTGGCACAAAAGAAGATAAGGTTTGGACGGTATGTTTTAAGAGTCCAAGGGAGTTTGGACTCCAACCAAATACCCTATCTATTCCTATAAAAACATGGGATTATGTGGGGTAGTTTGAACCTGATATGGATCAATTTTTGGATGCAAAAACCAAAGGAGGTGTGCGTGAAAAAGCCAAGGGAGAAGGTGCGGCATCAAGGGCCATGGCGTGAGGTTTGCTGGCTCCAATATCCTTTTTCTTACCAACAATCAAAGGTTAGTTGTTAGGGCCTTCTCTCTTTCTCTTTTGTCCATGTTTAGATGTAGATTTTTTTCTCCTCTTTGTCTAAGAGTTAGATATATATTCTTAGATCTCCAGCATAGAGATTTGGTGCATGAGTTTTTAAGAAGAAAGAGAAGAAAGTATTCTTCTCATGATCTCTGGTATAAAGATCTTCATCTTCCTATTCTTTTCTTTTTCTCTAAGAGTGTCTTGAGAGAAATGAAAAGTTTTCAACCGTCAAGATGTGATTTTTGCAAGAGAGCTAGCATCCCGATAAGATCAAGAAGCTTCTGATCAGATCGAAGTCTCATATGGATACCTGTAGAAGTCGGACACTTGTGCGATTTTAAGGGACCTTCGAAAGACATCACGATCATCAGTTCACAGTATAGATCGACCCACACCAAGGTATGAAGATTATATCTTCTCTATTTATTTTTTTCTATTTGATTTTTGTATCTGAATCTTATCTCGCATATGTAGATCTTATTTTATTATTTTAAGATTTGATCTTATGCATGTCTAGATTAAATTAAATTTAATTTAAATTTTTAATTTTTATTGCATACTCATTTTAAAATTTTTTCATGTATGAAATCATAAAATCTCAATAGTGGTATCAGATCTATATTATATGCATGAGATTAAGATTTAGATCTAAAATCTATAAAAAAAAATTTCAAATCTAAAATTTTTGATGTCGTTCTGACATAAGGTTGTCCTGACATAACGTGTTATACTGTATGGTTATCTTAGAATGATATTAAAATTTTTAATTAAAATAAAATTTTGGATCTAATTTTTTATCATATATGTGATATATATTTTATTATTTAGATCTAAAAAAAATTTTGAGATCTATTTTGATTCGTATATATGATATATATAAAAGCATGTTTAGGGCTAAAATCAGTTTCTATGACCTAAACTTTATTCATATATATGATATATATTTATATATATGATCTAAAAATTATTTTGAGATTAAAACTTACTTTTCATGTAAAGAATTTAGATCTAAAAATTTAGATTTAAGAACTGAAATTAGTGTTTGTGCATGAGGGATTGATCATGGGTAGATCAAATTAGGTCATGTAATTAGATTACATCTAGAATTTTTGATTTGATCATAATGGGTCAAAATTGATTTAGCAGTTTATCAAACTGAGTCAAGTGTTAATTAAGATTAGGTCAATAGAGCTTAGGATTATACAATTATTGTTGATCGAATCAATTGATACCCATATGTAGAATCGATTAACCTAAGGACCTAATTCGACTCTATGGCTCGAATATGATTCAACTAAGCTAACCTATTCAGATCAATTAATCAATTGGTATCTAAGGCAAATAATTGAAATATGATTATTTAATTAGTTTCGTTCACTGATCTGTTCAATTTGTTGGTGTCTAAGGAAAGCAACAGAAGGGTCTCCACTAATCTCCACTTATCTGATCAATTTGGAAGATTGAGTCTCAAATATGGTTGCTTGACGGTTTGGTTTAGCCCATGCCAATTAGATCAGTCATGTGATGACTAGTTAGATGAGATCTAAATCCAAATCTCTCCATAAATATTAAGTCCTATGGTCTTCTACCATTGTAGATGTGCAGGTATGCTACCGGTGTTGATTATTCACGATTGATCACAATGGTTCAGTTGCATCGAGAACATACAACCACTTTATTAGCAAAGAGTTGCTCCAAGGTAAAGATGGGGTTGGGCTCAATAACTGTTAGGTGAGAGACCCAATGACGGCTTTGTATCTACTTGTAAATGATGGATCTGACTTAACTAAGGAGTGTGGGCAATAACTATTAGGTGAGCCCACATGATTTAGAGATCAAGTCACTGCAACATGCTTAGAAAAGTATTTGGATAAAAAATTATCCATGCATCGATATGCGTATTATCAATAACTGTTAGGTGAGGTGCATGGCATCGGTGGGACCGCAGCACGTACTAAAACTTAGTTATTGTGTTAGGATTTTCGTTTCTCCATCCGAAGAGTGTGAGAGATCTGATAAAATAGTGAGAGTCTTTTTGCATCTAAAAATCTCTAAAATAAATTATAAAATAAGTATAAATATTTAACTAAAATCTTTGCTCTCTGTTATTTATTATATCAGCTTCCAACCTTCTAGCTCAAATCTTAGATATCAACCGTTTAATCGAAACCAATTATATAGACTGGCTCACAAATCTAAAAATTATTCTTAATTTTAAAAAATTAAGTAATATTTTCTACCAGATTATTGTAATGTTAACAGCCTGTCCAACTCAAAGTCAATGAGCTATACATGATAAGTGGATGGACAATGACAATAAAGATAGGTGCTATATGTTGAAGTCCATGTTAGATGAACTCCAACATATGAATGAGCACATGTACATTACCAATGACATATTAATTCATTTATAAATATTGTAAGGTGATCAGAGTCACACAACGTATGAGATGCGTGATGGGCAGTCAGTCTATGATCATTATTTGATAATGATCAAGGACATCAAAGAGCTTAAAAGGCTCGACATGACCATGCACAAAGAATTACTTGTGGATTTGATCCTGCGATCCTTTTTTAGTTTATATGGATAGTTTATGGTAAACTACCATATGAATGACCTTCTAGGCATCTTATCTGAATTGATCAAAATGTTGGTAACTAAGGAACTTTGAAAAGTTCAAAGGTGCATACCTGGAGAGCCTAAAGAAACAAGAACATATCTTGAATAGGCATGTTGAAATTACTCAATACTATCCTTACATTTTGTCTTCTCCTAGTTGAGTTTTGACTCTAGTATTTTTTATGCACTTTAGTATAGAGTCTATAGAAGGGCAGAGGGCTGAAGAAGTAATCCTTAAAATTGGTAATAGGGCAAGAGTTGCTACTGTGGCCATGGATATCTATCCTTTGTGATTATCGTTTAGATTTAGTTCTTAGAGATAGTCTTTATCATTCGCATGGTGATACATCTATGAACTTAATTGAGCAAGTAGTGAATGCCATTGGATCTGAGAGATCCAAAGTTCAGATAAACCTTAAGTATATGAGGAACCTTAGGCTAAGCATATAGAAAAAGAAATGATTAACAGACTCGAAAAATATGGACTTTTGAGCTCATTGACTGTTGAATCATATCTAGTTTGTACATCATCTCTTTGAGAAAAAATGATCAAGCTACTCTTGTGGGATAAGAGGAAAAGGACCACTGAGATACTTATCCTAGTACATATTTTTTGTGTATAGCCATTTGATGTGCTAACAAAGGGAGTTGTCTCTACTTTGTTACCTTTATCGATAATCAGTCATGGTATGGATAAGTATATGAGATACAAATCTAAAATTTTTGAAAGGTTCAAAGAATTTAGATATAAAGTAGAGAAGCAAATCAAAAAATTTTTAAAGGTACTTCGATCGGATCGAGGATGTAATACTAAAAAAAAAAATTTCTCAATTATCTCATAAAATGGCATAGTTTCATATTAGACCCCTCTTAGTACATCTCAGCTCAACGAGATAATTAAGAAGAGTTATGGGACTGTATGAGATATGGTCCGGTCCATGATGGACTTCATTGATTTATTTTTGTTTCTTTAGAAACATATTTTATTTTTAAAATTTATCAATAGAATTGGATTCTCTCTAAATATGTTCCTACCACACCGCATGAGATATGGCATGGTGAAAACTGAATCTTAATTATTTAAAGATCCAAGGATGTCCAGCCTGTGTCAAGGATAACACGCAGATATGTTAGAGGATAGATTTATAGAGCTCATTTCAAAGAATATCCTAAAAGAGTTTGGGATACTACTTTCTTCTGAAAGGATCACAATATGATTGTGACCCGTCATGCTATCTTCTTAAAAAATTGTTTATCCAAGATGAAGCAGTGGAAGGAAAGTTAAGCTCGAAGAGAGTATCTTTGAAGAGCAGCGAGCCAAAAGACCTAAAGAACCTATTCATGATGAGCCAGTATACATATATTCCTTCTCCACCTCATACATATAGTAGGATCTTCCATCCTCTCGAAAGGTACTTAGGTATGCTTAACAAAAGATGTAGAAAAAAAATTATTTCTTATAGGAGATAGAGAATATAGAGATGGTCTCAAAACCTACAATGAGGCGATGTCGGACATCGACTCAAGAAAGGGATATGAAATAGCTTTCCTAACTGGATACCTTTTGAAGATTTTTATATGGAGTAACTTATGGATTTCACTTCTCATGATAAGAGATCACTAAGTCTGCAATAATCTTGGAGTTGGAACATTCATCTCGATGATATGATCAAATTATTTGATCAGAAATAAGAAATTATGTATTTTCAAAAGGGTCAGTGAGAGTATCCAATACTGATATTGATTAAAATATGGTTGTATATTAAATTCTCTATGAAAGACCTAAAGCAAGCATCCTATATTTGAGAATATAAAGATCTATAGAGATAGATACAATTGAATGCTTGTGTTTTCATAGATAAAGCACAAAGAGTAGATGCTGAAAGGGTTCAGCATAGAAATCTCAGAAAGGGGTCTGCTACCCTCTTGGGCATAGATGTATGCCATGTAATATACTTGAACTAATATAGTCAATGCTGTGAATGTCACGAGTAGATATTAGTCGTATCCAGACTAGGAGCGCTGGATTACTGTGAAAACATCCTTAAGTGCTCGAGAAGAACTAAGGATTTATTCTTAATTTCTAGAAAAGGGTCAAAGCTAAGAGTGGAAGGATACACCAATTTAGATTTTATGCCTGATGTTAATGATAGAATGTCTACATCATAAGGTGTGTTCTTGTGTAATCATGATTTGGTATCTTGGAAGGGTTCCAAGCAATCGATCGATAGAAGCTGAGTATACTGTAGATGTGTAGGATGCATTCTGATTCTAATGTTAGTTGCAGAACTGGATGTTATGCCATCAGATGCCATGACGCTATAATATAAATATAATGAACCATAGTCCTAGCTAAAAAGCCTAGGTCTCATCAGATATCCAAGCACATAGAGCAACAGAATACGCGACTACCTCAAGTAGAAATATATAGAGGTGCAGAGAGCAAACTCTACATGAGATATGGTTAACCCACTGGTAAGTCACTTAGCTAGCCGAAGACTAAAGCCTATCTTGAGAAGATAGGACTTGGTATATGACTTTAGTGCAAGTGAGAAATTATTGGATATATGCCCTAGAAGTCAATCTTGGTTGATACATATCATATTACTAGGATGGTTTTGTACTTAATGGGCACTTATATTATCATTCATATTTTATGTGTCCATGAATCATCCAAGAGATTAATAAGATAATGACATATATTCTCAAAGAGTTGAGAATTTGAGACATGTGTCATTGATGTTTAATTTTTAAATTGCTCCTGATCATAGGATCACCATGGAGATGGTGATTGATCCAGATAAATCAGTGCACGGATCACTTTCTTCAGACAGATGAGTCTAGAGTCTGTGGTGTAATGACATTAGAGCGAGAGTGCATGTGGTTGTTAGAGACAACTAGCACTGAGCGTGACCAACATGAGAAGTCACATGGATGTCTGCTCACTCGTTAGTGACTTTCTCGATGTTGTAGTAGTGTGACTGATCTTTTGACCTGTGATGCTACAGCTGCTCGCAGTACGACGCTGGAGTTTGACTACACATAAATATTGACTCAATGAGTCTTTATAGTAGATGTTGGCAACAGTTGGTCCACTATAAGAGTAGGATGCGCACCTAGATAGAATCTATCGATCATAGTAGAAGAAAACAGTCCTATGAGATTTAAGAAGCTGAGTTCTTAAATTTATGGCCATAGCAGTGTGATTGATAGAAAAGAGTTTCCATGAGAATCATACATAGGCTAGAGCTAATTAAATCTATCATATGATCGATGATGAGGTTTGATGATTCATTAATGACCTGCCATCTGGTCGGGACTCATGATAGAGAGACTGTATCATATGTTAACTACACCTAAAAGTTTATCATCTTTTATTCTGTTGGATTGCCACTATATACTGCTAGGTGTCACTGGTGGATTGTGAGACCCATGAGCATCATCTCGATGATCGATGATTTTTGATGGGCAGAGTTGGAATGGTTCCAAACCATTAAAAATAGTTTTAATGATATTATGATAGGAATCATAATATATCTTACTATCAGACAGAATAGAACCTATGGGATTGCACACAAAGAGGCTTTTGACTGATCAGATGGTTGAATTATGATTATGAATCATGATAGAATTTAATGATCAATTTGATTAATGATTAATCCAATACAAAATTATAATTAAGTAACTCGTTAAAGAGTTAGTGAGTTATAGGAGGATTAATTAGCAATTTGATTGCTAATTGGCTCAATTTGATTGAGCAATGGGGCTTGCAGCAAGTCTAATTGAATTAGATTCAATTTGACTTGATATGAGTTTGATTTGATCAAGCCTAATTGAGTTATGAGATAACCAAAATGCATAGTAGAATAATTTCTTGTTTGATTAAGATTTGGGTTTGACCTATTTTTTAATTAGACTAAGATCTAACTAAGAGATTTTTGGGTTCCTATTTGGATTAGGAATCCTCCTCTAATCAGGTGACATCTAATTTCTAATTGGATTAGATTTTAATCTAAATAGTTTGGACTCCTAATCAGATAAGATTTCAATCTATTTGGGTCTAATCAAGTCCTAATATGATTAGGATTGATTAGAGTTTTATTTGTTTAAAATCAACCATCTAAAGAGGAGTCCTAAGTGGTTAAGACTCTACCTCTCCTTGCACCATTATGAAGCCCCACGCCCACTTAGATTTTGGATGCCACAAATACTCCACGCCCCTTTCCCTTTTGCATGTAAGAATTCATGGAAAAACTCTTTTCTCCATGAGATATCTTGGCACAAAAGAAGATAAGGTTTGGGTGGCATGTTTTAAGAGTCCAAGGGAGTTTGGACTCTAACCAAATACCCTATCTATTCCTATTTAAACATGGGATTATGTGGGGTGGTTTGAACCTGATATGGATCAGTTTTTGGATGCCAAAACCAGAGGAGGCATGCGTGAAAAATTTAAGGGAGAAGGCACGGCATCAAGGGCCATGTTGTGAGGTTTGTTGGCTCTTATCTCTTCTTTCTTACCAACAACCAAAGATTGGTTGTTAGGGCCTTCTCTCTTTTTTTTTGTCCAAATTTAGACATGAATTTTTCTCTCCTCTATCCAAGGACATATATTCTTAGATCTCTAGCATAGAAATTTGATGCATGAGTTTTTAGGAAGAAAGAGAAGAAAGTATTCTTCTTATGATCTCTAGCATAGAGATCTTCATCCTTCTATTCTCTTCTTCTTCTCTAAGAGTGTCTTGAGAGAAATGAAGAGTTTTCAACTATCAAGATGCGATCTTTGTAAGAAAACTAGCACCCGATGAGATCAAGAAGCTTCTGATCAGATCGAAGTCTCGTGTGGATATCCATAGAGGTCGGACAATTGTGCAGTTTCAAAAGACCTTCGAAAGACATCCACGATCATCAGTTTGTAGTGTAGATCGATTTGCATCAAGGTATGAAGATTAGATATTCTCTATTTATTTTTTTCTATTAGATTTTTGTATCTGAATCCTATCTCATATATGTAGATCTTATTTTATGATTTTAAGATTTAATCTTATGCATACCTAGATTAAATTAGATTTAATTTAAATTTTTAATTTCTGCTACGTGCTCGTTTTAAAATTTTTGAATGCATGAAACCATGAAATCCCAATAGAGGACTCTTCCTCTTCCATCGTAGATAATCAGGGGTCTGCCCTATTTCTATTTTAAAGAAGAAAAAAAAAGAAAGAGAGAAGAAGAAGAAGAAAAAGAAAAGAAAGAAAAAAAAAGAGAGAAAAGGAAAAAGAGATAGACTTTCTCTTTTTCCTCCCTCCTCTCTCTTCCCTCTCTTTCTCTCTCTTATGTCTCTCTCTAGCCTTTCTCTCCCTTGTTTATCTTGTTTGATCTTTCTCTCTCTTCTCACGCCTCTTTTCTCTCTCTGAAAGGCAAGAGACCCCAAAGTCTCTCTCTTGCAAATCATATTATATTTAGTACAGGGGCTCTAAACCATGACCATCGAGTACCACACCGACCTCCACCTAGGTTCTTATTAGATCCTAGTAGATTTGGGCATCCTTAATCATTGTGTGCCACTTATATTTTGGTATAATTCTTGATTTAGTGTAACTAGCTTTGTCGGACCAATTAAGTTGTGGGATCCTATCATCTAGTCGGCCTTGTTCTTTTTCATCCTTATCAGGCATGCCATATCCCTAACAATACCTTAATCGATCCATTTGGATTCTTCAAGATTTCTTAGTTTGTTAAAACTTTGGAGTCATTACTAATGAAATTAATTAAAAGTTAATGACATTGAATAAGTGAAGCCAACCTATCTAATTGAAGTTAGATTTTGAAGCGTGATAAGATAAGTAACTTAACACTTCAAATGTACTTACAAATGATTTTTAAAAATTATAATTATTTATTTAATTTGATTTATGCTTCCTATTTTTAGTTGAATAAAATCGATCAAGCATGTGTTATTTTATTATTGAAAATAATTTACTTTGATCTATTTTGAGAAATAGATCGATTCGAAAAACTTGACTGGGGAGTTTGTGAAATTGCTTTAATCTATATTCTCTGCATAGCTATGATGTGGCCCTGTTAATAGGGATTATATATTAGATCCGATGACTTATAATCCAAGAAACTAGTTTTGACATTAAGTCATCGATAATTAGAATAGTGATATCTATTATCTGACACTGTGTAATATATTTTTTTTATCAGACTCATGCCACTGGGTTACGTGGCCATAGCTTGATGTTAAATTTATCTTTAATTTATGAAGAATAATTATTTTTAAAAAAATATGTGTTATTTGAGATTTTTTCTTTCCATCAATATTATATATTTTATTTATTCAGCATGCTTAGATCCCACTTTGATGTGTTATATTACTTAGTAGCTAGCATAGCTCATTGTTCTTTTTCCTATTTTTTAGATCATGAATCATGATTACTTGAGATGTGGGGAGTAGACTAGACTACTTAGAGATATTTGAGTTATCTAGATTCTTAGCTCAGTTTAGTTTAGCTTAATTTAATTTGGTTTAGATATTTTGTTTGGATGAAATATTATGATTTATATTATGTACAGATATTTGTTATGAAAAATAATTTAGTCATATTTTTACTAAATTAATTTTTGAGGATTAAAGGCTTACTATTATTATTATTATTTTGAAATTTTTATGATTTGATATGTAGCCTTGCATGCTTATAGGGCTCATCTTGTAGGTATGCAGCATCTATCACATGCTCAGTTCAGGATGTGACATATTAAATGTGAGGACCCGTGCTAACATATATTTAGTCTCACATTGATTATTCACTAAGAAGATATTGGATACTTATATAGAGCCAGTGCATCCAAATAACACTTTCCAGCTAGCCTTTCTGTATGAGGTCCTAGGCCATTACAAATAGTATCAGAGTCGACCAAGCTTAAGTCTATATGAACTAGGGGATACTATAGCATAGGTTCATTAGGATTGATCATGAGTCAATCATGGTATTTATGAATAGATGCATGGATTTAGACCTTAGCAATATTAGGGTTTAAATTGAAGGAGTATGTGAGGACTAGTATAGATATATATTTAGTCCCACATCAGTTACACTAGAAGAAAATAGGGCATCAATGATAGAAATTTGTGATGGAAGAATTCTATCATAAATTATGATAGATTTATGACAGATCAGTGATAGAAAATAAAATAATTTTTTGGACCTTTAGTGATAGATTAGTAATGGAAGTATCCATCATAAAATGATCCATCATAAATCCATCACAAATTCATGATAGATTTATGATAGAAAAAAGATATAGATTTTTTTATTACTTTTAATGATGAAGTTGTGATAGATATATCTGATACAAAAAATCTATCATAAATTTATGAAGAAAAAAATATATAGATTTTTGATTACTTTCAGTAATAGATTTATGATGGATATATTTGATATAATAAATCTATCATAACTCTATTATAAATTTATGATAAATTTATGATAGAAAAAAGATACAAATTTTTTATTGCTTTTAGTGATAGATTTGTAACGGATGTATCTGACAAAAACAATGCATCAAAAATCCATCATAAATTTATGATGATTTTGTAATGGAAAAAAAAATAGATTTTGATTACTTTCAGTGATGGATTTATAATAGATATATCTATCACAAATCTATCATAAAGTTATGATAGATTTGTGATGAAAAAGAGATATAGATTTTTGATTGCCTTCAGTGATAGATTTATAATGAATATATCTGATATAAAAAATCTATTATAAATCATCATAAGTTTATGATGGATTTATGATGAAAAAGAAATATAGAATTTTAGTTATTTTTCATGATGGATTTGTGATGGATGTATCCATCATAAGAAATCTATCACAAATCCATCACAAATTTATGATGGATTTGTGATGGAAAAAGATATAGATTTTTGAAAGCTTCCGGTAATAGATTTATGACAAAAAAGCAAATCACAATTCTATCCTTCTCTTCAAGACTAAAGATCTGTTTGGATGTCTAAAATTTTTAAATTAAGGATAAAAATCATGATAGGATATAAGATTTGATGCTATAGGATTATATGTCAAATATTTCTATTGCAAAAAAAAAAAACTTCATGTAAATAATCCTATTCTATATTTAGATGATAAATTAGAATTTTCTCCCTCTCCCTTCTTTCTTTTCCTTCTTTCCTCTCTATCCCTCATTGAACCAAATTAATAAACTTATCATCATCAAATATCATATTAATCACTAAAATTATAAAATAATTTATATCAAGAAAAACTAATATATCTTTGTATGTTTTTAAAACTTAAAATTCAAACTCATTCTGATTTGGGATGGATTTGAGATTTGCCCCTATGAATTTTGAATTTGTGCCTCAAGTGCTCATTACTCAAATTTGATATATATATTTTTTTAATTTTTATAAAAATTTTAATCATGGATTTGACTCGATTCAAGCTGTACCAATCTGATCCGAACCAACCCCTCTTATCGAGTCGACCCAATTCAATTCAATCTAATCCAATCTAAGATGAATATTGGATGGATATAGATATAAAATTTTTAATTAATTACGGGATGTATATGGATATTGGCCAACTTGACCCATACAACCTACACCTCCTCCTCCCGACTTTCCCCCCCACCGGCACCTCCTTCCTAACGGTTCCTCCCTCCCCGGTGCCTCCTTTCTGATGGTTTTTTTCCTCCCTGCACTACAGCATCCCATGGCCCTGAACCTGCATGGCTTTTCCCCCCTCCCTGATGCCTCCTTCCCGATGGTTTCCCCTTCCTACGCTCTGATGTCCTATGGCCCCAAGCCTATGCTTCGACCATGCCTGCGGCTACCTCAACCTCACTGCCCTAACCTACTGGCTGATCCTGCGGCCTCGATCCTATTGCCCCCAACCTATGGCTCGACCCTGCGGCCCCGACCCTGCAGCCCCTACCCCACCAGCCTGACCCCGTTCTCCCCCTGTCGCCTCCCCATTCTCCCCCAACCCCTCCCCGTTCTTCTCTCCTCTCTGCTTGTGGCTTTGCATTCTTGGATCCGAAAGGAGAGCAGCATATACAGTAAGATCTCTCTTCTCACCCTCTCTCGAAATGCGTGATCACTAAGGGATCCTCTGCTCATGCTGTGGAGGATCCCATTGCAGGAGGAAGCTTAAATTCATGCTAAGCTTCTCTTTTTAATCCATTCTTGTTGGTGGTGTGTTTTGGTGGCACATGCTCTCTTCATCCCATGAATTCCATGAGCTTTTATGATGAAGGGAAATATTAGAGTCTAAGGTCATTAGTTAAGTTAAGGGCTAGAGATTGAAGTCTTGGTTGAGAGTTGGAAGTGACTAAAGAAAATTGTTAGCAATATTTTTTGGGGTAGTTCTTTTGAAGGATTTAGAGAAAATGTTCCATGAGCTTTCGTAACTAGCTCTTTCACATGGTATATTAAATTGTTTTATTTTTTTATCTTCATTTTCCTTTCATCCATGCTCCATTCACTTCATATGTGACACTTTTGTTTGTTTTCTTTTACATATTTTAGTTATATCTTCATTCAAATGTTTATAAGTTGTCCTTCCTCTTATGTGGTTTATCTTTCTCTTATCTTGCTTTGTTGTGTGATTGATCACTTTATTTTGATGGCATCTTTTTGTTTCTAAGAAAGTTTTACTCTTAGGTTGAGCTATTTTTACTTGTTGTGGATGTTTTTTATTTATTACTGTGAATTGGTAAAGTGATTTTTTGATATGAAATTTTGATTGGGTCTTTGTTGTTTGATTTGGGCAATTCGGTTATGCTTTGTTATGTGTTTATGGGTGAAAAAGAAAATCACGTTTCTTGTTTGAGAGATTGACTCAGGGAAGTCGTGGTCTGTGGCAAGTAATTCTGCTACTATTTGTGAGTGTTTATAGGTTATAGAGCTTCGTTTGAAATATAGATGCAATTTATTGTTTACTCCATGGAAATACATAGCATCAGATTGATCATTACATACAGCACATCCAAACAATCTATCAGTTAGTCATAATCTTATTGATTTAAATCATTGCAGTGATGGTTTTGCTTGCTATATTCTTATGGCCAGCCCAAATGGGTTCTGGCCGGGCTCGAAGAGGCGGGAGGTGGCCGCGGGCTTTGGTTATGATATATTTGGCACGAGGTATGCTAAACAGCTGATACATTTGACACGAGATATGTTATGACTTCTTTTTCTTCTTTCCATATGATGTCTTAAAGCTGATGGGTGCCGATGAATTTTGATTGTTATATTCTTATGGTTGCCTTCTTATTTTCCTTGATGATGATCCAAACCAAATGGATATTGAAGGGATTGGCTCCATAGGTATGTTATGGCCACTTTTTCTTCTTCCCATATAATGTCTTAAAGCTGATGGATGTCAATAGATTTTGGTTGCTATATTATTATGGTTATCTTTTTATTTTTTTTGATGATGATCCAAACCAAATAAATATTGAAGAGACTGGCTCCACAAATTGCTATGGTCTCTTTGTTTTCTACTCATATGATGTCTTAAAGCAAATGGGTGCTTATGGATTTTGCTTGCTATATTCTTATGGTTGTCTTCTTATTTTCTCTGATGATGATTCAAACTTAATTAATAGATATTGAAGGAAATGGCTCCACAGATTATTGTGGATTTTTTTTTGTTCCCATATGATATCTAAAACCTGATAGGTATCGATGGATTTTACTTGCTATATTCTTATGGTCGGTCCAAATGGGTTCAGGCCGAGTTCGAAGAGGTGGGAGGCAGCTAGGGGCTTTGGTTATGGTATATTTAGCATGAGAAGATTTCTACTCACACAATATAGAAAATAAAAAAAATCAAATACGAACAAGAAGATTTCTACTCACAAAATCTGTCGGTTTCATAATATTAAAAAAAAAAAGTTATACATGCTAAGAGAGTCCTATTTTATTTTTTTTATTTTTACTTTTTTTATTATGTAGGAATTTTGTTTGTTTTTTCACTTATGGAATTAACGGATATAATTAGTAGAAAAGTTCTATCCCTATTTAACTTGTGATTTCCTCTTCTAGAAAAGCGCAGCAATCTGGTCCCTAACTCTTACAAAAAAAAAAAAAATCTAGGCCCTAACCATATTCTACGGTGCCCTTCCAATATGATTTTTTTGTTCCTTTTTTACCATCCTAGAGAGGAAGTACATGCTTTACCAAATGAAAAAAAAGAGAGGAAGTGCACGTGTTCGAGTCAACTCAGGTACGTTGGTTTATTTTCTTGCACTCATGGAAGTCCAGTTATTACATATTAGGTAACTAATCGTCTAAAGCTAAGAAAAGATGAAGACCACTCAGATTTGGAATTCTCTCTTTTGATTGTGGCCATTCATAATTGGTGTAAGCACTGTGATTAGATGTGACCTATGAAAACATATGGTTTAGGGTGTGATGGAGGAATCCAGGTGCCATACGGAGTAAGAATTATGGAGCCAAAGGTCTATATTTGAGGATTGGCTGGAGCACTTTACATAATCAAAGGTGAAGTAATTTTGATAGAGATGGAGAGATCATAGCAAGAGAGGTATGGTTCTGAATAATTATTTTTCTCTTCATAATTAGGGAGATTTAGTTCTTCGACCATTATTTAGGCTTGAGTCAGAGAAAGGGATCTAGGAGCTATAAATTCAATCTAACCATCCAGTTGATGGACTAGGGGTGTTTATATCTCTGTATCATCGAATAGAATGTATAGGAATAATCTATTCGAGAATCAAAGAAGTGCATCAAAAGATATACCTCCGTATTGAAATTTATTAAAAATATTTTATTTTTCTTCATTTCAGAATGCTGGGACATCCAGCTCTCATCTACCAGTTGCTGGAGAGGAGCAGGAACAGGAAGATAAGGAAGAGGATGAGGAGGAGGATCTGACCTGATTTTTTTTTTATTTTGATGTATTATATTTTTTTGATACTACTTATAAATTTATATAATTTATATTTTTAATATAATATAATTAATTTTTATTTATGATTGTCATATTATTTTTGGATTTAATTATAACAGGTGTTAGTAACCATAATTGATTGTGATTAATTAAAATAATTTTTAAAAATATTACTATAGATTTAAAAAAAATAAAATTAACTATTATCAATGGTATATAGCTTTTATAACTTATGTATGGTTATTGTATACGTCGATAGAATAAATTTCATTTGCAATAAATCATACAAATAGAGATGGCCATTATGGATTCATAGGTGGAAAAAAAGACTATCATATAAAGTTTAAATAACAACAAATAAAATAGTATTTATAATGATGATTACTATCATTAACATTATAATTTTTTTGTTACAACATCAGCACTTATCGTCACTAAAAAATGATCACTTTAATGGCAATAAAAACTATCTTTAAATATTACTCACACCAATAGATTGTCTCAATCAGTCCCATATTTAGTGATGAAAAATATCATCACAAATAAATTAGTCCATTAGTGGCATGCCATGTCGTCACAAAACATAAGATTTATGGTGGTAATAGTTTACGTCATTACTTGTTTGTATATTAGTGACAGTATTCGATTGTCACATATAGTATGATCTTCTATGGTGATGAGATATTAATTAGTACTAAAACTATTAGTTGTAGTTGTTTTACTCACAGTCATTTTAATCACCACTAATAGTTTTAGTGGTGACATGTTGGCCCTTTTGTGATCACTTTTGATGCCACTAAAAACTAAATGTTGCTCCATGAATTGATTTTGATGATTATAAAATATTTGATGGGATTACTAATAATTTTGGCTTAAAAAAAATTTATTGTATTTCAGGAGCAAAATCATAATTTTATCAAGTTCTGATTCGAAAGCATCAAGAGGAAGAATAGAAGATTTATGATCTATTGAAAGTAATTTCATATTTTTTGGATGTATATTTTGAGAGAAAATTAAGTTTAAAGAAAAGGATCGATTCCAAGGTCGATCTCTGTCAAAAGAGACTAAACGGCATACTATTTTTGGCTGGCACACCCAAAGGGGACGACCTTAAGGGTCGACCCCTGTGCCAGAAGTCGATCTCTGTTGTCTGTGCAAGTCAAAGATACAGAACAGTCACTTTCTATTCTGCTCCATAGAGGTCGACCCCTGGGGTCGACCCGTGTGCAAGGGACGACCCCTAGAGTCGACTCCTGTGATAAAAAATTCCGTAATGGCTAGTTTTCAGCTCGTTTCGACTATATTTAATGCTCATTTAAAGCTCTCCAATGGCTCAAAATTTGTCTAAATTTTTCTCCAGCATTTTTGAAGATATAAAGGTACTTAAAGGGGGGAAAAAGAAAAGAGATTCAAGCATTCATTTCAGCCCTAAGTAAAAAGCCCTCTTCAAGCAAAAGAAGCTTTTATTTCAAGTTCACCAACCCCTCAAAAGCTCATTCAAGTCTTGAACAACCTTGAAAAAAATCAGAAAAGCTTCTTTCCTACTGTGTAAAGTGTACTTAAAATTTTATTTGCTCATTAAATGAGCTAAACTTGTATTTCTTTGTCATTAACTCTTATACTCTATTTCTTCTTGATTTTTAATTTTGGAAGGGTTCCAAAACTTGCATAGGTTGATCCGAACCTTGAATCGGATTGTATTGGGTTGGCTTATACCTAAAAAATAAGTGTTCTAGCTTGGGATAGCTAGAGTCGGAGGTACCAATGTTGTATTTTTGTTAAATATGTTTTAGTAAATTTAAATTCTCAAGTAGGAGCTTGGAGAGTGGATGTAGGTGCAAGGTTGGCACTGAATCACTATAAACTTTGATTGTTTGTGGTGTGCTTACTTGTCTTTATCTAAATTTTTTTATTTTTTTATATTCTTGCATCTCATTTTTACACTTTGCTTAAATCACTTAGTACATATAACTTGCTTATTATTACTTAATCTTTATGGTTCTAAATTAACTTTAAAATTTCAAAAACCCAATTCACCTCCTCTCTTTTGAGTTGCATAGCTGGGCAACAAGTGGTATCAGAGTCCGATGCTCTAGCTCTACTTTGATTTAACCATTAAAGAGCTAAAGATCTATTGCAACTCAAGTTGGTGTTTTACTAGCCGGGGCAGTCCACAAATCGACCTTCACTTTTCAATGGGTCAAACTACACCTATTGAAAAGTTCAGATGAAAATTTTTATTCAAATACTTGACTATGATATGTGAAGTATTATAGTTAATAGACTACACACACCCACTAAGATAATTGATGGTGTAGAATCAACCAAATCCGAAAGAGAATGGGATAAGGTTGACAAGAGAAAGGCTCAACTCAATGCTAAAGTCATGAATATTTTATATTATACTTTAAATGCTAATAAATTTAATTGCATTTCAATATGCATGTCGGCTAAGAAAATATATGATAGATTAGAAGTAACACATGAAGGCACTAATCAAGTTAAGGAATCAAAAATTAACATGCTTGTGTACAAATATGAACTCTTTAAAATGGAGCATGATGAATCAATAACTAAAATATTTACTCATTTTACACATATTATTAATGGTCTAAAAAGTCTTGGTAACTCTTATTCTAACAGTGATCTTGTGAGAAAGATTCTTAGGTCTTTACTAAGGAGTTGGGAGGTCAAAGTGACTACAATCCAAGAAGCCAAAGATCTGAATATTTTACCTTTAGAGAAGCTTCTAGGATCGCTAATGACACATGAGCTAAGCATGAAATAACGTCAAGAAGAAGAGAACAATCGCCCTCAAATCTACTGCTCAACTCGATGAGGAATCCGATAAAACAAAAAATGAAGAGCAAGATGAAGAAATAGCTCTCATCACTAGAAAGTTTGAAAGATTTTTGAAGAAAAAAAAACAAGGGATGAAGAAGAGGCCACCTACAAAAGGGGAGCATAGCAAGAAAAAAATAAGGAGCAGCCCCTTATTTATTATGAATATAAGAAGCTGAGGTACTTTAGGTCTGAATGTCCAAACTTAAGAAGGGCTCCAAGAAGTACAAAAAAAAGGCTATGGTGGCTATATGGAGTAATAGTGATGAGTCAAGCTCCGAAGAAGAAGATTCATATGAACAAGCCAACTTGTGCCTTATGGCACATGAAAATGAGGTAAATGTTGAAACTCCTAATGACTTTACTTTTGAAAAATTTCAAGAAGTATTTTATAATCTAGTTAATGATCTAAAGAAGTTAGGGATAAAGAACAAAGAATTGAAATCAAAGAATCAATTTTTACTAAAAAAAATAAAATTATTTCAAATAAAAAATTGATCTTGACATAAAAAAATTTGAACTTAAAAAATAAAATTGCTAAGTTAAAACCTATAATAGAAAAGTTCATTCTAAGTTCAAATAAACTTCAAATGATACTTGATAATCAAAAGGTCGTTTATGATAAAGCCGGTCTTAGCTACAACCCTTTAAAGAAATAAAAATTTTTGAAAAATATCTTTGTGAACTCATCAAGTAATAAATTTTCAAATATTACTTACTTTAAATGTGGTAAAGTAGGACACAAATCTTATATATATTTCTCTAGCAAATCTGAAAATTTTAATGTGAAGAAAATATAGGTTCCAAAAAAAATCATTGTGACTAACCAAAAAAGATCTAAGAAAACTTGGGTACCTAAAGTCAAAACTTAATTTTTGTATGTAGGTGCATCTTTGCATCCTAAGGAACAAATCGAAAATGGTATCTTGATAGCGGATGCTTAAGACACATGACCGATGATGAATTTTAATTCATCACACTTGATGTAAAAGATGGAGGGATGGTCACCTTTGGAGATAATAACAAAGAAAAGATCATCGGTATAGGTAACATTGGTATCACTCCCTCCAAGTATATAGAAAATATTTTATTAGTAGATGGTTTGAAATATAATCTATTAAGCATTAGTCAATTTTGTGACAAAGGATACAAAGTTATTTTTGAATCTTCATTATGCATAGTAACTAGTCCCAATGATGAAGACATTAAATTTGTTGGGCATAGACATGGTAATGTTTATATGGTAGATTTGAATGATCTTTTCAAGATAAACATATAATGCATAGTAGCTTTGAATGCTAAGATTAATGAGACTAGTTGGCTTTGGCACCGTAAGCTTGCACATATTAGCATGCATTCACTTTCAAAACTTATTAAAAAAGAATTGGTGACCGATCTACTTAAATTGAATTTTGAAAAGGATAGAATTTGTGATGCATACCAACTAGGTAAACAAATAAAAATCTCATTCAAATCTAAAAATATTATTTCAACTTCTAGACCATTAGAATTATTACACATAGATTTATTTGGACCCACTAGAACTACTAGTTTAGGTGAAAAATGATATGGTTTTGTAATTATTGATGATTTTTCTCGTTTTACATAGATTTTCTTTTTGGCACATAAAGGATGAAATTTTCATGTGTTCTCAAAAATTTTATCCAAAGGTTACTAATGAAAAAAGTTTTTCAATTCAAAATATTCAAGTGATCATGGAACCGAATTTGAAAATCAAGAATTTAAAAAGTTTTGTGATGAAAAGGTATTGACCATATAACTTTTCAGCAACCTAAGACACCCCAACAAAATGGGAGTAGTAGAAAGAAAAAATAGAATCTTTGAAGAAATAGCCCATACCACTGCTATGAGAAAGTAACCTCCCAAGATACTTTTGGATGGAAGCCATTAACACGACATGTTATATTTTAAACCGTGCTTTAATTAGACCAATTCTAAAGAAAACACTCAATGAGCTTTGGAAAGGAAGAAAATCAAACATTATATTTTTTATGTTTTTGATTGTCGATGTTTTGTTTTGAACAATGGTAAAAAAAGATTAAGAAAATTTGATGCAAAATTCGATGAAGCTATCTTTCTTGGTTACTCCTCTTCTAGTAAATTTTTAGAGTTTTTAACAAAAGAACTTTAGTAGTAGAGGAGTCAATACGTATTATTTTTATGAGACTAATGATCTTCCTTCAAGGAAGAGTGAAGGTA
>NC_026003.2:19408720-19534548 GCF_000442705.2 Elaeis guineensis
GATGTATCCAGTTTTATCAAAGGTTTTCGTGTGGAAGCTTTCGTTCTTTCGTGGTGATGCACTAATAATAATTTAGAGAGTCTGTTCAGAAGCTGACCGTCCAATTTATAACTCACGAGTCATAAGTCATGGAATTTATTACGTGTAAAACATTTATAAATAGACAAACTTATTAGTTGTATTAAGTATTTGGATATTACGTTACAGTATGTTGCATAAACTATATAAATGACTGTAATTGCAAATTCAAACCAGACAGGATCCAATACAAACTTCAAAATTCAAATAATAGGAATTTCGGTAGGGAATCATTGGATCTCCCGAAGCATGAGGAGCAACAAAAGACTTCGTCTAAGTCTCTATACCTCAACATTGGATGGAGACCCAAAAGGAAGCAAATGAAACGGGAGAGAAGAGTAGAGGAGAACTTGGTCATTCACTGTGCTCGGTGGCTACTCCAAGAATCTATATAGGTTTAAAACACAACTTAAGCATGGCTCAAAACTCCTATTTGTATGTTATTCGGATTTGAGAGATGATGTAAATGTTGATCGACCCGGATCAACTCCAAATTTGGGTCAAAATCTCATAGGGACCGAATGTTAATTAATTTTAGTAGTTTTAGGAGAGAAAAAATTGTTAGCTGGATGACATATATACCTAGGGTGAAATTGCTCTACATGGATTCATTCACCATCCTAAGGTGATATTATTAATTAGATGGATTTATTGCACCGTACATCCAAGATGGATCTAGTTTATCTAATAATTTTTTTTTCTTATTGATTATAAAAATAATATTCAACTAATATAATAGAACCAAAAATGTTAAAAATATAGAAGAAAACGCGTCTATGTTGCATTTATATAAAAATAAATATATAATATTACGTCAAAGAACGAGCGTATAATTTACACGATGCATCCTTTCATATCCAACCCTGGCCCAATAATTTCCTGGGCTCAATTCACAATTCAACATGCAGCGTACAATTTACGACATGAACTGGGCGTACTTGTCAAACGGTCCATGGGGCCTACACAGAACCAAGAGCTGGGTCAAAGATGGTGGGCGACGTGGCCGCCGGGAGACGCAAAAGGTTTCATTAGTCCTTTTCTTTTAAAAAAAAAAAAAAAACGTAAGAACGTATGCAGAATTTTGAACAAAATTGATCTGACTGGCTTTTCACCGATTTATTAGGAATAAAATTTATTATACAAAAGATTCCTTTTTCTTTGAGAAAAGAAGCACATATTTATGACTCTTAGATAATTTCTTTTGAATTCAGCACTTTTATTTTTAAACATTATCTAGACAAGAATAGAAAGTGATGCAGGCCAAAAGAGGCATCATAGCATCATCATTTTCTGACTAAGATTCTTCTTGGTTTGCCAGTTTCCGGACTGAGCATCATATCATATTTGATCCCCATTTATTGAAATATCAATTTCTTTCCCTTGATTTTGACTTGTCTTTTATAGCCCTTCTTTATTTAGCCCTTATTTTATATATATATATAACAAATAACAAATGTAATTGTGTACAGAACCATTGTACAAATATTGAGAATAATTAAAAATTATTTTGGCAAGATGAGATATCCTATCTGACTGTATCGATCCAGGTGTGATGACTCCTTGCATATATCTTTTTGTCTTCTTTTGGCTATAATATATATGGCTTTTCCCACACAACCATATTAACATCTCATTAGACAGAGAGAGCGAGAGAACAAGAGAGAGAGAGATGGGGAACACTGGCAAAGAATATGCTGATGGCTTCCATACCGCCGGCAAAGTTATCACTTGTAAAGGTATCAAGACTCTCTCTCTCTCTCTGTGTGTGTTTGTTGTTCTTTTAAATCTAAATATTTCTTGATCTTTTTCACTGTGTGTAGCTGCCGTTGTATGGGGTCCAGAAGAACCCTTTGTGATAGAGGAGGTGCAAGTTGAGCCCCCTCAAAAAATGGAGGTCCGGATCAAGATCCTCTTCACTTCCATCTGCCACACCGATCTCGGTGCTTGGAAAGGCCTGGTATGGTTCTAAAATTCCACCAAAAAAAAAAAAAAAAAGAACACCAATCTCCATTCATACTATTTTGTTTTTTGGGTAAAGAAAGGAAAAAAAAAATTACCAAACCAAATTATATATATGATCATATATCAGATATTTCTCTCCTCCTCTTCTTATTCCCTTCAATTTGCTTCTATTTTTCCTCACCATGCTTTCTTGTTGCCTGTCTCCCTCCTACTGTGATACCAGAATGAGATGCAACGTGCATACCCTCGAATCCTTGGCCACGAGGCCGCTGGGTAAGCAAATTGCCAACAATTAATATCTATATATTAACAACGTATTATAATTATGTAACGTTCTTAAGTTTGATATGAGGCTTGGCTGCATGTGGACAGGGTGGTGGAGAGCGTGGGGGAGGGCGTGGAGGACTTGAAGGAGGGGGACCATGTGGTTCCCATCTTCAATGGGGAGTGCGGCGAGTGCACCCACTGCGAATCCCCCATGACCAACCTGTGTGCCCGGTTCCGGGTGGATCCCTTCAAGAGCGTCATGGCCGGCGATGGCCGGAGCAGGTTCTCCGTCATCGATCGGGCCGGGAAGCGCCGCCCCGTCTACCACTTCCTCAACACCTCCACCTTCACCGAGTTCACAGTACTTGACTACGCCTGCGTCGTTAAAATTAACCCGATTGCACCCCTCCAAAGGATGTGCTTGCTTAGCTGTGGCATTTCTACAGGTATTTGCTATGACCTTCAGTTGATCAGTCTTATGTAGAAGCCAGTGACCGGTTGAACCATGCCTTAACTGGCCCCTTTGTTGATGCCATATTTGCATATAAACCAGTGAACTAATTAGTTAAGCAGTGATTAAAATGAGTAATCCATAGCAGTACTCTTTCCATTAGTTAAGCAGTGACTTCACATGTAAACCCTCATGGCATGGGATAATCTTATCAATTAGGGCATGTTTGGATGGTTGGACTTAATTCTTATGGGATTCATGATCCAATCATAAAAATATTAAGATTATAAACAGGTTAGGCCCTATGTTTAAGGGCATCCAGGATCATTTTTGGGTAGGGTGTCCCAAATTCTACAAGAAAAAATAATAATCTGCTGATCAGATTATTTTTTTCTTCCTATGAGATTCGGACCAGCTCACTCAAAAATGGTGCTGGATACTTATAATAAAATATGTGGCTAATTATTAGTTCATTATTTTTGATGGTTGGATTATGAATTTATAAGATTTTGGATCCAATCATTCAAACAAATCTTAAAATCAACGTTTCTATACTGATGCTACTTGATAGTACATTGCCATGGCAGTAGTTTTCCTTGAGAATTAACCATTATCAGTGTGGGGACCTAAGAGTAATAATGGTAGGGATAACATGCATTTGGGTGATTGACCACTGGGTTTGATTCTTCTTAATAGTCTTTTGGGGAAAAATCACAATTTATTGATTTTTATTATTAATCTGTCGGAAAAAAAATCTGCAATGTGGCCAGCAAAATTTCAAACATGACAACAACACACTGCTTATGTACCAAACGGCTTTTTAGAAGATATTATAGGTGTGTACTTCCCTTGTTATCTAGACAAGCAAGCGGTACGAGAAATGATATAATGTTCCACGTTCAAGCCTACTCCGAAACTGTACATGATATGCAACAGCAGGATCTAAAAAGAAACTCTACTTGAAGTCTATAAATTGAGAAAGACACCAAATTCCATGTGAATCCTAAGTAGAAATATGGTAGCAGCACTTATCGAACAGTTGCTGGGATCGGCGGCGGGAGGAGATCATGAAGAAATATGGTGGAGAAAGAAGTACCAGATTGATGGAGAAGATGATAAAACTCCAATTAATCTCCTTCTATCAACAGAACATCTAAACTCACACTTCATCTTAATATGCAACTATACCATTAATTCAATTGATGTAATAACCTTGTGAGATTATTATGTTTTCAATTCTTGTCATTCTTCTCATTAAAATCCATATTTTTCTTCCCAAAAAAGAATCTAAGTCAAATATTTATAATCTGTTTTGCGTTTGAATATATATTTGTTAAACTGAAAGGTGTGGGTGCTGCATGGAATACTGCAAATGTAAAGAAGGGTTCGACCGTGGCAGTCTTCGGGCTTGGTGCTGTGGGCCTTGCGGTTCGCAATTTCATACCATATATATTTAATTTATCAAGACAGATTTTGTAGCATTCTCTCTTTTTTGTGGTTGAAATATTTCAAACTAAACAATATTGTGCAGGTTGCAGAAGGTGCCAGACTGAGAGGGGCTTCAGAAATTATCGGTGTTGACATCAACTTGGAAAAATTTGACAAAGGTATGGTTTTGTCAAGCATGAAAAGACTAGATAAATTTGATGAGAACCTCAATGTGTTTAGATTCAAATAATGTGTTTCATTTTCTATAAAATCTTATGTTATCAAGTACTTTGCATTAATTAGAAACAAACGAGACACATCTTGTTGTATTACTTTTCTACTATGGGTTTTATGCAAGAAGTTTCAGATTTTGCTATCATACATAGGAGCATAATACCAAGCATTTTGACATTAGTTTTGTGGTTGAGAAATCTTTTTAGTCATTATCATGTTACGTGACTGACAAGTCGAAGAAAATAACTCTGGAAGGTTATGCATCAGCATTACGTGCTATACTTTGGTACATTTTATTTCATCAATTCCCACATTTTAACACAAAAACACACGCATGCATGCATGTCATGCACACGCACACACACCTAGACAAATACTGCACGGAGGAAGATTTAGTTTTCAGTAATTATGTGAAGCTTGTTTCTGTTACATATTAAATTATAGATTGGTGAATAATTACCTACCTTGTGTCAACTTGAATTGCTTCATAAAAGTATTCCTTGATTTTTTCTTTCATGATGAAAGCTTATTCCTTGATTTGAAAAGCAAGCTAGCCTATGAGAGGTTCCTGTTCTATCTTTTGCTTAACGTGCAGGGCGAGAGATGGGCATCACAAAATTTATCAACCCCAGAGACTGTGGCAAGCCGGTGAACGAGGTATAATAACCATTTAATTCTCTAACAAGAAATATCCAATTTTTTTGTGCTAAAATTTAACCATGCATGATATGTGACTGCTTTTCCAATATTATTAAAGCTTAAATATCAAAATTCAAACAATTGTGAAGAACATATTTAAAATGTCATGTTAGTTTTCTAAGTTCCTTACAGCGTTCACGCATGGATTTTGTGAATGGTATCCAGAGACCATCTCGAATCTCCACTTAACTATTGGTGGTGGGAATGAGTTGATTAGCTTCCATTTGCAATACGTGCTTCTTTTTCACCCTCTTATTCAAACATTAAAGAGAGAGAAAAGCAAAGAATGTGTACCAAGAAATAAACTATATAAATTCATCTATCCCAAGCCTATTAGAATGAAAGAAGAAGAAGAACTTTCAATATCAAATATTAAAGTGCATCTGAACCTCTTAGGACCAACTTTAATGTGTTTTTAAATGCATAGGAAGGAATGGATGTTACATGGTTGCAATTAAACTTGCTTGCTTGACCAAATCGATGGCAACGTGTGCAGGTGATCAGGGAAATGACGAATGGAGGGGTGGACTACAGCTTCGAGTGTGCAGGAAATTTGGACGTACTCCGTGAGGCTTTCTCGTCAACCCATGACGTACGTTTTACGGCTATCACTTTCCTTCTCCAACTTGACTTCTGATTCGTGCTTAAGACCACCTTTATTACAGTCATTGCCTGGGACGTTTTCAGAACCGTCCATAACCTGAAGGACGGGGGAAACCCGAACCAAGCTCAGAGATTGAACCAAAAGCACTAGTAGCTTTAATTTCCAAGGGTCATATGGTTGGTCGTCACCTTCCATTCTTTATTTGAAGATTCTTATTCTTAGATAATGGATCATGCCACCTAAATTGACCAGTCTTATTCCGGAATAATGCGATCAACCTTTTGATAGCCAAGGATTAGTATGTCGGGGAAGACCGGACAACGTATAGCATGGACCGAATTGGTTGATATTAAACATGTATGATGTAGGGCTACAATTATAGTCATAGTTTTGCTAGGAGAACAAAAATGTTGGGAGAGGTGATCTAATAATCATGGAAAGTAGAGGGAAAACGATTCAAGGCTTCTGGTTTTTATGAGATATTTTCATGCGTCTAAATTCATTTCATAGTGTAACATTCTATCTTCTAGAAACCATGGACAAGTCATCTACAACATGGAGATACTGAAAAAGCATATTAGATATTTGACTTGTGATTTTTTTCAATTCTAAGATGCTTTTTGAGAAAAACTAAGGTTTGTTCATTCATTGGTTCTATATTTCTTAATTGACAATCTTTCCAGAATTTCTGTCCTTTATATAAAATTCTTAGATCTCTCACAAGTTCACTTAATTATTTTTCTTGAACAAACAGGGATGGGGTTTTACAGTGGTTTTAGGGATCCATTCGACCCCAAGGTTGCTGCCGCTCCATCCGATGGAGCTCTTTGATGGCCGAAGGATCACTGGAAGTGTCTTTGGAGATTTTAAAGGGAAATCCCAATTGCCAGATTTTGTGGATAAATACATGAATGGGGTCAGTCTCGCAACCTTAATTAGAACAATAAATTCTTGTTTCATCGCACATATAAGGGTTGTCAATAGATGGGGTCAGGCCAGCCTAGTCCCGGAGCAAGCCAGAGGTTTAAACCTCAGGACCGAGCTTGGCCTGGCCTGGATTTGGCCTGAAGGTGTCAAGCCCAATCTCAAGCTGACATGGTACGTATTCTCATGCTTGGCCTGGCTCAGAATAACCCCATTAAAGTTTTCACCATTTACATAGCACTGGCCCAGACTGACCTTTGACCGGGCTTCAATATCCAAGCCCGGCCCAAAATTCTCAAAGCTGGGCCTGCACTGGTTTAGCATCAGGACTTTGGACCGTTCTGGCCGGTCCAACCCATTGACAACCCTATGTATAATAACAACAACCCTATGTATGAGGAGAAAAGAAGGTAGAAATGTTTGTTGTGCTACCCAGCATGAAAAGAATATTGATTGGTTCATAGGGTTGTTGTGGAGTCACAAAGTGCTACATATCTTAGAAACCTTTTGTGTGACTAATTATTCTCCTCATGGTAATTTTCAACAACAATAGCCTTTTATAATCTTGCCTATTTGCACTCTTGTAGGAAATCAAAATAAATCTGGATGGGTTTATAACCCATGAGCTGCCGTTCGCTAATATAAATGAAGCTCTTCAGCTGCTATCAGAGGGGAAGTCATTGAGGTGCCTACTGCACCTGTAACGCATATTTTCATCTTCCGCTTAGAAAGTTTCCTGTAGGGAAATAACGTTGCATGTATCTTTCAGACTAGCAAATTATATAAAGTAATGATATAAAGGTAATCATAAAAATTATGGTAACTTTTCTTGTTTTCAGATGGCACTGGTAGCTCCACTGGCCGCTATTATCTGTGTCAAACACTTAGAAATCATAAGATTTTTTGAACACAATATCAAATTTTAGATGGAAGAGGGTGCAATTGCTAGGCATGTGATGTAATTCAATAATTATATTTTTGGTTATTGAAGTCATTGACTTGCATTTATATGTATGATTTTCTTATGTGTAATTATTTAGCTTAATTATCTTTGGTGGACAATGACTCTGCCTATGGTACTTTGCTTCGAATAATAGTAAGCAAAGTGGTGCCACCCCAACATCCAATTTCATAGCCCATAACTAAAAGGATTTTTATTTTTATATCTAGGAGTGAAGTAACATAATTGACATTAAATGAGTAAATAAGGCAACACAGGAGGATTGAAGATTACTGCATTATAGTCTTTTTAATTCAAAAAATATATTATTTATATTTAGGATGAATCATAATCAAAATGAATTGAAATAGGAATTGAATGACCATATCTCTCGATTCATTTCGTTTCATAACCAAAATTAAAATTTGAATTGGAATAGGAATCAAATGAGAATTTAATTATAGGAGAGACTAGGTATTCGATTTGGGGGGATCGGATATTTTCATTTTCTTGGAATTGGATCAATAGGATTTTCTCCAACCAAATGGTTGAGAGGGGAGTGATCCATTTCAATTTTAGTTTCAAGGAGAATGGGAATATCTTAACCTCTCAAAAATCAATCCAAACTCTTCTTAATATTTAAATTTATTTCTATTCAAATTTTAATTTTAGTTACAAGTCAAACACAATAAGGAATATTGGCATTCCCATTTTTTGAATTTTTGTTTAATTCGTGGCTGAAATCAAAATTGGAAGGATTGGAACAAGGATTAGAATGACCACATTCTTTGACGTATTTGGTTTATGACCAAAATTGAAATCAAAATCAGAATATAATTTAAATATTAAAAAAAGTATGAATTGAATTTTAAATATTAAGGTATTTCCATTATACCTTATTGTATTCTTAGATTAGTAAATGGGGGTCAACCCATTATCCACTATAATATCTTGGACCATATCCCTGATATATAATATAATGGTTACCATGCATATGCGAGTGAGAGTTAGACATCCAACAAAAAAAAACCATCACAAGGCAATGCGTCAGTATTAGGACAAAGTTATGTTCAAACATCAGAATCATGGAATTGAAATTATTTTAAAATGTAAGTAATTAAGTTTGTCAAAATTGTTTTATTTAATAATTATTTATTTTGTAATGGGTTTTGCATGAGTACTTTTATCTAAATGTACATGGTATGATTCTAGGTCCTAATGGGACATTGCATGACTAAGTGCCAAATGTGCATATGTTCTCAATGAGTGTGCAAGGATGGAGTGAAGGGGAACTATGTTATAGCACGTAGAATAAGGGAACTATTGGTTTCATTCTAGCTTACAGGGGTTTAATAGTATAACATGGGCACCATGTATCCCCATGGGGGGCCATATGTGTGATGTAGCAAACTTGACAGGGTGGATTATTAGTGATGCAAGGAGCATAAGTTGACATATCTCAGTAATATGCCTAGCATGCATGGCCTATCTATAAATATTATTTATTCTCTCATTATTAGTCTCGGATAAAACAAATAAGTTTCAGAACTAATTGGAGCACTAATCAAGTCTAGGATTGGGTCTAGAATAGTCCAATTGGATTGAGTTAAGCTTAGTCAAGCAAAACATAAACTTGAGTAGGTCTTATCCTGGTTAAACTAGGTAGGCAACCACTTTCCCTAGTGGGTAGACCCTCTTCTTTTATCTCCTCTACATATGGGGGACAAATTATAGGTGGCAAAATATGACGTGTCCATCTATTCAACCCACTATAAATAGATTTGGATTTAGCTAAACAAGTTTGGATTGTAAGCAGATCAATCCGTTTAACTTATTTAATATTTGGATCGGATTAATATTTTAAGAATTTGACCTGTTTAACCTATTTAACCTATTGTGTCGTCACTATCTTCGAGACAATATAAGGACTATTGAGCCCGACCACAAGGGTGGATGATAGATAGGGGGAGGGCTGTCATAAAGGTTCGTGAGTGGTTGAAGTTTGTGGTCGAGCCTCGATGGAAGACCTTCATTAGGCTGTTTAGCCAGAACCCTTAGCACGATGGTAGCATTGTGTGGATGGGGGTCATCAAGGTTCCAATAGGCGATGGCCATGGAGCAAGCTGGTAGCCTCGAGAGAGACTACACCAACTGTTGTGACTTCTCCACCTACTTCACCATCTCGTCTTGCCACATTGTCTATGGATCTTGTCGGATGGATTCCCTGTTGGTCTTCTCCATCATTCCTGCTATTGTTAGCATCATTAAAGGGTTTATAGAAGTGATGAGAGAGGAGACAAATAAACATGTTAATTGGTTAAATGGGTTGGATTGAGTTAGATTAATATAATATGTTTATTAAATAGATTGGATTGGATTATTTGTTTATTAAATATAACATATTCAAGTTGTAAATTCTGACCTGTTTAATAAATAAGTTGAGTTTAGATTTAATTTTTTTTGATCCAACCCACATCTGATTTGATTCGTTTATGATCTGATTCAACTCAATTACCACCCTAGGTCAAACTCCTCATGCGGAGTTCGGACTCCTAGTTAGATAAAGAGGTGCCCAATCAAGGGACACTATAAAAATAAAAGTCCAACTCTTAATCGGACTTTCGCGTTAGCACTAGCCACGAGCCCAGAGACTCTTATATTCATTCACAAGTTGGGTTTGAGTACGAGAGTGTGGGAAGTATGGCAAACCAAGCAAGAGAAAGAGGGTGTACGTGGCACACTCGGCTGGTTCTCCAAGGAAAAAAGAGACGGTGACATAGAGAGAATGAAAGATTGATGTAAAGCAATAGATTAATTCCTTATTGCAAAGCATCCCCTTGGTTTGCAATTTGCTAGAGATTAGAGGTGAATAAAGGTCTGAAGGATTGCGCGTGTAGATTAGTATATATACCTACAGATACTAAAGCTTAGAGGATTGTGTCCTTTCATGGTCTCAACATCTCCCGGGATTGTAAATTCAACTCCAGAATCACATCATAGCTCAGTAAAAGTTCTTAAAACCGTTTGAGCACGTTTTTATCACCTTCATACCACAAACAAAATATGAGTCTTCCATTAAGAACATCATGATATATACCTGAGTCCATCAAATTAGTGGTGTCAAAGCCCTAATTTGGGTTTGAGATTGAATTCAAGTGGTACAACTAATGCATAGAACATGTTTTATTAAATAAATTTTTTTAGTAATTTTTTAGATGTCTCTATGTAAAGTCCCATGATCTCATTCAAAAAGACTGGTCAAAAGGTATTATTTAGGTTCTGTTGCTGCTTAGATCGGTCGAGGCCGGAAGACGGAAGGCTGAGGTCGGATGATGGATGCCTGATCCTCGTGCAAGGATGTCGGCATTGGAGTGACCTACAAAATAAGTTTCAAACCGAAAGTTGTGGCTCCGGTGAGGATCCTCTGACGCTTAAGTCAGAAAAACAGAGAACAAAGGAGCAGCAACTGGTTCTCTGAAAGGGATTTGATTTGACTTATTTAGATCCTTGGAGCTCTGATTTGTTCATATAGAAAGGTGTTGGACAACTGGATTGTTAGCTGTGAGATCGTACGATCTCGAGATTACCGTATCGATGAAATTATCTTATTTGACAAGATAATTCAGCTCTTGATCACTCCCGTGAAGTGAGGAGATCGTTGCTGGTAGCATACTGAGTGAGAGATTTGAATATCCCTTTTGAATAACCTCGAAGTTTGTGCTTGATTTTTTAGCCTTATTGAATGAGTGGTGTCACCTCATGGCAGATGAGGGTCCTACCTATTAATTGCATAGGTTGTCAATCAGGAGAGATTTTAACCTTCATATGTTCTTTACGTGAAAAATTTATTACTTTTGATGTCAGCTCATATGATTATAGATGCTCAGAGAATCTCGTATCAGCATAGAAGAGCTCATATCCGGGTCAACTCAGCTCATATGAAGGTAGCTTTTTACAGTATGCCTCTTCACAGTATAGTCATAGCTCATAGAGCTATAAATTCGAGACATCTATGATATCACCATAATATATCCCTCTACTCCTGAGTTTGAGAATTAGATGAAAGGAGTACTATTGACATGATACCTCCATCCATACACTGTCTTTTTTTTATTCTTTCTCTAGCGCCCAATCAATAATCTCTTACGAGTGATGTTGTGTGCCTGTGGCAATCTTGTGTTTATGGCATCTAGCACTTCTTATCTTCTCGAGCGATTCAGGCTCTTCGGAGTCTTGTAAGTTAGCCCCACCTCGGAGCCATCGAGATCTTCATGAGGGTCTGGTAAGTTAGTCCTCACGAGTGGCATTGTGTGCCTGCAGCAATCTTGTGCTTGTGGCATCTAGCACTGCTCGTCTTCGTGTGAGAGGCATTATGTGCCGACGGCGAGCTTGTGCCTGTGGCATGCATTCTCGACGACCTTCTGAAGGTCTGATTAGTTATCCCTCATGAGTGGTGTTATGTGCCTGTGGCGATCTTGTGCCTGCGGCATCTAGCACTTTTCATCTTTGCGTGAGAAGCATTATGTGCCGGCGATGAGCTTGTGCCTGTGGCATGCACTCTCGATGGCCTTTTTAAGGTCTGATTAGTTGTTCCTCATGTGTGACGTTGTGTGCTTGCAGTATCTAGCACTGCTCGTCTTCATGTAAGAGGTATTGTGTATTGATGGTAAGCTTGTACCTGTGGCATGCACTTTCGACGGCCTTTTGAGGGTCTGATTAGTTATCTATCATGAGTAGCATTGTATGCCTACGGCGATCTTGTGCCTGCAACATCTAGCACTTCTCATCTTTGCACGAGAGGCATTGTGTGCCGGTGGTGAGCTTGTACCTGTGGCATGCACTCTCGACGACCTTCTGAGAATCTGATTAGTTATTCCTTACGAGTGGCGTTATGTACCTGTAGTGATCTTGTGTCTACGACATCTAGCACTACTCGTCTTCGTGCGATAGGCATTGTGTGCTGGCAGCAAGCTTGTGCCTATGGCATGCACTCTCGACGGCCTTCTGAGGGTTTGATTAGTTATCCCTCATGAGGGGTATTGTGTACCTACTGTGATCTTATGTCTACGGTATCTAGCACTACTCATCTTCGTACGAGAGGCATTGTGTGCGGGTAGTAAGCTTGTGCCTGTGGCATGTACTCTCGATGGCTTTTTGAGGATCTGATTAGTTATCCCTTATGAGTGACGTTGTGTGCCTGCGGCAATCTTGTGCCTGCAGCATCTAACACTTCTCATCTTTGCATGAGAGATATTGTGTACCGGCGGCGAGCTTGTGCCTATGGTTTGCACTCTTGGCGGCCTTTTAAGGGTCTAATTAGTTATCCCTGACACTATGTGCCTATGGCGATCTTGTGCTTGCGGCATCTAGCATTGCTCGTCTTCGTAGAAGAGGCATTGTGTGTTGGTGGTGAGCTTGTACCTATAGCATGCACTCTCGACGACCTTGTGAGGGTCTGATTAGTTATCCCTTATAAGTGACGTTGTATGCCTGCAGCAATCTTGTATCTACGACATCTAGTACTTCTCGTCTTCTCGAGTGACTCAAACTCTGCAGGGATTTTGTAAGTTAGCCCCATCTCGGAGTCGTCGAGGTCTTGAGTTGTGAATCTTCACACAAAATATGAGAAAACTTGCCAAATCAGCTCTAACTGAGCTTTTTGATTTTTTAGTCAGATCATACTTTTGGAGGTAAATAATCAGATTTACCTTCTGATGATGATGTTGACCCTTTGAGGCTAGTTTTTTGGAGGTTGTCTCATAAGTCTTACCTCATCTTTGTGGCTTTGGTTTGATTTTCACTTCAATTTAAATGCTTGAAGATCTGTTGTTCAAAAAGAATGATACAAAATAATAGATAAGGTTCAAAAGCTTTTTATCATGAGAATTGTGAACACTGTTTGGGAGCATTGTTTGTGACTCCTATTGTTTGCCTCAATTTGGGCTTGTTTTTAGCTTCGGATTAGTCTGATTTTTATCTGAGATCTGTATGCTTTTACCTCAGATTTGAAGGATTTATTTTCAAATTTGAAAGATTTATCTTGAATTTGAAGGATTTTACCTCATAGTTGAAGGATTTATCCTCGGATTTAAAGGATTTACCTCAAATTTGAAGGATTTATCTTTGGATTTGAAGGATTTATCCCGGATCTGAAGGATTTATCTTCTGTTGCTCTAAGAATTGATTTTGATGATCGCAAACTATTTGAGGAGAATACTAATGTGTTTCTTATCTTTGAAGAATATTTTTATAATATTTCAGGTAGTTCAAAAGATTAGATTTAAAAAGTTTCATCAAATGTATCAAAATTAAAATTTCTGCAAGTTGAAGAAGTTTTCAAAGTCTTCTGAGAGTGTCCAATTGATTTGAAATCATTTGAAAGTGTTTGAAAGTATTCTGATAAGTTTCAAACCTTAAATGCATAAAAAATTGGGTTGCAACAAAATGGAACGACCCATCTGGGTCATCCCTTTTCATTAAGTAGCCGGCACGCACTATTTTGACTTGTGGCATGCAGTGGAACGATCCACCTGGGATGACCCCTGAGACCAAAATAGAAAGTCTGATTTTCAGACTGGTCGAATGAGGTATCCCATGAGACTTTTCATTCACAGTGGAATGATCCATTCTGGACAAGTTTGTAACGGCTAGTTTTTAGTCCGTTTTTAATGCATTTAATGCACATTAAACACTCTCCAACGGCTCTAAACCAACTCTAAGATATTCTCAAAGATAAATGATGATTATAAATACTCTCTTGAAGTAAAAAATCATAAGATTTTGTAAGCATTCAGTTCAAATCTGAGAAAAGCTCAAACAAGCCCTAAAGAGAGAAAAGAAGCATTTAGTCACTTCACCAACTACTCTCCAACTGCAATCAAGTTTGCAATTCATTGAGAATGTTCAGCAAAAATTTTTTCTTCTTAAATATTATATTTTTATTATATTTATTATATTTATTTAAGAAGATATTATGCTAAATTTTCTGTACCCTATTTTTTTATATTGTATTTGATTTTTTGAGTTTTGGGGGGTTCCAAAACTCAACTGGGTTGATCTGAACCTTGATTCAAAATGTTGAAGATTGACTTGTACTCAAAAAATAAGTATTCTTGCTTAGATAGCAAGGATTGGAGTTGTCCGATGTGTTGTAACTTTGTAATCCGTTTAGTGGATTGAATTCTCAAGTAGAGACTTAGGGAGTGGATGTAGGTGCAAGGTTGACACCGAACCACTATAAATTTCTTGTGTTTGCTATGCTTACTTCTCTTCACTTATTCTTTATGCCTTATACTTACATTTCTATCTTTTGTGTTTGAATTCATTTTTATTGAAAATCAATCCACTCCACTCAAATACTTTAGCACATTATTTTAGTTTACTAATCTTTAAAATTTTAAAAAGATCCAATTCACCCCCCTCTTGGGCTCCATATCTGGACAACAAATGGTATCAGAGCTCGGTTCTCTAGCCCTTGCTTGATTTAACCATTAAGAGCCAAAGATCAATGACAGCCCAATTTGGCACATCCCTAACCGAGGGGCAATCTACAAACCGACCTCCTCTTTTCAATGGGTCAAATTACACCTATTGTAAAGCTCGGATGAGAATTTTTATTCAAACACTTGACTATGACATGTAGAGTGTCTTAGCAAATGGACCATACACACCTACTAAATTGATTGATGGTGTGTCTCTCCTTAAGTCGAAAGGTGAATGGGATGAAATTGATAAGAAAATAGCTCAGCTCAATGCTAAAGTTATGAATATTTTATATTGTACTTTGGATGCAAGTAAATTTAATCACATTTTCATTTGCAATTCAGCTAAAAAAATTTAGGATAGGTTAGAAGTCACACACGAAGGCACAAACCAAGTAAAAGAATCTAAGATCAATATGCTTGTGCACAACTATAAACTATTTAAAATAGAATCTGAAGAGTCAATAACTCAAATGTTCACTTATTTCACTAATATTATAAATGATTTAAAAAGTCTTGGCAAATATTATTCTAACAGTGATCTTGTGAGAAAAGTGCTTAGATCCTTACTAAGATCATGGGAGGCAAAAGTCACTGCAATCCAAGAGGCCAAAGATTTAAATACTCTACTATTGGAGGAGCTGCTTGGATCTCTCATGACTCACGAACTGACCATGAAGCAACACACTGAGGAGGAAACTAGAAGAAAGAGGACCATCACTCTCAAGTCGATAGCTCAGGAAGAAGAAGATATAGAAAAATCAGATAATAGCGAGGAAGATGAGGATTTGGCCCTGATCATCAGAAAATTTAGACACTTCATGAGAAGAAAAAGATAAGGGACCAAGAGAAGACCACCAACTAAGGAGAGCCGAGTAAAGAAAAAGAAAAGGAACAGCCTCTCATCTGCTATAAATGCAAGAAGTCGGGCTACTTCAGATCAGAATGCCCTCAGCTCAAGAAAGGTCAAAAAAAATTCAAGAAGAAAAAGGCCATGATGGCTACATAGAGTGACAGTGATGACTCCACCACTGATGAAGAATCTCATGAAGAAGCCAACCTGTGCCTTATGGCACATAAAAATGAGGTAACACCCAAAATTCAAAATGAATTTACTTATGATGAACTGTTAGAAGTTTTTCATGAACTTTTAAATGACCTAAAAGAATTAAAAATAAAAAATAAAAATATGAAATCAAGAAATCAAGTATTAGCTAAAGAAAAAAAAGAAGTTGATAAGAAAAATAAAGAATTAGAACTAAAGAATCAGTCTCTAATAAAAGAAAAAGATGAATTTTTTAGTCAAAATAAAATTCTCATAAAAGAAAATCAAAAACTAAAGGAAGAGGTAACCAAGTTAAAATCTATTGTTGATAAATTTATATTAAGTTCAAACAAACTTTAGATGAACATTAATAGTTAAAAAATTGTATATGATAAAGTCAGACTTGGCTATAACACTTTAAAAAAATAAAAATTTTTGAAAAATATTTTTATCAATACATCTATAAGAAAATTACTAAATATTACTTATTTTAAATATGACAAAGTAGGGCATAAAGCTTATTCATATTTATCAAATAAATTTGATGACAGAAATGTTAAAAAAATATGGGTTCTAAAATGAACCATTGTGACTAACCCCAAAGGATCCAAGTTAGCTTGGGTACCTAAGGTTAAAACTTGATTTCATGTGTGCAAGTGTGTCTTACATCCCAAGCAATAAAATAGAAGTGGTATCTTAATAGTGGATACTCAAGATACATGACTGGTGATGAATCTCAATTCATCACATTGGAAGCCTAGAATGGAGGGATGGTCATCTTTGAAGATAATGGCAAAGAGAAGATCATCGGTATTGGTAACATTGGTATCACTCCCTCCACTTGTATTGAAAATGTATTACTTATAGATAACCTTAAGCACAATCTTTTAAGTATTAGTCAATTATGTGATAAAGATTACAAAGTGTGTTTGAATTATCTATGTACATTGTAACTAGTCCCAATGATGTTAGCACTAGATTCATTGGACATAGGTATGGTAATGTATATATGGTTGATTTGGATAATCTATCCTTGCAAAATATGTAATGTCTTGTGGCTATGAATGCTAAAATTAATGAGACTAGTTGGCTTTGGCACATAGGCTTGTACATATTAGTATGCATACACTTTCTAAAATCATTAAAAAAGATTTGATTGTTGGATTGTCAAAAAATAATTTTGACAAAAATAAAATATGTGATGCATGTTAATTAGGTATACAAATAAGAGTTTTTTTTTAAATCTAAAAATATTATTTCAACTTCTAAATCTCTAGAACTCTTATATATAATTTATTTAGTCCTACAAGAATAACTAGTCTAGGAGGTAAAAGATATGATTTTATAATTATTGATGATTTTTTTCATTTCACTTGGGTTTTGTTTTTAGCATCTAAGGATGAAGTATTTTCAGTATTCTCTAAGTTTTTTCGAAATATTTTGAATGAAAAAAGTTTACAAATTATTTCTATTCGAAGTGACCATGGTACTAAATTTGAAAACAAAAATTTTAAAAAATTTTGTGATGAAAAAAGCATAAATCATAATTTTTTATTATTTAAAATATCATAATAAAATAGAATTGTTGAAAGAAAAAATAGAATCCTAAAAAGAATGGCCTGTACCATTCTATGTGAAAGCAAACTCGAAAGTATTTTTGGGCAGAGGCAATTAACATAGCATGCTACATTTTAAACCATACTTTAATAAGATTTATTTTAAAGAAAATACCTTATGAATTATGGAGAGATAGAAAATCTAATATAGGTTATTTTCATATTTTTGATTGTCGGTGTTTTGTTTTGAATAATGGCAAAGATAGCTTAGGCAAATTTGATGCTAAATCTGATAAAGCTATCTTTCTTGGCTATTTCACTTCTAGCAAAGTCTTTAGAGTATTTAATAAAAGAAAATTAGTACTGAAAGAGTCAATTCATGTAGTTTTTGATAAAACTAATGATCTTCCATCAAGAAAGAGAGAGGGTGCTGATGATGTGGGTATCATAGAAGATAGAATGAAAGAGCTCATTATTAATGACTCAGATGAGCGAAACAAAAATCAACTAGATGAAAAATATGAAGATGAAAGCATCAATAATCAGAACATTCAAAAACAACCTCAGGACACAGGTAATCTTTCAAGGGAATGGAGGTATATCACAATCACCCCAAAGAATTAATAATTGATGATCCGACACAAGGAGTAAGAACTAGATCCTTACTTAGAGATGTTTGTAATTATGTAGCTTTTATTTCACATTTAGAACCTAAAATAATAGATGAAGCTGAAAAAGATCATAACTGATAATTGCCATGAAGAAGAGCTAAACCAATTTGAAAGAAATAATGTATGGACACTAGTTGCTAGACCTAAAAATCACTCCATAATAGGAACTAAATGGGTATATAGGAATAAATTAGATGCAGATAAAAGTGTAATAAGAAATAAAGTAAGATTAGTTGCTAAAGGATATAATCAATAAGAAGGAATTGATTTTGATAAAATATTTACTCTTATTGCTAGACTAGAAGCAATAAGAATGCTACTTGCTTTTGCTTGTTTTATGAATTTTAAATTATTTTAAATAGATCTTAAGAGTATTTTTCTAAATGGTTATATTGTTGAAGAAGTATATGTAAAACAACTTCAGATTTTGAAAGTCATAAATTTCTAGATCATGTATTTAAGTTAAACAAAGTATTATACAGTTTAAAACAAGCTCCTAGGGCTTGGTATAAAAGATTAAGTAAATTCTTATTAGAAAATAATTTTTCAAGAGAAAAAGTTGATATAACTCTATTTATAAAAAGAAAAGATAAAAAAATTCTAGTTATACAGATATATATTGATGACATTATATTTGGATCTACTAATGAAGATTTGTGCCAAAAGTTTGCCAAGCTCATGCAGGGGGAGTTCGAGATGAGCATGATGGGAGAACTTACTTTCTTCCTCGGAGTCTAGATTAATCAAATGAAGGAAGGATTTCCATCACGCAAAGTAAGTACACAAGAGAACTATTAAAAAAATTTAGAATGGAGAGCTCAAAAATTGTAAGAACACCTATGACCCCTTCCTGTAAATTAGAAAAAAATGAGCATAGTAAAAATATTGATTCAAAACTCTATAGAGGTATGATAGGCAATTTATTGTATCTTACTGCTAGTTGATATGATATAATGTTTAGTGTATGTATGTGTGCTAAATATTAATCAATCCTAAGAAATTTACTTAAATACTGTTAAAAAAAATTTTAGATACTTAAAAGGAAACAAAATCTAGGTCTTTGGTTTTCAAAATAATCTTCTATGGACTTAATAGGTTATCCAGATGCAGACTTTGCTGGATGTAAACTAGATAGAAAAAGTACTAGTGAAATTATCAATTTTTAGGAGTAAACTTGATCTCTTAGTTTAGCAAGAAGCAAAATTTAGTGACATTGACTATGATCGAGGCGAATATATTGTAGCTGAAAATTACTGTGCTCAAATCCTGTGGATTAAGTAACAACTCGTAGATTCTGATATTGAACTTAAAAACATCTCCATAAAGTGTGATAATACTAGTGCCATCAATTTGATCAAAAATTCAATCCATCACTCTAGATCAAAACATATTGAAATAAGATATCATTTCATAAGAGAATATGTTCAAATAATGATATAACACTTGAATACATAAATACTGAAAATCAACTGGCTAATATTTTCACCAAAGCACTAAATGAAAATAAATTTTATGAAATTAGAAAGGAATTGGACATCTTAAACCCTTCTACTTGAATTTCAATCATAATTTCACTCTCAAAATTTTTTAAAAATTTTTTGACTTCATTATCCTAATTTTGAGAGCTATTTATCTTTTTTTGAAATTTTTTTAAGATAATTAAAAATCATCAGTACTATTCAGATACCTTCTTAGATTTTTTTTCATTGAAATATTCAATCAAAAATCATACTAAAATTCATCTGGACTCCTCATGATCATCTCAACTCGATATGATCATTTTAATTTTTTTTATTTTTTTATTTTTAAATTTTTTTCTCATCGTCTGAACCTTTCTTGGATGGGACGACCCATGTGAGACATCCCAATTGATTGGACAAATGGATTTTATGTGAACCGATCCGTTTAAATTTCTCTCTTAAAACTTAAGTGGGGCAACTCAATTACTGTGCTTCTTCCTCCTCTTCTCGTCTCATACCGAAACCCTTCTCCAAACTCTCCACCAGCCACAATCCCTCAAATCCATCCCGTTAACCACCCAAAATCTTGGATCTCCATCTTAAACCCTAGAGCAAACTCTCTCTCTCGGTATACCCTCTTGCCCTCCATCATAATCTCAAGCTCTAACTTGCAAAATCCGTGACAACTCTTCATTTTCGTTCATCTATCATCCCTCTCTACCCTCTTGACTATTTTTCCTCCTCTCCTTAGGACAATGGCCCCCAAAATGAGGTTGCCACAGAGAAGGAAATCTGTAAGGTCTTTGGAGGTTGAGGAATGGAGGAAGAAGGCAGCACAAGAGCCAACCCAAGCATCCCCACTGGTCACTCCAAGTAAGATTCTTCTATCTGCAAGGAAGGTTGCTATGGGAAGAAATGTAGATTTCAAGTTTTTGAGGCATGATGATTTTTCAATTGGAGAAAAATTAATTAAGCAAGTATGAAAAATTTTTCTAAGTTTGTCTGAGCCGGTTTATATTGATTTGGTCAAAAAATTTTATTCAAATTTGGTTTTCTCTGATGGTGTTTTGAGGTCTGTTGTGAAGGGAGTCCAAATCATTTTGAATGCACTTAGGTTAGGTAGACTCCTTCAGATGCCTTATGAGGGTAGTTGCCTAGATTAGCTACCCAAAAAAAAAATTGGACTTAGGACAATCCTTGAAAGAGAAGATGTAGAAGATTTTCTAAAAATTGAAGCCAAGGATCTGAGTGTGAAAATGAAGTTGCTCTACCACATGGTGTCTAGGATTTTCTTCCCCAGAGGGGGAAGATATGATTTGATGACTGGTAGGGATATTTGCTTGATGCACCATGTTGTTTCTGAGACTCCCCTGAACCTACCTTTCTTGATGATCGATACCATGAGAGAGACCTTGAACAGATCCAAGGCTCTCTTGCCATATGGCATGGCTCTCACTATGATTTTTAGAGAGTTTGGAGTGAGTTTTGAGAGGAAGGTTGTTTGTAAACTATCATACACCGACACCTACAACAATCACTCCCTTCGGTGCATGGGGTTTGTCAGAGTTGATGGCCATTGGGCCAAGAGCCGTGCAGCTATAGTTGAGGAGGAGGATGATGATGAGGAGAAGTATGCTGAGAGAGAGGGTCCATCTTCACCACCTGTGCCCAGGCAGAGTCCAGTTGATCATCCTATTTCAGAGTCTGAGGCAAGACCCTCAGTCAGAGTACCCCCATCGTCGAGCTGTACCATGTCATCTTTTAGTTTGGGGGAGGATGAGATGGGACTGTTGGCTGAGAGAGTGACAGGCATTCTATCTATTCAATAGCAGCGGTTCCAAGATTAGGTTCTTCAGTAGCTCCATCAATTTCAGCAGTATCAGGAGTAGATTCTCCAGCAGGTGCAATAGCAGTAGTAGTATCGCCAGTCTCCATCGAGTTCTTTCTCTGATCCTTCCTCAGATTTTTCTGTCATGCCACACATATCTTTACTGATGGAGCTCTTGTTTGATCTGAGTACTAGACCCGAGATTGTAGAGAGCTTCCTACTCAGATTCAGTGGTAGGATTTTTGATATTGAGAGGAAGATCAAACAGATTTTAATTTCTCTATCGGGAGGAGCGAGCACTTCGACCACTTCCTCATCTCAGTTAGATGATTTAGCTTGAGAGATAGAGAGACTCTATAGCCAGCTTCGTTCTTCTCTAGAGCTGATTTGGACAAACATTAGAGACTCCAGAGACTTCATATCTACTGATCTAGATGGGCTCCAACTTATAGTGAGGGGGATCTTATCCCAGCTTGATGCTATTAGGACTCAACTTCAGTCTAGGTCCTCTGCATCCAGTGAGCCAGCTTTTGTCCAGCCCATTACTTTTTATCGTCTAACATCTTCCTCTCGGACCAGACCTTTCGATTGAGGATGAGGTTGATCATGTTTCACCGATTTTGATCTTGAGCTCGATGCCCATTCTCACTGATTTCATTATTTTGTATTAGGTTACTTAGTTGTATTTTGTAGATTGGATGTATGAGAGCTTTATGCTCATAGATGTATATTATGACTTTTGTAACTTCTCTTTTTGTTGTAATTAATGAATGAGGTTATTATCATGGCTCACCTTTTTTTTCTTGGATGAATGAATGAATGAGTGACTGTTATACTTGAATGAATGCACTATTATCCTGATACCTGATATACAATCATAAAAAATCTTACTCTCTCTAGTCCATTTTTTGATGATGTCAAAAAGGGAGAGAAAGTAGTGTATTATCTATCTGAATTTTTTAAATTTAAATACTTAATTTTTTAAATTTAAATACTCTTTTAAATTTTTTGCTCTAATACAGTATTTTGCACTGATACGTCTCTGATACGTTAATTTTTACTCTGATACATCTATTTTTATCTTCATTTTGATACTATTTGAAAAATTACTTTGATACATCTATTTTTCTTGAGTACTCTGATAATTTTATTTTTTGCATTGATACCAAAATACCTTGATACATTCATTTTTGATTTTATAGAATGCTTCAATTTCTTCTCTTTTAATTCTAGTTCAAATAGTTTCATCCTTGCTTTAATATCAAAATAAGAAAAAGAGAAAGAAATATTTCTTTCATATTTATTGCTCTGATATTAAAAATAAGGAAGAGAAGAATAAAATTTTTTTATGAACCATCTCTACTTCAATAAGAAAAATTTTACAAATTGAACACTCTTTATATAAGAAAGGGAGAGATCTTTTTCAAAATGATCAAAATGATTATTTTTATCTATTTCATATAAGAATGGAAAGGATTTTAACTGACTAAGAACAATCTTTAGAAAAACTCTGATACCTTCACAAATGAGTTTTAGCAAAATGAATTGAAACATTAAAATTATTGAAAATATGTATCTCACGATTTTCTATCTTTGGTATATTCTTACAAGTGATTGACAAACCCAAATTCTTTGAGTGTTAACAATTTATTTTATGAATACTCAAATATTTTATCATTATCAAAAAGGAGAAGATTGTTACTCCAAGAATTAATTTTGATGATCGTAAACTATTTGAGGAGACTACTAATGTATTTTTTATCTTTAGAGAATATTTTTATGATATTTCAAGTAGTCTAAAAGATTGAGTTTGAAAACTTCATCAAATATGCTAAAATTAAAATTTTTGCAAGTTAGAAAAGTTTTCGAAACCTTCTGAGAGTCTCCAATTGATTTGAAGCCATTTGAGAGCATTTGAAAGTATTCTGGTAAGTTTTAAACATTAAATGTATGAAAAATTAGGTTGCAATAAAATGGGACGATCCATCTGGGTCATCCCTTTTCATTGAGTAGCCGGCACACACTATTTTGACTTATGGAACGCAGTGAGACAACCCACCTGGGACGATCCCTGGGACCCTGAGATCAAAATGGAAAGTCTGATTTTCAGACTAGCCAAATGAGACATTCCATGGGACTTCCCAGTTACAGTGGGATGATCCATTTGGGACGACCCATTTTGGACGAGTTCGTAACGACTAATTTTCAATCCATTTTTGATGCATTTAATACATATGAAACACTCTCCAACGGCTCTAAACTAACTCTAAGACATTCTCAAGGATAAATGGTGACTATAAATGCTCTCTTAAAGTAGAAAATCACAAAATTTTGTAAGCATTCAAGTTCAAATTCGAGAAAAGCTCAAACAAGCACTAAAGAGAGAAAAGAAGTATTTAATCACTTCACCAACCACTCTCCAGCTGCAATCAAGTATACAATTCATTGAGGGTGTTCAGCAAAAGCTTCTTCCCTTTAAGTATTGTATTTCTATTACGTTTATTATGTTTATTTAAGAGAATATTGTGTTGAATTTTCTGTACCCTATTTTTCTCATATTGTATTTGATTTTTTGAGTTTTAGGAGGTTTCAAAACTCAGTTGGATTGATCCGAACCTTGAATCGGATTGTTGAGGGTTGGCTTGTATCCAAAAAATAAGTATTCTTGCTTGGATAGCAAGGGTTAGAGTTGTCCGATGTGTTGTAGCTTTGTAATCCATTTAGTAGATTGAATTTTTAAGTAAGAACTTGGAGAGTGGATGTAGGTGCAAGGTTGGCACCGAACTATTATAAATTTTTTGTGTTTGCTGTGCTTGCTTCTCTTCACCTATTCTTTGTGTCTTATACTTGCATTTTTATCTTTTATATTTGAATTCATTTTTATTGAAAATCAACCCACTCCACTCAAACACTTTAGCATATTATTTTAGTGCACTAATCTTTAAAATTTTAAAAAGATCTAATTCCCTTCCCCCCTCTTGGGCTCCATATCTAGGCAACATCCTCAGATCTAAAGGATTTACCTCAGATTTGAAGAATTTTTCCTCGGATTTGAAGGATTTATCCTCAGATTTGAGGAATTTATCCTCGGATTTGACCTTAGATGGCCATATTCCACCATCTCCATGCATTCTTATGCTTCATTTTTGACTTAGAATGTTGTGGATCCACGTCCAGCATGTGCTCCACTACTTTCTCCTACAGGTTGTCCATCTGGGCTATAATAAATGAACATAGCGTATCTTGAGACCCCTCATGGGTAGCCACGGCATAGTTGTAGGCCAAACGTTGGCTGTAGGTGATTTTCATGCCAAGGCGTGTGAGCAGAGGGCGTTGCACGCTAACTTTGGATCTGCTACCCCCTAAGCCTCAGATCTAGCCAGTTTTACCTCAAAAGAACCCCTTACGACCTTGAATGTTTAAGATGACAAGGCCAAGCAGCAACTGATTCTCTGAGAGGGATTTGATTTGACTCACCTGGGTCCTTGGAGCTCTGGTTTGTTCATATAGAAAGATGTTGGATAACTGAGTTGTTAGCTATGAGATCGTACGATCCCAAAATTATCGAATTGTTGAAATTAACATATTTGATGAGATAATTCAGCCCTCGATCACTCCTATAAAGTGAGAAGATCGTTGTTGGTAGAATACTAAGTGGGAGATTTGAATACCCCTTTTGAATAACCTCAAAGTCCGTGCTTGATTTTTTGGCCTTATTGAATAAGTGGTGTCACTTTATGGCAGATGAGGATCCCATCTATTAATTACATAGGTTGTTAATCAAGAGAGATTTTAGCCTTCATGTGCTCTCCATGTAGGGATATTTATTGCTTTTGGCCTCAGCTCATATCATCATAGATACTCAGGATACCTCGTATGAGCATAAACGAGCTCATATCAGGGTCAGCTCAGCTCATATAAAGATAGCTCTTCAGAGCATGCCTCTTCACAACATAGTCATAGCTCATAAAGTCATAAATTCGAGTTATCTATGATACCACTATAATAGGTTTCTTGATCTTGTATAAGTATCTAAGCTCTTTATAGCAAATAACCGATGTGAGACTAAATATATGTCCATATGGATCCTCATACTTTTTCATTTAGGCCTTGGTGTCTTCACCAGACTAAGGATCCAAAACTATGCATTTATTCATAAACATCATGATTAGCCCATGATTAATCTCAATGAACTCATACTGCAGTATCTCCTAATCCACATAGGCTAGCTATGAGTTGAGTCAGCTTTGATATTATTTAATACAATCCAAAAAGACTCATCGAAAGATGTTATTTGGATTTCTTAGCCCTATATAAGTGTCCAAATTTTTTCTCTGAATAATCGATGTGGGACTAAATATACATCCACACAGATCCTCACATAGCATCCTTACCAGATTAAGAGTCCAAGTCCATGCATCCATTTATAAACTCTATGATTGGCTCATGGTCAGCCCAATAAATTTATGTTGCAATATCACCTAGTCAACATAAGCTATAGACTAGATTGGCTTCGATACCATTTATAACAATCCAAGATCTTATTCAGAAAGATTAATTGAAAGGTATTATTTGGATTCCTTGATCCTATATAAATATCTAAGTTTTCTCTAGCGAATAACTCATGTGGAACTAAATAAGGGCCTGTATGGATTCTCACATACTCCCCCCATTTAATCTCTAGTGTCATCTCCAGGCTAAAGATCCAAATTCATGCATTCATTCATAAACATCACGATTGGCTCATGGCAGCCAATGAATCTGTGCTGTAGTATTCTCTAGTTCACATGAGTTATGGATTAGGTTCGCTCTAATATCATTTATAACAACTTAGGACCTCATACAAAAGGCTAGTCCAAGATATTATTTGGATTTTTTAGTATTATATAAGTACTTAAGATCAATCTTTTCAATAAATAATCGATGTATGACTAAATACATACTCGCATAGATCCTCACATTTTCTTTCATTTAAGTTCTGGTATCCTCTATCAAGCTAGAGATCTAAATTCATACATCCATTTACAAACATAGGCTAGATGCCACCGACAGTGATGGCAGGATACTCGATGATGAAAAAAAAATGGTAATAAAATAGAGATTTTGGCCCCTTGTTGGCTTATTTCCATGGTTCCCACTGATGGGGGTTCCAGCCATGGTCGGAAGTGACAAAGGGGACAAATCTCCATCTCCGGCAATAAGCATCAATAGCAAAAAAAGGTCAGGAAGAAGGAGATCAAAGGGGATTTTTTAGATCTAAAAATAAGGGATTTTAGCCTTTCTTTTCTTTGAATTTTTTCAGCAAGGAACACGACTGATGATGGAAGTTTAAGATGGAATAAGAAGGAGAGAACATCAAGGGATTTTACACCTTGACTTCAGTGAGGGCTTGGCTATGATCATCAATGAGCACAAAGGGTTCAAATCATCGACAATCAACAAGAGAAGAGGGAGAAAAGGATGAGTGGTGGCCATGATGAACACCGATGGTGGGGTTGCAGGTTTAAATAGAAGCACATGCTAGATTTTCCTAGCCTTCAACAAACTTGTGATGAAGGAGGATGTTGGATATATGCCCTAGAAGTCAATCTTGGCTGACGCATATCGTATTACTAGGATATAATTTTATACTTAATAGGCACTTATATTATCATTCATATTTTATGTGTCCATGAATCATCCAAAAAATTAACAAGATGATGACACATATTCTCAAAGAGTTGAGAATTTGAGACATGTATCATTGATGGTTAATTCATAAATTACTCATGATCATAGGATCATCATAGGGATGGTGATTGATCCAAATAGATCAGTGCATGGATCGCTTCCTTTGAATAGATGAGTATCGAGTCTGCGATGTAGTGACACTGGAGTGAGAGTGCAGGTGGTTGTTAGAGAACAACTAGTAGTGAGCGTGACCAACATGAGAAGTCACATGGATGTTTGCTCACTCGTTAGTGACTTTCTCAATGCTGCAGTAGTATGACTGGTCCTTTAACCTGCGGTGCTATAGTTGCTCACAGTTATTGGGTTCTGGCTATGCAGTGAAAAGTGATTTTTAAAATTTTTAAAATACTCAAATCAATAGCTATATCAAATAAAACTATCGAGCCGAATCCAAAATCCTAGAATTACCTTGCCGAACACGATCAAAGCAAATTCAAGCATGCAAAGAGATAAAATATTATACTTTAACTAAAATAAAAAAGTGGCACGTTGGTGTTCTCTACAAGATCTCAAGGTAGAAGTCCTCCAACAATGATCCACACGAAAGTTGGCCAAAGTCCTTTCCAATTGGTGCGCAGCCGCAGCCTTGTCTTCTTAAAAATACTACCGGCTTCAAACTTGCGTCACAATCGCATCAAAGTCTAGTTACTTTTGATCTTACCACCAAAATAATATCAAAAAGATACTCTTCAAATATCATATAACTTAAGATTTAATTTTTGACTCCAACATATGACAAAATCAAATCCTAGGGCACTCCAGCAACACTTGCTGAAAATCTTACCACCTTTGTAGCAACTTTTGCCACTCAAATTCTTCTCTTTTTTTTTCAAATTTTTTTAATATTTTTTTCTATAATTTTCACATCCTTTTTCTCTAGCTCATCCAAAAATCTTAGTCAGAAGCTATCTGGAGTGTCCCCTATAAATAGGGGACCAGGGGATGTTACATGGGATGAAGGGGTGCCAACTTTTGGTGCTCCAACTTCTCACTTGCCAAATAATTTCATCGAGTAAATTTTTGATGATTTAGATACTTGGATAGAAGGGCTCTTCCTTCTCTATATTCTATAAAAATTTCATTAATTTTTGATGTCAAAATATAGGATTTTTGATTTATCTTCTAAGGCAACGCATTTAATAAAGAGCCTTCTTTAAGAAGGACTCTTTATTTCTCATGCTGATTTGAGGTGGGCGGCAATTATATTTTTATGTGGCTTTTAGTAAATGTGGAGGAGTCTTTTTCCATTTGAAACTAGTCTAAGTTGGATAAGGGTCCAATCCAAATTGACCCAATCCCATTAGGTCAAAGCCAACTGGTCTAGGTTAGCTCAAATACTTTGAACCAAATCAATTTGGGAACTTGGATTAATACAATGTACTAGTATATCAAATTAACCCATAAAATTTATATTAAACTTTAATTAAATTAGATCAAATTCAAATCTCAAAATGTGTGACTCATTGGGTTCCAAATCTAGCCAGTAGTGGATCTAGACTTTCGATGTAATCCTAATCCGATGAGATTAGATCACCCGAAGAGTCCCAATCAACTTGGACTCTTCCAAATTGATTCCAGAATCAAATTCTTTCAATTTTTATCAAACCCACATATCAAGATTGATGTCTAGCAATATATCATGACTATCCAAAAGATTTAAAATTTTGATAAAATTATCAAAATATCCTTCAGTGGTAAGTTTTCGTGTAATTCAATCCTTCAGTCAAACAATATCTCAGATGAGCTGTGAGCATAGAAATATGTCAAACCCAATCAATTATCTTTATGTATCTTGATCTGAAGGTGATGATTCAGTTGATGATACATTAAAATTTTTTTTCTAATTATCACCTTGCTTTGGTCAAAGACTTCCAAAATCACTATCCTATGAGATCACATAAGATGTTTGCTCCCCATGTTAGGAGTGACTGATCCCTTATTGATCACTCATAATCTCCATGCATACTTCACTATATTCGAAATACCCCACACAAGGATCAGAAAACCAAGTTAGGTAGTGAACCAAAATATGGATCCATGTACACAAGGTACCATGATGACCTCAGATCAAAGGATCACTTACACAACTTCCACTAGAGAATTATCAGTTGACATGTAAATAAGACTCTATCTGATTATTCTCTCATAGATTAATTCAGTGAACTCATTCTCTAATGAGCACCCATATCTTTATATTAGTATCACCACATAAGTGATTGTGAGATCAACCACCCTCATTTCTGAGCATATATAGGACATGCCAGTCTTACCGATATCATTGATCCCCAACTCAATGTACCAATGACTAAAAATATTTTAGATCAGGACTATCAAAGATTTAGGTCTCACTGATGTGATCTCATCATGATCCTAAAATCATTGTCCAGACCTATGGGGTTCATTATAATCTTAAAATTAATAAGATGTAGCATATAATAAATTAAAAATATCAATTTTATTAATAATATTAATATCAATTACATGAGTTTGAAAGATAAATTACAATAAACACTCTATCGCATCCCATATACGATTGGTTTGTAAGGCATAATTCTTTCAATCTCCCACTTGCACTAAAGCCAATCATCCATATACTTGATACCCATGCTATCAAGATGGTGGTCAAACTATTGCATTGACAAGACCATAGTGAACGGATCTACTATATTGTTCTTAGTGTCAACATGCTCCACGATCATATCGTGTCTTTCGACTATCTCTCGAATGAGGTGGAACCGTCTTAGGATATGCTTGGATTTATGATCAGATCTTGGTTCTTTGACTTGAGCAACTGTTTCAGTATTATCATAATAAAGAGGTACTGGTTGTTCAATCTTTAGAACCACACCCAACTCTATGATAATTTTTTTCATCTAGACGTCCTCCTTAGCAGCCTCACTTGCAGCAATATACTCAGCCTCAGTGATCGAGTCAGTAACAGTTTGCTGTTTGAAATTTTTTTAACTTACTGTACCACCATATAAAGTGAACACATATCAAGATATTGATTTGCTATCATCCAGATCAGATTGAAAACTAGAATCAGTATAACCTTTCAGTTTTAAATCAGATTCACCATATATTAAAAAAATATCTCTAGTTTTTCTCAAGTACTTGAGTATGTTTTTTACAGCTTTCTAATGATCTTTCCCAGGATCAGCCTGAAATCTGCTTATAATGCTCAAGACATAAGCCACATCTGGCCTGGTATATAATATAGCATACATTATTTATCTTACTATCGAAGCATAAGGAATAGAACTCATTCTATTTCTCTCTTCAAGTGTCTTAAGAGATATCTTTTTAGAGAGTTGTATGCCATGACCTATGGGCAAGTAACCTCTTTTACTTTCCTCCACGTTGAACCTCTTCAACACAAGATCAATGTACCTAGACTGGAACAAGCCTAGCATCTTTTTCGATCTATCCCTATAGATCTTTATTCCATATATATAAGATGCTTCACCCAAGTCTTTTATAGAAAATTTTTGTGCTAGCCAAGTCTTGAGCGATTGCAACATCGGGATACCATTCCCAATGAGCAGTATGTCATCCACATACAAGATCAAGAAGATAATAGCACTCCCACTACTCTTCTTGTACACACAAATTTCATTCATATTTTGGATGAAGCCAAATGATTTGACTGTCTCATCAAAATGGATGTTCCAGCTCATCAATGCTTGCTTTAATCTATATATAGATCTATTCAGCTTGCATACCTGATTTGCTCTTCCACTTGAGATAAATCCCTTTGGTTGAGTCATATAGACTTCTTCCTCAAGGTTTTCATTGAGGAAGGCAGTCTTGACATCCATCTGTCAGATCTCATGGTCATGGTATGCTGCAATAGCAAGCATTATCCAAATAGACTTGAGCATGACTACCGGCAAAAAAGTTTTTTCATAATCAATACCTTGTTTATATCTGAAATCTTTTGCCACAAGCCTGGCCTTAATAGGTCTCTACCTGGCCATCTACTCCAATCTTCTTTTTGAAGACCCATTTGCTATTTATTGGGGTCACACCCTCAGGCGCATCAACCAACATCCAAACTTAGTTGGCATATATGGAGTCTATTTCGGATTTCATGGCATTGAGCCATTTGTCAGAATCACTACTCATGACAGCTTCCAAATAGGTTGTACGCTCATCATTCTCAATGTGGGTTGTGTTGTCATTATCAATGACAAATTCATACTTGAGTGGTACACTACGCACTCTACTCGACCTTCAGAGAGGAGGTGTGTGTAGTGGCTATGCCTCAACAATGGGCACATCTGGTTGAGAACCATCTAGTGAATCTTGGATAGATTATAGATTTTGAACTTCCTCAAGTTCAACAGACCTCCCACTGCCTTCTTCTTGGATAAACTCTTTCTTCAAAAAAATGGTATGCCTAACAACAAACACCCTTTATTGAGTAGGGTTATAGAAGTAGTATCCTATACTCTTCTTGGGATAACCTACAAATCTATATTTTTTTAATCTAGCATCCAGCTTATGTCCATCAATATTTTTCACGTAAGCTGGGCAGCCCCAAATCTTAAGATGCTTAAAATTGGATCTTTTTCCTTTTCATATTTTATATAGAGTGCTAGAAACAGATTTCGAAGGTACTTTATTTAAAATATACGCTGCAGCCTTGAGGGCATATCCTCAAAAAGATAATGGAAGATCCGTGAAACACATCATGGACCGCACCATATCTAATAAGGTACGATTCTTCTTTTTTGTAATTTCATTTAATTATGGAGTATAAGCAGGTGTCCATTGAGAAAGTATACCATTTTGTTTCAAATAATCAAGGAACTCACTAGACAAGTATTCTCCTCCTCGATCCGATCAAAGAGCTTTAATATTTTTATCAAGTTATTTCTCGATCATTCTTTGATACTCTTTAAATTTGTCAAAGACTTTGAATTTGTATTTCATTAAATACATATATTCAAACCTAGACATATCATCAGTAAATATGATGAAATAAGAGTATCCACCTCTGGCTTGAATCGATATTGGACCAGACACATCAGTATGTACAAGGTCCAAAATATCACTCGTCCAATCTCCATGTCTAGTAAATGGAGTCTTGGTCATTTTTCTTATGAGGTAAGATTCACAAGTTCCATATGATTCATAATCATAAGGATTAAAAAAATTATCTTTGTATAACTTGTTAATCCTTGACTCATTTATATGGCCAAATCGACAGTGCCAGAGGTATGTAATATTCACATCCTCTCACTTTTTTTTTCATATTATCAACATAAAGCACATTATCATTAAGTGAAAGAAACATAAGATCATCATCAATAAAAGTACTTCCATAATATTCATTAGAAAAATATATAGAATAACCATTATTCTTTGTAATTATTTCAAAATCTTGTTCCAATAACAATGGTACAGAAATAATATTTTTAACAATATTTAGAATGTAATAACAGATCTTTAGTTTCAAAACCTTTTCAAAGGCAACTTCAAAATCCTGGTTTCTATGGCTTTGACTTAAATGGACTCTCTACTTGCATTGAATAGCTCGAAGTCACCTTTATTTAAATTTCTTATTTTCTGTAGATCCTGTAACGATTTGCAAAGGTGTGAACCACAGACGATATCCAATACCCAAGAATTTGATATTGAAGTACTTAATGATAAATTAGTTTGTATCATATACAAACTTTTAGCAATGTTTACTGATTGTAAAGTACTCCTTGCAATTTTTTTTTCAATGGTCCTCCTTGCCACAGTGATAATAAGTACCTTTGGCGGAGACCTTCTTCACCTTCTTCTTGGAGATGCCAGCCTTAGGGTTCAGTTTTTTCTTAGAATTCTTCTTCGCCTTCTTCTTGCTGATCTTATCAACATGAAGAACCTGAGCTTTTCATCCTTGAAATGGCTCTCTGCTATTTTTAACATATTCAGCAGCTCAGACAAGCTGATGTTCAGTTTGTTCATATGATAATTAATGATAAACTGAGAAAAGAAGTCAGGGAGAGACTACAGGATCAAATCCTGGTTCAGTTCACCATCCATGACAAAACCCAGCTGTTCCAAATGAGTGATCAAATCAATCATCTTTAGGATATGCATTTACACGGAAGAGCCTTCAGTCATACAGATATGGAACAACTGTTTTGATATCTCATATCAAGCAGTTCGACTTTGCTCTCCATATAACTCCTTACGATGAAAGAGAATAGAGGAAATGTCCATGTCCTCATACTGCCTCTGGAGCTCATTACTCATGGAGGCAAGCATAATATATTTGACAATCACACTGTCATCTTTCTACATCTTGTATGTGGCCCTTTTCTCCTCGGAAGTATCTTTCTCAAGAGAATCTGGAGCAAATGTATCCAGAATGTAGGAGACTTTCTTCTGAGTGAGAATAATTCTCAAGTTCCTTAACCAGTCAACATAGTTGGGTCCAATCAACTTGTTAGTATCTAAGATACCTCTAAGGGACAATAAGGATGCCATAAGTGTAATTAATCTACAATGACAAGAATACAATATAAGCAGATAATTCATAAAGATATTTACAACTAGACTAAGACTTTTATCTAATTGTATCTCCTACTATTTTATTAAACTTCATAGCCTTCAAATATAAAATCAAGAAACATATTAATGTTCTTAGCAAGGTTGAGATCCCTACTCCTCACAAACACCTTGTGGATAGCACAACAAGTATTTATGAGTTCAAGAGTAGATAATTTTTTACCAATTGTACCTTTATAATTCTTGACATCTTTCATTCTGACCTCTATATCACATATAGTCTTGTGGATAGCACAACAAACTATAGTATTTTAGTTAAGTTGATCCTTCAATCCCATATAGTCATATTTAAACAATGCTGCCTTGTGGATAGCACAATAAAGCAACACTATTCAAATATGCCATAAGCATCAATATGTACTTGATCAACATCATGTCAATTTCTATAGTAAGCCTTGTGGATAGCATAACAAGCTCACTAAGATCTTGAGATACTCTATCAATTATGTTTGAAGAAAGACTCTTGTAGTGTTTATATTACTAATCAATCTAAGTCTAAAATTCAAGAAGATCAATTAGCCAGGTAAGTAGGTGGGAGGCTCCTCGTAGCTTTTCTGACACCAATAGAGTTGGTCAGACCAGCATACAGATCTAATTATAAAATCACTTTTCACACTTTCTTCGACATCAATTGATCTTAAGAATTTGACTTTTGATTTAAAAATGAATCCCGACATTACAACTTAATATAATTTATGAGGGATTTTAAATTGATCTCAACACATCCTAACTATATAAGTGCATATAATGTACATTATAAATTATGTAAATTTGCATACTTCTACTATTCAAAATAGAAATCATATTATCATGCCAAAAAATATATAAGATACAATCAAAGTCATAACATATGACTAATAAATTCATATAATATAATATACTCTAATCTAATTAGGCATGCATAACATCCTTATTAGCTATACATCAATTTAATCATCATGTAATCATGAAAATAAAATTTTAAATTATCATAAATTATAATTTAATAATTAAAATTTAGAATCATGATTTTTAAAAAGTCAAAAATATTTTTTTTGAGTTTGAAGAATCGATGCAAAAATAATGCTACATTTTTGGCAAGATATGAACAAGAATAATTCTAAGCTACTATATTGTACTTATTTGATCGAATCAGAAAAGAGTGGCTCTGATACCACTGTTGGGTTCTGATCATACAGTGAAAAATAATTTTTAAAATTTTTTAAAATACTCAAATCAATAGCTATATCAAATAAAACTATCGAACTGAACCCAAAACTCCAGAATCACCTTGCCGAACACGATTAAAGCAAATTCAAACATGCAAAGAGATAGAATATTATACTTTAACTAAAATAAAAAAGTGAAAATTAGTGTTCTCTATAAGATCTTAAGGTAGAAGTCCTCCAATGGTGATCCACACGAAAGTTGGCCAAGGTCCTTCCCAACCGATGCGCAGCTGCAGCCTTGTTTTTTAAGAATACTGTCGGCTTCAAACATGCATCACGATCGTATCAAAGCTCAGTTGCTTTTGATCTTACCACTAAAATAATATCAAGAAGATATTCTTCAAATATCACATAATTTAAGATTTAATTTTGGCTCCAACATATGAAAAATTAAATCCTAGGGCACTCCAGCAACACTTGCTGAAATCTCACCACCTTGTAGCAACTTTTGCACTCAAATTTCTCTCTTTTTTTTTTAGAATTTTTTTTAGACTTTTCTTATGATTTTACATCTATTCTCTCTGGCTCACTCAAAAATCTTAACTAGAAGCTATCTGGGGCATCCCCTATAAATAAGGGACCAGGAGACGTTACATGGGATGAAGGGGTACCAATTTTTGGCGCTCTGACTTCCTATGCACCAAATAAATTCATCGAGTGAATTTTTGATGATTTAATATATGAAGCAAAAGGACTCTTCTTTCTCTATGTGCTATAAATTTTTTTTAATTTTTGCATCCAAACATATAATTTTTGATTTTCTTTTTAAGGCAAGCATTTAATAAAGAGCCTTCTTTAAGAAGGTTCTTATTTCTCACATTGATTTGAGGTGGGCGGCAATTATTTTTTTGGTGGCTTTTGATGAACATGGAGGAGTCCTTCTCCACTTAAAACTGATCTAAGTTGGATAAAGATCCAATCCAAATTGACCCAAGCCCATTAGGTTAAAGTCAACTGGTCTAGGTTAGCTCAAATACTTATGAACCAAACCAATTTGAGAACTTGGGTTATACAATAATATAGCATATCAAATTAACCCATAAAATTTATATTAAACTTTAATTAAATCAGACCAAAACTAAATTTCAAAGTGGTGTGACCTATTGAATTTCAAATCTAGCCAGCAGTGGACCCAAACTTTCGACGTAATCCTAATCCGATAAGATTAGGTCACCCGAAGAGTCCAAATCAACTTGGACTCTTCCAAATTAATTTCAGAATCAAATTTTTTTAATTTTTATCAAGTTCACAAGTCAAGATTGATGTCTAGCAATATGTCATAACTATTCAAAAGATTTAAAATTTGATGGAAAAATTATCAAAGTACCCTTCAGTGGCAAGTTTTCATGTAATTCAAACCTTCAGTCAAACAACATCTCAGATGAGCTGTGGGTATAAAAATATGTCAAATCGTAAATCATTTATCTTTATGTATCTCGATCTGAAGGTGATAATTCAGTTGATGATATATTAAAATTTTTTTTCTAATTATCATCCTATTTTGGCCAAAGACTTCCAGAATCATTGTTCTATGAGATCACATAAGATGTTTGCTCCCTTTATTAAGAGTGATTGATCCCTTATTGATCACTCATAACCTCCATACATACTTCATCATATTCAGAATATCTCCATAAGGATCAAAAATCAAGTTAGATAGTGAACCAAAATATGGATCCATGTACATAAGTACGATGGTGACTTAGGTCAAAGGATCACTTACACAACTCCTACTAGAGAATTATTAATTGACATATAAATAAGACTCCATCTGATTATTCTCTCATAGATTAATTCAGTAAACTCATTCTCTAATGAGCACCCATATCCTTATATTAGTGTCACCACACAAGTGGTTGTGAGATCAATCATCCTCATTTCTGAGCATACATAGGACATGCCAGTCTCACCAGTATCATTGATCCTCAACTCAATATACCAACGGCCCTAAAACCATTGTCCAGATCTATGGGATTCATTATAATCTTAAAATTAATAAGATGTAGCATATAATAAATTAAAAATACTAATTTTATTAATAATATTAATGTCAATTACATGAGTTTGAAAGATAAATTACAATAACACGCTATCGTATTCCATATGCGATTGGCTTGTAGGGCATAATTCTTTCAGTAGTGAGGCTGCAGGAGTTGACTACACATAAACATTGATTCAATGAGTCTTTGTAGTAGATATTGGCAACAGTTGGTCACTGTAGGAGTAGGGTACGTAACTAGATAGAATCTATCGATTCTAGCAGAAGAAAGTAGTCTTATGGGATTTAAGAAGCTGAGTTCTTAAGTCTATGGCCATAGCAGTGTGATTGATGGAAAATTTTTTTTTATAAGAATCATATATGGACTCAAGCTAATTGAATCTATCATATGACCAATGATGAGGTTTTGATGATTCATCCATGACTTGCCATCTAGTCAAGACTCATGATAGAGGGACTATATCATATGTTAACTATACCTAGAGATTCATCATTTTTTATTCTGCTAGATTGCTACTACATATTGCTAGGTATCACTGATAGATTGTGAGACCCATAAGCATCATTTGATGATCGCTGATCTTTGATGGATAGAGTTGGAATGGTTCCAACCTATTAAAAGAAGTTTTAATGATATTATGATAGGAATCACAATATATCTCACTATCAGACAGAATAGAACCTATGGAGTCATACACAAAGGAACTTTTGACTGATCAGATGGTTGAATTATGATTATGAATCGTGATAGGATTTAATTATCAATTTGATTGATAATTAATCTAATGCAAAGCTATAATTAAGTAACTCACTAAAGAGTTAGTGAGTTATATGAGGATTAATTAACAATTAGATTATTAATTGACTCAATTTAATTGAGCAATGGAACTTGCATCAAGTCTAATTGAATTAGATTCAATTTGACTTGACATGGGTTTGATTTGATCAAACCTAATTGGGTTATGAGATAACCAAATATATGGGAGAATAATTTTTTGTTTGACTAGAATTTGGGTTTGACCTAATTTTAATTAGACTAAGATCTAACTAAGAGATTTTTGGGTTCCTATTTAGACTATGAATCCTCCTCTAATTAGGTGATATCTAATTTCTAATTGGATTAGGTTTTAATCTAAATAGTTTGGACTCCTAATCAGATTAGGATTTCAATCTATTTGAATCTAATCAAGTTCTAATATGATTAGGATTGATTAGAGTTTTATTTATTTTAAATCAGCCACCTAAAGAGGAGTCCTAAGTGGTTAGGACTCTACCTCTCTTTACGCCATTATGAAGCCCCACGCCCACTTAGATTTTGGATGCCACAAATACTCCACCCCCTCTCCCTTTTGCGTGTAAGAATTCATGAAAAAACTCTTTTCTCCATGAGATATCTTGGCACAAAAGAAGACAAGGTTTGGACGGTATGTTTTAAGAGTCCAAGGGAGTTTGGACTCCAACCAAATACCCTATCTATTCCTATAAAAACATGGGATTATGTGGGGTAGTTTGAACCTGATATGGATCAATTTTTGGATGCAAAAACCAAAGGAGGTGTGCGTGAAAAAGCCAAGGGAGAAGGTGCGGCATCAAGGGCCATGGCGTGAGGTTTGCTGGCTCCAATATCCTTTTTCTTACCAACAATCAAAGGTTAGTTGTTAGGGCCTTCTCTCTTTCTCTTTTGTCCATGTTTAGATGTAGATTTTTTTCTCCTCTTTGTCTAAGAGTTAGATATATATTCTTAGATCTCCAGCATAGAGATTTGGTGCATGAGTTTTTAAGAAGAAAGAGAAGAAAGTATTCTTCTCATGATCTCTGGTATAGAGATCTTCATCTTCCTATTCTTTTCTTTTTCTCTAAGAGTGTCTTGAGAGAAATGAAAGTTTTCAACCGTCAAGATGTGATTTTTGCAAGAGAGCTAGCATCCCGATAAGATCAAGAAGCTTCTGATCAGATCGAAGTCTCATATGGATACCTGTAGAAGTCGGACACTTGTGCGATTTTAAGGGACCTTCGAAAGACATCTACGATCATCAGTTCACAGTATAGATCGACCCACACCAAGGTATGAAGATTATATCTTCTCTATTTATTTTTTTCTATTTAATTTTGTATCTGAATCTTATCTCACATATGTAGATCTTATTTTATTATTTTAAGATTTGATCTTATGCATGTCTAGATTAAATTAAATTTAATCTAAATTTTTAATTTTTATTGCATACTCATTTTAAAATTTTTTCATGTATGAAATCATAAAATCTTAATAGTGGTATCAGATCTATATTATATGCATGAGATTAAGATTTAGATCTAAAATCTATAAAAAAAATTTCAAATCTAAAATTTTTGATGTCGTTCTGATATAAGGTTGTCCTGACATAACGTGTTATACTGTATGGTTATCTTAGAATGATATTAAAATTTTTAATTAAAATAAAATTTTGGATCTAATTTTTTATCATATATGTGATATATTTTTATTGTTTAGATCTAAAAAAAATTTTGAGATCTATTTTGATTCGTATATATGATATATATAAAAGCATGTTTAGGGCTAAAATCAGTTTTTATGACCTAAACTTTATTCATATATATGATATATATTTATATATATGATCTAAAAATTATTTTGAGATTAAAACTTACTTTTCATGTAAAGAATTTAGATCTAAAAATTTAGATTTAAGAACTGAAATTAGTGTTTGTGCATGAGGGATTGATCATGGGTAGATCAAATTAGGTCATGTAATTAGATTACATCTAGAATTTTTGATTTGATCATAATGGGTCAAAATTGATTTAGCAGTTTATCAAACTGAGTCAAGTGTTAATTAAGATTAGGTCAATAGAGCTTAGGATTATACAATTATTGTTGATCGAATCAATTGATACCCATATGTAGAATCGATTAACCTAAGGACCTAATTCGACTCTATGGCTCGAATATGATTCAACTAAGCTAACCTATTCAGATCAATTAATCAATTGGTATCTAAGGCAAATAATTGAAATATGATTATTTAATTAGTTTCGTTCACTGATCTGTTCAATTTGTTGGTGTCTAAGGAAAGCAACAGAAGGGTCTCCACTAATCTCCACTTATCTGATCAATTTGGAAGATTGAGTCTCAAATATGGTTGCTTGACGGTTTGGTTTAGCCCATGCCAATTAGATCAGTCATGTGATGACTAGTTAGATGAGATCTAAATCCAAATCTCTCCATAAATATTAAGTCCTATGGTCTTCTACCATTGTAGATGTGCAGGTATGCTACCGGTGTTGATTATTCACGATTGATCACAATGGTTCAGTTGCATCGAGAACATACAACCACTTTATTAGCAAAGAGTTGCTCCAAGGTAAAGATGGGGTTGGGCTCAATAACTGTTAGGTGAGAGACCCAATGACGGCTTTGTATCTACTTGTAAATGATGGATCTGACTTAACTAAGGAGTGTGGGCAATAACTATTAGGTGAGCCCACATGATTTAGAGATCAAGTCACTGCAACATGCTTAGAAAAGTATTTGGATAAAAAATTATCCATGCATCGATATGCGTATTATCAATAACTGTTAGGTGAGGTGCATGGCATCGGTGGGACCGCAGCACGTACTAAAACTTAGTTATTGTGTTAGGATTTTCGTTTCTCCATCCGAAGAGTGTGAGAGATCTGATAAAATAGTGAGAGTCTTTTTGCATCTAAAAATCTCTAAAATAAATTATAAAATAAGTATAAATATTTAACTAAAATCTTTGCTCTCTGTTATTTATTATATCAGCTTCCAACCTTCTAGCTCAAATCTTAGATATCAACCGTTTAATCGAAACCAATTATATAGACTGGCTCACAAATCTAAAAATTATTCTTAATTTTAAAAAATTAAGTAATATTTTCTACCAGATTATTGTAATGTTAACAGCCTGTCCAACTCAAAGTCAATGAGCTATACATGATAAGTGGATGGACAATGACAATAAAGATAGGTGCTATATGTTGAAGTCCATGTTAGATGAACTCCAACATATGAATGAGCACATGTACATTACCAATGACATATTAATTCATTTATAAATATTGTAAGGTGATCAGAGTCACACAACGTATGAGATGCGTGATGGGCAGTCAGTCTATGATCATTATTTGATAATGATCAAGGACATCAAAGAGCTTAAAAGGCTCGACATGACCATGCACAAAGAATTACTTGTGGATTTGATCCTGCGATCCTTTTTTAGTTTATATGGATAGTTTATGGTAAACTACCATATGAATGACCTTCTAGGCATCTTATCTGAATTGATCAAAATGTTGGTAACTAAGGAACTTTGAAAAGTTCAAAGGTGCATACCTGGAGAGCCTAAAGAAACAAGAACATATCTTGAATAGGCATGTTGAAATTACTCAATACTATCCTTACAATTTTGTCTTCTCCTAGTTGAGTTTTGACTCTAGTATTTTTTATGCACTTTAGTATAGAGTCTATAGAAGGGCAGAGGGCTGAAGAAGTAATCCTTAAAATTGGTAATAGGGCAAGAGTTGCTACTGTGGCCATGGATATCTATCCTTTATGATTATCGTTTAGATTTAGTTCTTAGAGATAGTCTTTATCATTCGCATGGTGATACATCTATGAACTTAATTGAGCAAGTAGTGAATGCCATTGGATCTGAGAGATCCAAAGTTCAGATAAACCTTAAGTATATGAGGAACCTTAGGCTAAGGCATATAGAAAAAGAAATGATTAACAGACTCGAAAAATATGGACTTTTGAGCTCATTGACTGTTGAATCATATCTAGTTTGTACATCATCTCTTTGAGAAAAAATGATCAAGCTACTCTTGTGGGATAAGAGGAAAAGGACCACTGAGATACTTATCCTAGTACATATTTTTTGTGTATAGCCTATTTGATGTGCTAACAAAGGGAGTTGTCTCTACTTTGTTACCTTTATCGATAATCAGTCATGGTATGGATAAGTATATGAGATACAAATCTAAAATTTTTGAAAGGTTCAAAGAATTTAGATATAAAGTAGAGAAGCAAATCAAAAAATTTTTAAAGGTACTTCGATCAGATCGAGGATGTAATACTAAAAAAAAAATTTCTCAATTATCTCATAAAATGGCATAGTTTCATATTAGACCCCTCTTAGTACATCTCAGCTCAACGAGATAATTAAGAAGAGTTATGGGACTGTATGAGATATGGTCCGGTCCATGATGGACTTCATTGATTTATTTTTGTTTCTTTAGGAACATATTTTATTTTTAAAATTTATCAATAGAATTGGATTCTCTCTAAATATGTTCCTACCACACCGCATGAGATATGGCATGGTGAAAACTGAATCTTAATTATTTAAAGATCCAAGGATGTCCAGCCTGTGTCAAGGATAACACGCAGATATGTTAGAGGATAGATTTATAGAGCTCATTTCAAAGAATATCCTAAAAGAGTTTGGGATACTACTTTCTTCTGAAAGGATCACAATATGATTGTGACCCGTCATGCTATCTTCTTAAAAAATTGTTTATCCAAGATGAAGCAGTGGAAGGAAAGTTAAGCTCGAAGAGAGTATCTTTGAAGAGCAGCGAGCCAAAAGACCTAAAGAACCTATTCATGATGAGCCAGTATACATATATTCCTTCTCCACCTCATACATATAGTAGGATCTTCCATTCTCTCGAAAGGTACTTAGGTATGCTTAACAAAAGATGTAGAAAAAAAATCATTTCTTATAGGAGATAGAGAATATAGAGATGGTCTCAAAACCTACAATGAGGCGATGTCGGACATCGACTCAAGAAAGGGATATGAAATAGCTTTCCTAACTGGATACCTTTTGAAGATTTTTATATGGAGTAACTTATGGATTTCACTTCTCATGATAAGAGATCACTAAGTCTGCAATAATCTTGGAGTTGGAACATTCATCTCGATGATATGATCAAATTATTTGATCAGAAATAAGAAATTATGTATTTTCAAAAGGGTCAGTGAGAGTATCCAATACTGATATTGATTAAAATATGGTTGTATATTAAATTCTCTATGAAAGACCTAAAGCAAGCATCCTATATTTGAGAATATAAAGATCTATAGAGATAGATACAATTGAATGCTTGTGTTTTCATAGATAAAGCACAAAGAGTAGATGCTGAAAGGGTTCAGCATAGAAATCTCAGAAAGGGGTCTGCTACCCTCTTGGGCATAGATGTATGCCATGTAATATACTTGAACTAATATAGTCAATGCTGTGAATGTCACGAGTAGATATTAGTCGTATCCAGACTAGGAGCGCTGGATTACTGTGAAAACATCCTTAAGTCTCGAGAAGAACTAAGGATTTATTCTTAATTTCTAGAAAAGGGTCAAAGCTAAGAGTGGAAGGATACACCAATTTAGATTTTATGCCTGATGTTAATGATAGAATGTCTACATCATAAGGTGTGTTCTTGTGTAATCATGATTTGGTATCTTGGAAGGGTTCCAAGCAATCGATCGATAGAAGCTGAGTATACTGTAGATGTGTAGGATGCATTCTGATTCTAATGTTAGTTGCAGAACTGGATGTTATGCCATCAGATGCCATGACGCTATATATAAATATAATGACACCATAGCCTAGCTAAAAAGCCTAGGTCTCATCAGATATCCAAGCACATAGAGCAACAGAATACGCGACTACCTCAAGTAGAAATATATAGAGGTGCAGAGAGCAAACTCTACATGAGATATGGTTAACCCACTGGTAAGTCACTTAGCTAGCCGAAGACTAAAGCCTATCTTGAGAAGATAGGACTTGGTATATGACTTTAGTGCAAGTGAGAAATTATTGGATATATGCCCTAGAAGTCAATCTTGGTTGATACATATCATATTACTAGGATGGTTTTGTACTTAATGGGCACTTATATTATCATTCATATTTTATGTGTCCATGAATCATCCAAGAGATTAATAAGATAATGACATATATTCTCAAAGAGTTGAGAATTTGAGACATGTGTCATTGATGTTTAATTTTTAAATTGCTCCTGATCATAGGATCACCATGGAGATGGTGATTGATCCAGATAAATCAGTGCACGGATCACTTTCTTCAGACAGATGAGTCTAGAGTCTGTGGTGTAATGACATTAGAGCGAGAGTGCATGTGGTTGTTAGAGACAACTAGCACTGAGCGTGACCAACATGAGAAGTCACATGGATGTCTGCTCACTCGTTAGTGACTTTCTCGATGTTGTAGTAGTGTGACTGATCTTTTGACCTGTGATGCTACAGCTGCTCGCAGTACGACGCTGGAGTTTGACTACACATAAATATTGACTCAATGAGTCTTTATAGTAGATGTTGCAACAGTTGGTCCACTATAAGAGTAGGATGCGCACCTAGATAGAATCTATCGATCATAGTAGAAGAAAACAGTCCTATGAGATTTAAGAAGCTGAGTTCTTAAATTTATGGCCATAGCAGTGTGATTGATAGAAAAGAGTTTCCATGAGAATCATACATAGGCTAGAGCTAATTAAATCTATCATATGATCGATGATGAGGTTTGATGATTCATTAATGACCTGCCATCTGGTCGGGACTCATGATAGAGAGACTGTATCATATGTTAACTACACCTAAAAGTTTATCATCTTTTATTCTGTTGGATTGCCACTATATACTGCTAGGTGTCACTGGTGGATTGTGAGACCCATGAGCATCATCTCGATGATCGATGATTTTTGATGGGCAGAGTTGGAATGGTTCCAAACCATTAAAAATAGTTTTAATGATATTATGATAGGAATCATAATATATCTTACTATCAGACAGAATAGAACCTATGGGATTGCACACAAAGAGGCTTTTGACTGATCAGATGGTTGAATTATGATTATGAATATGATAGAATTTAATGATCAATTTGATTAATGATTAATCCAATACAAAATTATAATTAAGTAACTCGTTAAAGAGTTAGTGAGTTATAGGAGGATTAATTAGCAATTTGATTGCTAATTGGCTCAATTTGATTGAGCAATGGGGCTTGCAGCAAGTCTAATTGAATTAGATTCAATTTGACTTGATATGAGTTTGATTTGATCAAGCCTAATTGAGTTATGAGATAACCAAAATGCATAGTAGAATAATTTCTTGTTTGATTAAGATTTGGGTTTGACCTATTTTTTAATTAGACTAAGATCTAACTAAGAGATTTTTGGGTTCCTATTTGGATTAGGAATCCTCCTCTAATCAGGTGACATCTAATTTCAATTGGATTAGATTTTAATCTAAATAGTTTGGACTCCTAATCAGATAAGATTTCAATCTATTTGGGTCTAATCAAGTCCTAATATGATTAGGATTGATTAGAGTTTTATTTGTTTAAAATCAACCATCTAAAGAGGAGTCCTAAGTGGTTAAGACTCTACCTCTCCTTGCACCATTATGAAGCCCCACGCCCACTTAGATTTTGGATGCCACAAATACTCCACGCCCCTTTCCCTTTTGCATGTAAGAATTCATGGAAAAACTCTTTTCTCCATGAGATATCTTGGCACAAAAGAAGATAAGGTTTGGGTGGCATGTTTTAAGAGTCCAAGGGAGTTTGGACTCTAACCAAATACCCTATCTATTCCTATTTAAACATGGGATTATGTGGGGTGGTTTGAACCTGATATGGATCAGTTTTTGGATGCCAAAACCAGAGGAGGCATGCGTGAAAAATTTAAGGGAGAAGGCACGGCATAAGGGCCATGTTGTGAGGTTTGTTGGCTCTTATCTCTTCTTTCTTACCAACAACCAAAGATTGGTTGTTAGGGCCTTCTCTCTTTTTTTTTGTCCAAATTTAGACATGAATTTTTCTCTCCTCTATCCAAGGACATATATTCTTAGATCTCTAGCATAGAAATTTGATGCATGGATTTTTAGGAAGAAAGAGAAGAAAGTATTCTTCTTATGATCTCTAGCATAGAGATCTTCATCCTTCTATTCTCTTCTTCTTCTCTAAGAGTATCTTGAGAGAAATGAAGAGTTTTCAACTATCAAGATGCGATCTTTGTAAGAAAACTAGCACCCGATGAGATCAAGAAGCTTCTGATCAGATCGAAGTCTCGTGTGGATATCCATAGAGGTCGGACATTGTGCAGTTTCAAAAGACCTTCGAAAGACATCCACGATCATCAGTTTGTAGTGTAGATCGATTTGCATCAAGGTATGAAGATTAGATATTCTCTATTTATTTTTTTCTATTAGATTTTTGTATCTGAATCCTATCTCATATATGTAGATCTTATTTTATGATTTTAAGATTTATCTTATGCATACCTAGATTAAATTAGATTTAATTTAAATTTTTAATTTCTGCTACGTGCTCGTTTTAAAATTTTTGAATGCATGAAACCATGAAATCCAATAGAGGACTCTTCCTCTTCCATCGTAGATAATCAGGGGTCTGCCCTATTTCTATTTTAAAGAAGAAAAAAAAGAAAGAGAGAAGAAGAAGAAGAAAAAGAAAAGAAAGAAAAAAAAAGAGAGAAAAGAAAAAGAGATAGACTTTCTCTTTTTCCTCCCTCCTCTCTCTTCCCTCTCTTTCTCTCTCTTATGTCTCTCTCTAGCCTTTCTCTCCCTTGTTTATCTTGTTTGATCTTTCTCTCTCTTCTCACGCCTCTTTTCTCTCTCTGAAAGGCAAGAGACCCCAAAGTCTCTCTCTTGCAAATCATATTATATTTAGTACAGGGGCTCTAAACCATGACCATCGAGTACCACACCGACCTCCACCTAGGTTCTTATTAGATCCTAGTAGATTTGGGCATCCTTAATCATTGTGTGCCACTTATATTTTGGTATAATTCTTGATTTAGTGTAACTAGCTTTGTCGGACCAATTAAGTTGTGGGATCCTATCATCTAGTCGGCCTTGTTCTTTTTCATCCTTATCAGGCATGCCATATCCCTAACAATACCTTAATCGATCCATTTGGATTCTTCAAGATTTCTTAGTTTGTTAAAACTTTGGAGTCATTACTAATGAAATTAATTAAAAGTTAATGACATTGAATAAGTGAAGCCAACCTATCTAATTGAAGTTAGATTTTGAAGCGTGATAAGATAAGTAACTTAACACTTCAAATGTACTTACAATGATTTTTAAAAATTATAATTTTTATTTAATTTGATTTATGCTTCCTATTTTTAGTTGAATAAAATCGATCAAGCATGTGTTATTTTATTATTGAAAATAATTTACTTTGATCTATTTTGAGAAATAGATCGATTCGAAAAACTTGACTGGGGAGTTTGTGAAATTGCTTTAATCTATATTCTCTGCATAGCTATGATGTGGCCCTGTTAATAGGGATTATATATTAGATCCGATGACTTATAATCCAAGAAACTAGTTTTGACATTAAGTCATCGATAATTAGAATAGTGATATCTATTATCTGACACTGTGTAATATATTTTTTTTATCAGACTCATGCCACTGGGTTACGTGGCCATAGCTTGATGTTAAATTTATCTTTAATTTATGAAGAATAATTATTTTTAAAAAAATATGTGTTATTTGAGATTTTTTCTTTCCATCAATATTATATATTTTATTTATTCAGCATGCTTAGATCCCACTTTGATGTGTTATATTACTTAGTAGCTAGCATAGCTCATTGTTCTTTTTCCTATTTTTTAGATCATGAATCATGATTACTTGAGATGTGGGGAGTAGACTAGACTACTTAGAGATATTTGAGTTATCTAGATTCTTAGCTCAGTTTAGTTTAGCTTAATTTAATTTGGTTTAGATATTTTGTTTGGATGAAATATTATGATTTATATTATGTACAGATATTTGTTATGAAAAATAATTTAGTCATATTTTTACTAAATTAATTTTTGAGGATTAAAGGCTTACTATTATTATTATTATTTTGAAATTTTTATGATTTGATATGTAGCCTTGCATGCTTATAGGGCTCATCTTGTAGGTATGCAGCATCTATCACATGCTCAGTTCAGGATGTGACATATTAAATGTGAGGACCCGTGCTAACATATATTTAGTCTCACATTGATTATTCACTAAGAAGATATTGGATACTTATATAGAGCCAGTGCATCCAAATAACACTTTCCAGCTAGCCTTTCTGTATGAGGTCCTAGGCCATTACAAATAGTATCAGAGTCGACCAAGCTTAAGTCTATATGAACTAGGGGATACTATAGCATAGGTTCATTAGGATTGATCATGAGTCAATCATGGTATTTATGAATAGATGCATGGATTTAGACCTTAGCAATATTAGGGTTTAAATTGAAGGAGTATGTGAGGACTAGTATAGATATATATTTAGTCCCACATCAGTTACACTCGAAGAAAATAGGGCATCAATGATAGAAATTTGTGATGGAAGAATTCTATCATAAATTATGATAGATTTATGACAGATCTGTGATAGAAAATAAAATAATTTTTCCTTTAGTGATAGATTAGTAATGGAAGTATCCATCATAAAATGATCCATCATAAATCCATCACAAATTCATGATAGATTTATGATAGAAAAAAGATATAGATTTTTTTATTACTTTTAATGATGAAGTTGTGATAGATATATCTGATACAAAAAATCTATCATAAATTTATGAAGAAAAAAATATATAGATTTTTGATTACTTTCAGTAATAGATTTATGATGGATATATTGATATAATAAATCTATCATAACTCTATTATAAATTTATGATAAATTTATGATAGAAAAAAGATACAAATTTTTTATTGCTTTTAGTGATAGATTTGTAACGGATGTATCTGACAAAAACAATGCATCAAAAATCCATCATAAATTTATGATGATTTTGTAATGGAAAAAAAAATAGTTTTGATTACTTTCAGTGATGGATTTATAATAGATATATCTATCACAAATCTATCATAAAGTTATGATAGATTTGTGATGAAAAAGAGATATAGATTTTTGATTGCCTTCAGTGATAGATTTATAATGAATATATCTGATATAAAAAATCTATTATAAATCATCATAAGTTTATGATGGATTTATGATAAAAAGAAATATAGAATTTTAGTTATTTTTCATGATGGATTTGTGATGGATGTATCCATCATAAGAAATCTATCACAAATCCATCACAAATTTATGATGGATTTGTGATGGAAAAAGATATAGATTTTTGAAAACTTCCGGTAATAGATTTATGACAAAAAAGCAAATCACAATTCTATCCTTCTCTTCAAGACTAAAGATCTGTTTGGATGTCTAAAATTTTTAAATTAAGGATAAAAATCATGATAGGATATAAGATTTGATGCTATAGGATTATATGTCAAATATTTCTATTGCAAAAAAAAAAAACTTCATGTAAATAATCCTATTCTATATTTAGATGATAAATTAGAATTTTCTCCCTCTCCCTTCTTTCTTTTCCTTCTTTCCTCTCTATCCCTCATTGAACCAAATTAATAAACTTATCATCATCAAATATCATATTAATCACTAAAATTATAAAATAATTTATATCAAGAAAAACTAATATATCTTTGTATGTTTTTAAAACTTAAAATTCAAACTCATTCTGATTTGGGATGGATTTGAGATTTGCCCCTATGAATTTTGAATTTGTGCTCAAGTGCTCATTACTCAAATTTGATATATATATTTTTTTAATTTTTATAAAAATTTTAATCATGGATTTGACTCGATTCAAGCTGTACCAATCTGATCCGAACCAACCCCTCTTATCGAGTCGACCCAATTCAATTCAATCTAATCCAATCTAAGATGAATATTGGATGGATATAGATATAAAATTTTTAATTAATTACGGGATGTATATGGATATTGGCCAACTTGACCCATACAACCTACACCTCCTCCTCCCGACTTTCCCCCCCACCGGCACCTCCTTCCTAACGGTTCCTCCCTCCCCGGTGCCTCCTTTCTGATGGTTTTTTTCCTCCCTGCACTACAGCATCCCATGGCCCTGAACCTGCATGGCTTTTCCCCCCTCCCTGATGCCTCCTTCCCGATGGTTTCCCCTTCCTACGCTCTGATGTCCTACGGCCCCAAGCCTATGCTTCGACCATGCCTGCGGCTACCTCAACCTCGCTGCCCTAACCTCACTGGCTTGATCCTGCGGCCTCGATCCTATTGCCCCCAACCTATGGCTCCGACCCTGCGGCCCCGACCCTGCAGCCCCTACCCCACCAGCCTGACCCCGTTCTCCCCCTGTCGCCTCCCCATTCTCCCCCAACCCCTCCCCATTCTTCTCTCCTCTCTGCTTGTGGCTTTGCATTCTTGGATCCGAAAGGAGAGCAGCATATACAGTAAGATCTCTCTTCTCACCCTCTCTCGAAATGCGTGATCACTAAGGGATCCTCTGCTCATGCTGTGGAGGATCCCATTGCAGGAGGAAGCTTAAATTCATGCTAAGCTTCTCTTTTTTAATCCATTCTTGTTGGTGGTGTGTTTTGGTGGCACATGCTCTCTTCATCCCATGAATTCCATGAGCTTTTATGATGAAGGGAAATATTAGAGTCTAAGGTCATTTGTTAAGTTAAGGGCTAGAGATTGAAGTCTTGGTTGAGAGTTGGAAGTGACTAAAGAAAATTGTTAGCAATATTTTTTGGGGTAGTTCTTTTGAAGGATTTAGAGAAAATGTTCCATGAGCTTTCGTAACTAGCTCTTTCACATGGTATATTAAATTGTTTTATTTTTTTACCTTCATTTTCCTTTCATCCATGCTCCATTCACTTCATATGTGACACTTTTGTTTGTTTTCTTTTACATATTTTAGTTATATCTTCATTCAAATGTTTATAAGTTGTCCTTCCTCTTATGTGGTTTATCTTTCTCTTATCTTGCTTTGTTGTGTGATTGATCACTTTATTTTGATGGCATCTTTTTGTTTCTAAGAAAGTTTTACTCTTAGGTTGAGCTGTTTTTACTTGTTGTGGATGTTTTTTATTTATTACTATGAATTGGTAAAGTGATTTTTTGATATGAAATTTTGATTGGGTCTTTGTTGTTTGATTTGGGCAATTCGGTTATGCTTTGTTATGTGTTTATGGGTGAAAAAGAAAATCACGTTTCTTGTTTGAGAGATTGACTCAGGGAAGTCGTGGTCTGTGGCAAGTAATTCTGCTACTATTTGTGAGTGTTTATAGGTTATAGAGCTTCGTTTGAAATATAGATGCAATTTATTGTTTACTCCATGGAAATACATAGCATCAGATTGATCATTACATACAGCACATCCAAACAATCTATCAGTTAGTCATAATCTTATTGATTTAAATCATTGCAGTGATGGTTTTGCTTGCTATATTCTTATGGCCAGCCCAAATGGGTTCTGGCCGGGCTCGAAGAGGCGGGAGGTGGCCGCGGGCTTTGGTTATGATATATTTGGCACGAGGTATGCTAAACAGCTGATACATTTGACACGAGATATGTTATGACTTCTTTTTCTTCTTTCCATATGATGTCTTAAAGCTGATGGGTGCCGATGAATTTTGATTGTTATATTCTTATGGTTGCCTTCTTATTTTCCTTGATGATGATCCAAACCAAATGGATATTGAAGGGATTGGCTCCATAGGTATGTTATGGCCACTTTTTCTTCTTCCCATATAATGTCTTAAAGCTGATGGATGTCAATAGATTTTGGTTGCTATATTATTATGGTTATCTTTTTATTTTTTTTGATGATGATCCAAACCAAATAAATATTGAAGAGACTGGCTCCACAAATTGCTATGGTCTCTTTTTTTTCTACTCATATGATGTCTTAAAGCAAATGGGTGCTTATGGATTTTGCTTGCTATATTCTTATGGTTGTCTTCTTATTTTCTCTGATGATGATTCAAACTTAATTAATAGATATTGAAGGAATGGCTCCACAGATTATTGTGGATTTTTTTTTGTTCCCATATGATATCTAAAACCTGATAGGTATCGATGGATTTTACTTGCTATATTCTTATGGTCGGTCCAAATGGGTTCAGGCCGAGTTCGAAGAGGTGGGAGGCAGCCAGGGGCTTTGGTTATGGTATATTTAGCATGAGAAGATTTCTACTCACACAATATAGAAAATAAAAAAAATCAAATACGAACAAGAAGATTTCTACTCACAAAATCTGTCGGTTTCATAATATTAAAAAAAAAAAGTTATACATGCTAAGAGAGTCCTATTTTATTTTTTTTATTTTTACTTTTTTTATTATGTAGGAATTTTGTTTGTTTTTTCACTTATGGAATTAACGGATATAATTAGTAGAAAAGTTCTATCCCTATTTAACTTGTGATTTCCTCTTCTAGAAAAGCGCAGCAATCTGGTCCCTAACTCTTACAAAAAAAAAAAAATCTAGGCCCTAACCATATTCTACGGTGCCCTTCCAATATGATTTTTTTGTTCCTTTTTTACCATCCTAGAGAGGAAGTACATGCTTTACCAAATGAAAAAAAAGAGAGGAAGTGCACGTGTTCGAGTCAACTCAGGTACGTTGGTTTATTTTCTTGCACTCATGGAAGTCCAGTTATTACATATTAGGTAACTAATCGTCTAAAGCTAAGAAAAGATGAAGACCACTCAGATTTGGAATTCTCTCTTTTGATTGTGGCCATTCATAATTGGTGTAAGCACTGTGATTAGATGTGACCTATGAAAACATATGGTTTAAGGTGTGATGGAGCGAATCCAGGTGCCATACGGAGTAAGAATTATGGAGCCAAAGGTCTATATTTGAGGATTGGCTGGAGCACTGTACATAATCAAAGGTGAAGTAATTTTGATAGAGATGGAGAGATCATAGCAAGAGAGGTATGGTTCTGAATAATTATTTTTCTCTTCATAATTAGGGAGATTTAGTTCTTCGACCATTATTTAGGCTTGAGTCAGAGAAAGGGATCTAGGAGCTATAAATTCAATCTAACCATCCAGTTGATGGACTAGGGGTGTTTATATCTCTGTATCATCGAATAGAATGTATAGGAATAATCTATTCGAGAATCAAAGAAGTGCATCAAAAGATATACCTCCGTATTGAAATTTATTAAAAATATTTTATTTTTCTTCATTTCAGGATGCTGGGACATCCAGCTCTCATCTACCAGTTGCTGGAGAGGAGCAGGAACAGGAAGATAAGGAAGAGGATGAGGAGGAGGATCTGACCTGATTTTTTTTTTATTTTGATGTATTATATTTTTTTGATACTACTTATAAATTTATATAATTTATATTTTTAATATAATATAATTAATTTTTATTTATGATTGTCATATTATTTTTGGATTTAATTATAACAGGTGTTAGTAACCATAATTGATTGTGATTAATTAAAATAATTTTTAAAAAATATTACTATAGATTTAAAAAAAATAAAATTAACTATTATCAATGGTATATAGCTTTTATAACTTATGTATGGTTATTGTATACGTCGATAGAATAAATTTCATTTGCAATAAATCATACAAATAGAGATGGCCATTATGGATTCATAGGTGGAAAAAAAGACTATCATATAAAGTTTAAATAACAACAAATAAAATAGTATTTATAATGATGATTACTATCATTAACATTATAATTTTTTTGTTACAACATCAGCACTTATCGTCACTAAAAAATGATCACTTTAATGGCAATAAAAACTATCTTTAAATATTACTCACACCAATAGATTGTCTCAATCAGTCCCATATTTAGTGATGAAAAATATCATCATAAATAAATTAGTCCATTAGTGGCATGCCATGTCGTCACAAAACATAAGATTTATGGTGGTAATAGTTTACGTCATTACTTGTTTGTATATTAGTGACAGTATTCGATTGTCACATATAGTATGATCTTCTATGGTGATGAGATATTATTAGTACTAAAACTATTAGTTGTAGTTGTTTTACTCACAGTCATTTTAATCACCACTAATAGTTTTAGTGGTGACATGTTGGCCCTTTTGTGATCACTTTTGATGCACTAAAAACTAAATGTTGCTCCATGAATTGATTTTGATGATTATAAAATATTTGATGGGATTACTAATAATTTTGGCTTAAAAAAAATTTATTGTATTTCAGGAGCAAAATCATAATTTTATCAAGTTCTGATTCGAAAGCATCAAGAGGAAGAATAGAAGATTTATGATCTATTGAAAGTAATTTCATATTTTTTGGATGTATATTTTGAGAGAAAATTAAGTTTAAAGAAAAGGTCGATTCCAAGGTCGATCTCTGTCAAAAGAGACTAAACGGCATACTATTTTTGGCTGGCACACCCAAAGGGGACGACCTTAAGGGTCGACCCCTGTGCCAGAAGTCGATCTCTGTTGTCTGTGCAAGTCAAAGATACAGAACAGTCACTTTCTATTCTGCTCCATAGAGGTCGACCCCTGGGGTCGACCCGTGTGCAAGGGACGACCCCTAGAGTCGACTCCTGTGATAAAAAATTTCCGTAATGGCTAGTTTTCAGCTCGTTTCGACTATATTTAATGCTCATTTAAAGCTCTCCAATGGCTCAAAATTTGTCTAAATTTTTCTCCAGCATTTTTGAAGATATAAAGGTACTTAAAGGGGGGAAAAAGAAAAGAGATTCAAGCATTCATTTCAGCCCTAAGTAAAAAGCCCTCTTCAAGCAAAAGAAGCTTTTATTTCAAGTTCACCAACCCCTCAAAAGCTCATTCAAGTCTTGAACAACCTTGAAAAAAATCAGAAAAGCTTCTTTCCTACTGTGTAAAGTGTACTTAAAATTTTATTTGCTCATTAAATGAGCTAAACTTGTATTTCTTTGTCATTAACTCTTATACTCTATTTCTATCTTGATTTTTAATTTTGGAAGGGTTCCAAAACTTGCATAGGTTGATCCGAACCTTGAATCGGATTGTATTGGGTTGGCTTATACCTAAAAAATAAGTGTTCTAGCTTGGGATAGCTAGAGTCGGAGGTACCAATGTTGTATTTTTGTTAAATATGTTTTAGTAAATTTAAATTCTCAAGTAGGAGCTTGGAGAGTGGATGTAGGTGCAAGGTTGGCACTGAATCACTATAAACTTTGATTGTTTGTGGTGTGCTTACTTGTTCTTTATCTAAATTTTTTTATTTTTTTATATTCTTGCATCTCATTTTTACACTTTGCTTAAATCACTTAGTACATATAACTTGCTTATTATTACTTAATCTTTATGGTTCTAAATTAACTTTAAAATTTCAAAAACCCAATTCACCTCCTCTCTTTTGAGTTGCATAGCTGGGCAACAAGTGGTATCAGAGTCCGATGCTCTAGCTCTACTTTGATTTAACCATTAAAGAGCTAAAGATCTATTGCAACTCAAGTTGGTGTTTTACTAGCCGGGGGCAGTCCACAAATCGACCTTCACTTTTCAATGGGTCAAACTACACCTATTGAAAAGTTCAGATGAAAATTTTTATTCAAATACTTGACTATGATATGTGAAGTATTATAGTTAATAGACTACACACACCCACTAAGATAATTGATGGTGTAGAATCAACCAAATCCGAAAGAGAATGGGATAAGGTTGACAAGAGAAAGGCTCAACTCAATGCTAAAGTCATGAATATTTTATATTATACTTTAAATGCTAATAAATTTAATTGTATTTCAATATGCATGTCGGCTAAGAAAATATATGATAGATTAGAAGTAACACATGAAGGCACTAATCAAGTTAAGGAATCAAAAATTAACATGCTTGTGTACAAATATGAACTCTTTAAAATGGAGCATGATGAATCAATAACTAAAATATTTACTCATTTTACACATATTATTAATGGTCTAAAAAGTCTTGGTAACTCTTATTCTAACAGTGATCTTGTGAGAAAGATTCTTAGGTCTTTACTAAGGAGTTGGGAGGTCAAAGTGACTACAATCTAAGAAGCCAAAGATCTGAATATTTTACCTTTAGAGAAGCTTCTAGGATCGCTAATGACACATGAGCTAAGCATGAAATAACGTCAAGAAGAAGAGAACAATCGCCCTCAAATCTACTGCTCAACTCGATGAGGAATCCGATAAAACAAAAAATGAAGAGCAAGATGAAGAAATAGCTCTCATCACTAGAAAGTTTGAAAGATTTTTGAAGAAAAAAAAACAAGGGATGAAGAAGAGGCCACCTACAAAAGGGGAGCATAGCAAGAAAAAATATAAGGAGCAGCCCCTTATTTATTATGAATATAAGAAGCTGAGGTACTTTAGGTCTGAATGTCCATAACTTAAGAAGGGCTCCAAGAAGTACAAAAAAAAGGCTATGGTGGCTATATGGAGTAATAGTGATGAGTCAAGCTCCGAAGAAGAAGATTCATATGAACAAGCCAACTTGTGCCTTATGGCACATGAAAATGAGGTAAATGCTGAAACTCCTAATGACTTTACTTTTGAAAAATTTCAAGAAGTATTTTATAATCTAGTTAATGATCTAAAGAAGTTAGGATAAAGAACAAAGAATTGAAATCAAAGAATCAATTTTTACTAAAAAAAATAAAATTATTTCAAATAAAAAATTGATCTTGACATAAAAAAATTTGAACTTAAAAAATAAAATTGCTAAGTTAAAACCTATAATAGAAAAGTTCATTCTAAGTTCAAATAACTTCAAATGATACTTGATAATCAAAAGGTCGTTTATGATAAAGCCGGTCTTAGCTACAACCCTTTAAAGAAATAAAAATTTTTGAAAAATATCTTTGTGAACTCATCAAGTAATAAATTTTCAAATATTACTTACTTTAAATGTGGTAAAGTAGGACACAAATCTTATATATATTTCTCTAGCAAATCTGAAAATTTTAATGTGAAGAAAATATAGGTTCCAAAAAAATCATTGTGACTAACCAAAAAAGATCTAAGAAAACTTGGGTACCTAAAGTCAAAACTTAATTTTTGTATGTAGGTGCATCTTGCATCCTAAGGAACAAATCGAAAATGGTATCTTGATAGCGGATGCTTAAGACACATGACCGATGATGAATTTTAATTCATCACACTTGATGTAAAAGATGGAGGGATGGTCACCTTTGGAGATAATAACAAAGAAAAGATCATCGGTATAGGTAACATTGGTATCACTCCCTCCAAGTATATAGAAAATATTTTATTAGTAGATGGTTTGAAATATAATCTATTAAGCATTAGTCAATTTTGTGACAAAGGATACAAAGTTATTTTTGAATCTTCATTATGCATAGTAACTAGTCCCAATGATGAAGACATTAAATTTGTTGGGCATAGACATGGTAATGTTTATATGGTAGATTTGAATGATCTTTTCAAGATAAACATATAATGCATAGTAGCTTTGAATGCTAAGATTAATGAGACTAGTTGGCTTTGGCACCGTAAGCTTGCACATATTAGCATGCATTCACTTTCAAAACTTATTAAAAAAGAATTGGTGACCGATCTACTTAAATTGAATTTTGAAAAGGATAGAATTTGTGATGCATACCAACTAGGTAAACAAATAAAAATCTCATTCAAATCTAAAAATATTATTTCAACTTCTAGACCATTAGAATTATTACACATAGATTTATTTGGACCCACTAGAACTACTAGTTTAGGTGAAAAATGATATGGTTTTGTAATTATTGATGATTTTTCTCGTTTTACATAGATTTTCTTTTTGGCACATAAGGATGAAACTTTTCATGTGTTCTCAAAATTTTATCCAAAGGTTACTAATGAAAAAAGTTTTTCAATTCAAAATATTCAAAGTGATCATGGAACCGAATTTGAAAATCAAGAATTTAAAAAGTTTTGTGATGAAAAAGGTATTGACCATAACTTTTCAGCACCTAAGACACCCCAACAAAATGGAGTAGTAGAAAGAAAAAATAGAATCTTTGAAGAAATAGCCCATACCATGCTATGAGAAAGTAACCTCCCAAGATACTTTTGGATGGAAGCCATTAACACGACATGTTATATTTTAAACCGTGCTTTAATTAGACCAATTCTAAAGAAAACACTCAATGAGCTTTGGAAAGGAAGAAAATCAAACATTATATTTTTTATGTTTTTGATTGTCGATGTTTTGTTTTGAACAATGGTAAAAAAAGATTAAGAAAATTTGATGCAAAATTCGATGAAGCTATCTTTCTTGGTTACTCCTCTTCTAGTAAATTTTTAGAGTTTTTAACAAAAGAACTTTAGTAGTAGAGGAGTCAATACGTATTATTTTTTATGAGACTAATGATCTTCCTTCAAGGAAGAGTGAAGGTATTGATGATGCAGATCCTCTTATAGAAAGGATGAAGGAGCTCACCCTAAAAGACTCAACAATCCAAAATGAAGAAGAACATGAAAACAAACAAAAGGATGAAGGTGAAGAACAACAAGAACAATCTCAAGGTACAAATGATCTATTCAAAAAATAGAGGTATGATCACAATCACCCCAAAAAATTAATCATTGGTGATCCTACACATGAAGTAAGAACTCGTTCTTCACTTAGAGATGCATACAATTATTTTATATTTATTTTTTATTTTAAATCTAAAATCATAGATGAAGCTGAAAAAGATTATAATTGGATAAATACAATGCAAGAAGAACTTAATCAATTTGAAAGAAATAATGTATGGACTTTAGTATCAAGACCTAAAAATTATCCAGTAATTGATACAAAATGGGTATATAGGAATAAATTGGATGAACATAAAAATATAATTAGGAATAAAGTAAGATTGGTTGCAAAAAGTTATAATCAAGAAGAAAAAATTAAATTTGATGAGACCTTTACATCTGTTACTAGATTAGAAGTAATTAGACTTTTACTTGCATATACATACTTTATGAATTTTAAGTTATTTTAAATGGATGTCAAAAGTATTTTTCTAAATAGTTATATTATTGAAGAAGTATATATAGAATAACCCTCCGATTTTAAAAATCATACTTTTTCTAATCATGTTTTCAAATTAAACAAAGTATTATATGGTTTAAAATAAGCACCTAGGGCTTGGTATGAAAGATTAAGTAAATTCTTACTTAATAATAGTTTTTCAAGAGAAAATATAGATACAACCCTTTTCATTAAAAGAAATCATAATGATATCTTAGTTATACAAATATACGTTGATGAAATTATATTTGGATCTACTAATGAAACTCTTTGTTAAGATTTTACTAAGCTCATGTAGGAGGAGTTCGAGATGAGCATGATGGAAGAACTTACATTCTTTTTTGGACTCCAAATCAAACAAACAAGGGAAGGGATCTCCATCACCCAAAGCAAGTATACAAGAGAACTACTCCAAAGATTTGGATTGAAGGGCTCCAAAGTAATTGGTATCCCCATGAGCTCATCATGTAAGCTTGACAAGGATGAAGAAGATAAAAATGTAGAATCAAAACTTTATAGAGGCATGATTGATTCTTTACTATATTTAACTACTAGTAGACTAGATATTATGTTTAGTGTTTGTCTATGTGCACGCTTTCAATCAAATCCAAAAGAATCATATTTAAATGCAGTTAAAAGAACTCTTAAATATTTAAAAGGTACACAAACTCAAGGATTATGATATTCTAAGGACTCATCAATTGACTTAATAGGATGTTCAGATGTCGATTTTGCTGGATGTAGATTAGATAGAAAAAGTACTAGTAAAATTTGTCAATTTCTAAGAGTTAACTTAATCTCTTAGTTTAGCAAGAAATAAAATTCGATGGCACTGTCTATGGCCGAGGCCGAATACATTGCAGTCAGAAGTTGCTGTGCTCAAATCTTGGATTAACAACAACTTGAGGACTTTGACATCAAACTCAATGAAACTCCCATAAGATGTGATAATACTAGTACTATTAATCTAACTAAAAATCTAATTCAGCACTCTAAATCAAAGCATATTGAAATTAGACATCATTTTATAAGAGAACATATCCAAAATAATGATATAATTCTTGATTATGTATGTACTAGAAAATAATTGGCTGACTTCTTTACCAAGATCATAAGTAAAGATAGATTTTGTGAAATTAAGAGAGAACTAAGAATCCTTGATCTATCAGCTTAAGTATCTTTCTAATTCCATGTTTTTTTTGTCAAAAATTCATTGAACTATATTTTGAGCTCAATTCTCATCTCTCCTTTCTTAAAAGCTCAAAACTATCCTTCATAGATTGATCTCTTAACTAGACACCCTTCCCTCAAGTTTTAATTTTTTTGAATTTTTTTTATCATTTTTTTTGAATTTTTCTAACCATGAGTCGATCCACAGGGTCGACCCTAGGATAAACTTGTAATTTTTATTAAAACCCATCGAGCGCTCTATTTTATTGAGAAATTTTTGTTAGTTAAGAGGCCGATCCTTTGCCTTTCGTCTTTTTCTTCCCACCGAACAAAAATCCCCTCTCTCTCCACTCTCTCAACCGCAAAAATTCTCTTAAAATCTCTCTTCCCATTAGGTTTCCTCCTTCAAATCATCCTTTTAGAAACTAAATCCCTTTTCTTTTTCTTCTTCATTTGGATGGATCAAGCTTACCCTAGCTTCAAACTCTCTTCTCCAAATCGATGGTCTATCTCTCCAAAATCTTTATTTTTTCTCTAAAATTCTTTCTACTCTACCTCTCATTAGGTCTTCTAAGCTGTTTGCAAGTCTCTCTTGTCCGAAATGGCTCCTAAATTGAAGCTACCGTAGAGAAGAAAGTCTACTCATGGGTTAGAGGAAGATGTGCACAGAAAAAGAATGACAGTCGAGCCCTCTCCTGCTCCAACTCTAGTTTCAGGTCCTGCTTCAGCTTCTTCACAGTCTCCACTTAGTCCAAGCAAGGTACCACTCTCAAATCGAAAAGTAGAACCCAGGAAGAACATAAATTTTAAGTTTTTTGAAAAAGAGGGGTTCTCAATTGGATCAAAAATTAAAAGTTAAGGATGAAAGTTTTATTGTCTATTGAAAAAAAATACTTATGTTGATTTGGTCAGAGAATTCTATTTAAATTTAAGTTACTATAATGGAACAGTAAAGTCTTCAATGAAAGGTGTTAACATTATTCTTGATCCATTACTTTTGGGATAAATCTTGCACTTACCTTGTGAAGGTTATGCTCATATGGAGCTTCCAATTAAAAAAGAGGGACTAAGTGTTATTTTAGAGAGAGCATTTACTGAAAATTTAAATAAATTAGAAGCAAGATACTTTCAGTAGAGATGAGACTTTTGCATCACATGGTGACCAAACTTTTTATCCCTAAAAGTGGCAGACATGACCTCTTATCTGGTAGAGATATATACATCATATACCATATGATCATCAAGACCCCCTTGAACCTTTCTACTCTGATTTTGAGGCCATGAGAAAGATCCTAAATAGGTCTAAGGCTCACCTGTCTTATGGTATGGCACTCATCCTGGTCTTTAGGAGGTTCGGAGTCTGTTTTGAGGGGGAGGCAGTCACTAGATTATCATATTTTGACACCATCAACCGCACACACTGCACTGCATGAGTTTTTTAAAGACTGATGGCGGTTGGTCGAAGGGTATTGAGGAGAGAGCAGAGGAGGAGGGACCGTCTTCACCTCCTCATGATCACAGAGCATCTCCTGATATTCAGTTCGTGTCTGATCACGAGACGGTCCCTTAGAGTCAGTGAGAAGGGATGCTTCTGTACCACAGTCAGAGAGCAGAGTAGATCCTTCAGTGATCAGACTTACAGATGATCAGATTCAGTTGATTTCTTAGTAGGTTGCTTCTATCTTATCCCAACAGTTTGCCATCTCAGGTTTTACTCAGATGATGATTCTCAGGCTGTTTCAGAGCAGACTATGATCCCTCATGTCTCTATTATCTTTCAGATGCTTACAGCTCAGCCCGCATGACTTGAAGAGCTTGAGGGATGTATTCTGAGACTGACGGACAGAGTTTTAGATTTACAGAGGCAGGTATCAGTCTTAGCCCATCTCCAACCACAAGAGGACATCATGGAGGTCTCCAACCTGTCTGCAGAGGTGGCTAGGCTTCGAGGCATTTTGGAGAGTGGCTTTGATTTTTTGGGAGAGAGATCAAGGACTCTAGTGAGGCTATCTCTACTCAGATTGGTACCCTGATGCAGTCCATGTCGAGAGCTTTGAAACAATTGGACACCATCAGACTTATTCTCCTAGCTGAGTTCATATCTTCCCAGGCTCCAGGACTTTCTCATCCTTCTGCTCATGCCGGTACTTTTACCTGTGGCCGAGGTAGACGTGGTCGAGGACGTGCCCGTGGCTTTGATCCCGAGTCTCCTCATCATATCTATAACTCTTCTGATTCTGATGCCTCTAGCCATGATATTTATTAGATCTAGCATAGTTAGTCTTTTATGTCTAGATTTAACTTATGGCCTTTGTATTTGTTGGCTGATTGACTCATGGATAGTTGTATTTTTTGTTACCCATGACTTTTATATGGCCTATGTATTTTGACTTGACTCTTGTATATTGTGACACTTATGTATCTGATAACTCTTCAGTCATATTTTGGATATATATATATATATATACTTTTAACTTCTATGAATGTCATTTGGATTGATTTTTATGAATGGCATCAATTGAAATATCTTAATTATGTGATATGAAAAATACCTCATATATGTGCTATGAAATAATATAAATGTAATATCTTCTATGTGAGCAAATTGAAATATCCTTTATGATTGCTATAGTGAGGGGGAGTCTTTTTCATTTTTCTTTAAAAATTTTTTAAGATCTTAATTGATGTTTCAAAAAGGAAGAGTAGAGAAATAAAATTGGGCAATAAGCAAATTTGTCAAAGAAAATAATCTTATAAGTAATTTTCAAACTAATCTTCAAACTACTTATGATGTATTTTATTCAAATAATTGGTTATAATATTTAAGTGATGCATCTTCATAAATTTGTCAAAGAAAATAATCTTATAAGTAATTTTCAAACTAATTTTTAAACTACTCATGATGCATTTTATTTAAATAATTGGCTATAATATTTAAGTGATGCATCTTCATAAATTTAAAATTCTTAATCAATGCTTTATATATGTTATATTTTACTTTTGCTCAAGCATTTTATCATCATCAAAAAAAGAGAGATTGTTGCTCCATGAATTAATTTTGATGATTACAAAATATTTGAGGGGGTTACTAATGATTTTGGCTTAGAAAAAGATTTATTATATTTCAGGAATAAAATCATAATTTTATCAAGTTCTGATTTGAAAGTCTCAAGAGCAAGAACAGAAGATTTGTGATCTATTAGAGGTAATTTCATATTTTTTGAATGTATATTTTGAAAGAAAATCAAGTTTAAAAAAAAAGATCGATCCCTAGGTCGATCCCTGTCAAAAGGAGCTGAATGGCATGCTATTTTTGTCTGGCACATCCAAAGAGGACGACCTTAGGGGTCGACACCTGTGTCAGGGGTCGACTCTAGGAGTCGACCTCTATTGTCTGTGCAAGTCAAAGATACAGAACAGTCATTTTCTGTTCTGCGCCACAGAGGATGACCCCTAGGGTTGACCCCTGCGATGAAAAATCTCCGTAACGGCTAATTTTTAGCTCGTTTTGGCCGTATTTAATACTCATTTAAAGCTCTCCAATGGCTCAAAATTTGTCCAGATTTCTCTCCAGTATCTATTGAAGATATAAAGGCACTTAAAAGAGAGAAAAAGAGAAGAGATTCAAGCATTCATTTCAGCCCTAAGCAAAAAGCCCTCTTCAAGCAAAAGAAGTTTTCATTTCAAGTTCACCAACTCCTCAAGAGCTCATTCAAGTCTTCAACAATCTTGAGAAAAATCAGAAAAGCTTTTCCTCGTTGTGTAAAGTGTACTTAAAATTTTATTTACTCATTAAAGAAGCTAAACTTGTATTTCTTTGTCATTAACTCTTATACTCTGTTTTGTCTTGATCTTTAGTTTTGGAAGGATTTCAAAACTTGCATAGGTTGATCCAACCTTGAATTGATTGTATTGGGTTGGTTTGTATCTGAGAAATAAGTGTTCTAGCTTGGGATAGCTAGAGTCGGAGGTACCGACGTTGTATTCTTGTTGAATACATTTTAGTAGATTTAAATTTCTAAGTAGGAGCTTGGGGAGTAGATGTAGGTGCAAGGTTAGCACCGAACCACTATAAACCTTGATTGTTTGTGGTGTGCTTATTTGCTCTCTATCTAATTTTTTTTATTTTCTTGCATTCTTGCATCTCATTTCTACACTTTGCTTAAATCACTTACTATATATAACTTGCTTATTATTACTTAATCCTTGTGGTTCTAAATTAACTTTAAAATTTTAAAAACTCAATTCGCCCCCCCTTGGGTTGCATAGCTGGGCAACACTAAAATCTTGCAATATAAATCCCTTCAAATATTGTATTCAGTCCAATTCAAATTTCTTGTAGACAATATCAATTCAAAAGACAAATTAAATGCAATACTTTTTTACTTTTTCTAATTTTTTCTTATTATTCATAAAACTCCTAGTCTATAAGTTGATGAACATCAATAACTTCTTTAAATTTACTGCATGTTATAATATTTCATATGATAAATACATTGTATTTACTATAGTTTGTCATAATGTCATTTCATTCCTAAAGCAAGCTAGCTCTTGAGTCATACATGTATATCATCTAGCTAAATTAACTAGTTATATTTAAAGATTATCTTGATACAGCGTAGAAGGATCACTAGACTTGATGCAGATCATTTTAGATACTATAGATAGATATGGATAGGATCTACATGCAAGATCAACCATGCTAGAAGCTAAGTCATAAGCTAATTTTTGGAAAGCATAATATGGTCATACAATGTCCAATTTCAATGATCTTTTTTTAAATTGTAAAGTTTTTTGAGATCTATGCAATCATAACCCCTAATAAGGGGTGACCTAGTGATCAGATCCAAATTTCTTCGCTTAGAGTCTAAAATGGGTTGGTCAAATCGATTTTTTTTTTGAATAAGATGTTGATTGAGTATATCTTCTAATTTAAAAAAAATCAGATGGAGCAATAGAAGGTAAAATTCATATAGAAGTTGAAATCTATCATCTATAAAATTTTAGCTTTCATGTGTTTATTTCTAATAGTCATGTCTATTTTAGAAAAATGAGCCATATTGAAATTAGAAAGGTGAATCCGATCAAGCTTGAGTACGGACATATCTTATCCTTATGAATATAACTATGTAACTCAATTTTAAATGAATAATGAAATTAAAGAAGATGTAAAAATTTTATTTTTACCAATTCTTGTTCCTTATTTTCTCTTCCCAATCGAATCATAGCATTCCTTTAGCAAAGGGTTAAATGCTTCATTTGCTCTATGTCTTATATGAATCCATGTTACGATAGTAGATTAAATTCCTCAATTTTTTATATCATTACTATTATGTTGCCACTAACACTCTCAATTCTTGTAGTGTTACTTTGGGCTTGAGCCCATTCCCAATATGAAAATTAGGCATGCTTTTTATGATCCATCTAATTAATGCCATATTATGGTTATCTCCATTTCTAATATGAAAATTATGCACTAAAGAAAATAAAATCATGCCGATCATCCATTTTTGAAAAAAAATTATGCCCTTTTCCATTCCTTCCAAGCCACGTCCATCTTAGAAATGCAGGGATGCCCTAGCTAACGTCTAAGCTTCCCTATTCAGTCGCTCTAAGCCTCCCACTCGATTGAGACTCTTGATATGAAAAAAATAAAGGGAAAACTAGCGAAAAATAGAGGTAAAATCAAGAAAAACAAAGGATGAAAGGAAAAAATTGAAAGGTAAGAGCTTTTCCCATATGGATTAATCATTTTCTTTATTTCATTCTCTTTTTTTGGATATCCCTATGAAAGGAGAGCACCTGAGAGAGATGGTAGGGGTTTCTTAGGTTCCCATTGAAGTTTTTCCTGTAGCATATAGGATTTTGTAGGAGTTGCAGTGGTGTGCTTTTAGGTTTTGAGAGCAATCCAAAGGTAAGACCTTTTCCCACATGGATTGATCATTTATTTCTTTTCCCATCATTTTTTATTTCATTCTTTTTCTTTCGAGGTCTATGGGAAAGGAGAGCACTTGTGGGAGATGGAAGGGTTTTCTTAGGTTTCCATGAGGCTTTTTTACTCTAGCATATGGGATTTTATGGGATTTGTGGTGGTGGGAGTTGGTCCCTTTTAGCTTTGAAAGCTAAGCCTCCCACCCATTTGAGACTCCTAAGGATGGAAAAAAATCTCCCACCCGATTGAGACTCCCGAGGACAGAAAAAACAAAAGAAAAATAGGGTTTTCTTAGGTTTCTTTGGTTAATTTTGTAAGGAGGGTTTTCTTAAGTTCCATGAGATTTTTTTTACTCTAGTGGGAGTTGGTCCCTTTTAGTTTTGAGAGCTAAGCCTCCTACCCAATTGAGACTCTTGCAGATGGAAAAAACTCCCACCCGATTGAGACTCCAGAGGATGGAAAAAACAAAAGAAAAATATGAGAAAAAAAAATCAAGGAAGATAAAGGAAAAAATGGAATGGGGATTATATGGAGATTTCCTATTATAAATGCCCTGCATGTAGATTTAAAGTTCTTCTAATATTGGTTGAAAATTATTCTTGAATGTGTTGTTATAGTAGTGGTTGGGTATTAAATTGAATGGTTGGTTCACATTATTAACAGGTTGTGTGTTTGCTATTTTGAAAAGTCATAGTTTTAGGATAAATTCTGTTGAATTTTTGAAAAATATCTAATAGAATTTGATATTCAAGTTTGTAGAGTTGGGATGTTACATTAATAGATAAATTATTGTTGTTTTATTTGTCTTGTTTTTTAACATATTGTCTATGAAATAGAGATATTTGCTTATTCAATTTTTTAAAAGACTGAATCTTTTCGAATGTATAGTTATAGGAGACATATAAAGCTACTCTTGCAGATAAGTATAGCTTGGAGATTGAATCACAATCTTCATTTGGTGCTACTATGTAGGTGAAAGTCATAGGAGGTGTTTCTAAGAATAAAGTGTATGAATTTGGACTACATGCACATTCATCCAATATACTTGTGAGGACTCCTATATCATATTCTACTTCTCAACCAGATGGCCCTTCAGGGAGTGTATCCACTACCTACTCTGCTGCCTAAGAAGCTATGGAGATTATGTAGGAGCATATTATAGTAGTTTTGATGAACTCTCAACATAGGAAGATGCTGCAATCTCTTATTTCTAATCTTGATTTTATATCATCTGAACAATTATCACCTCTCTATAAGAAGGAACTAAGTCAGATAATCCTCCAATCGATCCTCCAAGTGATTGATTTTTGATTATGAAATTATTAGGTGTAGTCTTATGTTTAATGCTAAGTACTAACTGGAGTTGTATTGTTTAATATTTTGATGTGTTGTATTTGCTTATGGATTGAAACCTTGATAGACGCTAAACTTATATTTTCTGAAAGCTTTACTCAAATGTATTTGCTCAAAAGTGTTATTGTGTTGTTTTGTATTATAAAATATTAGGTTATGGTTGATATGTTCAGAATTAGGATATATACAGGTCTGCTACTATATTTGCAAAATAGTATTCTAAGTCGAAGCTTTATTAAGGGATTTGCAAGAAAAAAAGAATGCTAGATGAAAACTTTATCAAGGGATCATCAAGAGATTTTTTAACGAACCTCAAATCATCACCAAAGGACTGCTAGGGGTTATCACTAAAGGATATGCGAGAAGTAACTTTCCCACAAATCATTCAGCTAGCTAATTTTTAGCAAGGGATATTCCCTTGATGAGTTCCTTGGCAATTATCAAGGGATTTTCAAGTGCATTTTAATTAGTGAATCCCTTGGAAATGGTTGGTTCTTGACAATTGGCCTTCAGTTTCACCAAGTGAACTTCTCTCACTAAAAATTTTCAATCTCTTGGTAATTATCAAGGAATTTCTGAGAGAGACTTTCATCAATATCAGATATTTCAAGAATGAATTTTTCTTGAAATCCTAGGTAATCTCTTCACCAAGATTTTGACTTTCACCAATGGAATTTGTCTCACTTAAAGGTTGATTTTGGTAGTGAAACTGTGCATTTATCAAGTAAGTATTAAAGATTTATATCACGAGCAAGTGATTATGTATTTATCCTAATAGCTAATTAAATAATAAAAATATGATGAATATCTAACACAATTGGATCCAAGTATAAGTGATGAGGAGATAGAGAGTTTATGTGGACATGAGTTTGTAGATTGGTTGAAGCAGTTTGCAAGTTCAAGATACTTTCAAATTTATTTTCTTTTCGTATGGCGATGATATATGTGTTGATCATTGTTTTCATTAATAGGTGATAGAAGAAAGGATCCAAATAGATAACTACATCATGCAAATAGCACAAAGTCCTTCACATATAGTAAAGTGCTGCAAAGGGTATTTCACAACTAGCTTCAACTTTCACATACTAGGATAAGAAAAAGATACAATGAATAGTCATGTTTGTGTGAAAGGAAGTTGCTATATATAATGATTATAAATGTGACTACTATGGCATGTTGGTTGAGATATTAAAGCTAGAGTATTTTGATGTTAAAAATAAGGTTGTCTTATTCAAATATAATTGGTACGATACAGAAAAAGAATTGAGAGTGCATCTTCATCATGGTTTAGTCAAAATTAAACACAAATCTAGATTATTCACGAATGAGCCATTTGTGTTGGCCAAATTGGCTCAACATATGTACTACATGAGTTATCCATCAACAAATAGAGAGAGGAGAGATTAGTGGGCAGTGTGCAAAACTAAAGCTAGGAGCAGAGTTGATATTTCTTTAAGTAAATACAAAATGAAAATATGATTCCCATGGTTGAAGCGATTTACCAAAAAGATGAGATGTCTAGTTAAAGTTAGTTGTATCAATAATTAAGTCTGGTGATGACCCAAATGTTCTCATTGATAGGGGTAATGTAGACATTGTAGCTGAGAGGAAGAGCATAATTTGGAACAACCTGTGAAAGAGGAAGAAGAAGAAGAAAAAGAAGAAGAAGAAGAATTTGAAGAGTTTGAAGATGAGCTTGAAGAAGAAGATGGTGAGGCTCAATTTTCTAATGCTGATGATGACATGCATGACTACTTGTCTATGCTTTTGTTATAATTTTTTTTGCATGCATAGAATGGATTTGGATTATGATTGTATTGTATTTAATTTATATTGCTTGTATGTAGCTTTTTGTCCAAAATATACTTTATTTATTTGCTCATTAGCTACTCTATGTTATAATTGATGCTTTGTCTTTTAATGAATACCACATTATTTCATCACGAAGAAGTTTACTATATTTTTATGAATATCATCTGTTCATGTATATAACTAAGTATTTTGGACTTTCAAACAAAATGAAAACCCACTTACATATTATATAAGTTTTATTTTGGATTGTAGATACCATGGTTAGAGATGATACTAGTAGACAAAACTCAGCAAGAGGTAGAATGATAGGTTTAGAATCATGAGAGAGATATGAAGAGGGATCCTCAAACTCATCACCAACACTATATCTATGATTGCATATAGAGGCACCATTTCTTCAGATCAACATGAGGAACATATTGATGGTGATAATGTTCCATCGATCTTGTTTAGGACAGAGGCATGAATCAAGGGATCCAAGTACCTATCCATCCTGTAAACCGACAACCATTAGAAATAATGAATGGAACATTTTTTGAAATTTAGTTATACATATATATGTGCATGTATTATATTAGTATATAAATTTATGTATCCTAAACTATATTTCATAATTTACTTGATTTCTCAAAACTTTGTTGATCTTTCGATGACTTGTGCCATTGTTGTGATGATGATGCAGTACTTCTCACAACCTTGAGAGAAATGGATGATGGTGTCAATGGAGACTGATAACCTTTTATAAAATAAATTTTAGGTAATCTTTTATAGTTCAAAAGCAAAAAAGAAGAAGAAGAAGGAAAATAAAAAATATTGATGGGATTTGGCAACACTCCAAATAACTATGTGTAATCAAGAGAAGTCTTTTATTAATTTTGGTTTGCAAGATGACCCATGTGATGTGAATGTGTAATCTCTGGATTAATAGAGCTGTATTTTGTTTGAAAAATTAATTTGTAAGTATTATATTAATTATAATGCAGATTTAAAATTTGGTAGATGTTCATGTTTTAGGAAAAATTTTGTCGAAATTTTATGAAATAATAGATTACTTAGTCAATTTAGATTTAGATAAAATAATTATTTAGTTTCTTTCATGATATTTTTTTAAGTTAAATCTTTTTGAATTTTGTTGGAAGAATTACATATGGCTTGAGAACCAGACTTCTAAGATCAAGTATATATGGGAACAGATTTTTAAGAGATGATTTTCTAATATGCCTTACCAAGTAAGGAATAATGCCTTAAAGAAGGCTAGAGATAAAGAGGATATTCTTGAGGCCAAATGTCATGGACCTATTTAGATCGCACCAGATGTTTGAAATAGATTAATTGATATATGGAATTCTTCAAAATGGAAGGATAAATTTGAAGCTACACGTAAGAACGGAATAACAGAGAAAGAATGTGGAATCATCAAACATACTAGTGGTTCTATCATATTTTCTATGCATAAAACAAGAGTGATGTATTAAAATATATATTTTTTACTTTAAAATATTTATTATTCAATTATTTATTTATTTATATATAATTTCTCATAATTATTTTATTTTATTTTTATTTGGATGGGCCACAATAATGCAACTTGAGGCATTTGAGTAGACCCACAAACAAAAGAAAAGTTTAGATGAATTTGTGGACAACAAGTCCAAAAGAATATATGTAAGTTTACTTATTCTACTTAATAATAAATTTATTATTTATCAATATATTGCAAGGAGTATTAAGTTAATATATTTTTAATGATTTTTTGAAGAATATTCTACTACTTTCATTGCTAAGTATGGCTTAGATGTCTCGTCCCAACCCAAGTTTGATCTAGATACACAGGTCCAAGCAACTAAAGGCCCAAATAAAAGAAGATTATATGGGTTTAGGCCCAGGAAGGATCCTAAGCTGTTGTTGGAATCTGCTAGTAGTTCCTATTTAGTAATATCGGGATGTCCTAGTTCTTCATCATAGCACTTCATTGAAAGCAAGTTTTGTTGGTATTTTGGCATCTCGAATTCGATCCACAACAGTGAAGATCAGATGTGGAGAAGTCCAGCATGCAGCGCACGATGCGAGAAGCCCAAAAATATGACACAACAAGGTCTGTAGCATATGGCCCAGTGGGACCCATAGTGTGCAGGCCTGAAGGCAGGCCCGCAGGTGTGGCTTGTGGCTCAGGGTCCTACAGCACGCGTGGCCCAGGACACATGTGGGCGCATGGTCCAAGCGCACGCCCATGCAGCGCAGCCCCATTTACGAAAATTTAGCATGGTCCATGATGGACCTAGGATATGTCGCAGTCCATATGAGTGCTGTGGACCGCCTTACTCCATGAGGCAAAAATTGTGGCTCACAGGAGCTGTTTGCATGATCCGATGGCCATAAATGCTTGCGGGAAAGATCCAATGGCTGGAAAGGTTTCTGAGTTCTTGTGAAAGATTATTTTTGATGCAAACTAGGTTTTGGGCCTATAAAAGTGGGTGCACAGACCTAAGAATAGAGTGTAGAGGCTGAGAGCATTCGAGAGGCAGAGACTTGGAGTAGTAGGAAGCATCCAAGTCATCAAAGGATCTTGGTACGGTAGGCCTACGAGAGTCTCCTTTGGGATTTCTTTGAGAGCTTTTGCAAAGGGTGAGAGGTGAGTACTTCTTGTTGAGAGAGAAGATTTGTATATGAGAGTTGAGAGTATGTGATCTTCTCTTGTATTTATTTTCTTTGTCATAGTGAAGTCTTGCATGCCCATGGAGGTAAGCCTTAGGCTGATCTATATATTTGATTGTGTCTCTTTTATTTCTTCTTTCTTTCTGCTACAACAAGTGGTACCAGATCTCTAACAATTGGTATCATAGCCAGGTGATACCAGAGCATGTGGTTGTCTAGGTTGTGATAGTATTGATCAAGATTAAAGAAGATGGAGAAGTCAAGCTCACTCAAGATAGAGATTAACCGATATGATGGAAAAAGTAATTTTTCTCCTATGGTAAGTGAGAGTGAAGGATGTGCTCATCCAATAAGAATTGATCGATGCTCTCTTGTGTAAGGAGAAGCCGACTACCATGGAGAAGAAGGATTGGAGGTGGCTACAGATATAGGCAGTGAGCACGATTGCTTGTACTTAATAGATGATGTGATAATTCATGTGCTTGACGAGATTTTTCTGATGGTGATATGAATGAAGCTCGAGGAGATGTACATGATGAAGTCACTCACCAATGCTCTCTTTATTTGAAAGCAGTTCTATCAGCTGCAGATAAGTGAAGGATAGAGCGTACAGGAGTATCTTAGTAACTTCGAGAAGATCCTCACCAATCTCCTCAGCATAGTGAGAAGGTTGAGGAGAAGATCAGGGCATTGGTCTTGCTTGCATCACTTCACTCTTCTTTTGAATCCTTGGCGACTACTCTTCTAGTAGAAAAGAGCACCATCAAGATGGATGAGGTTACTACGGCACTACTCCAGAATGAGATTCTTAAGAGGAAGACCAAGTCTCGAGTTCAGATGGCAACTCAGCTTTAGTGATGATTGGAGATGGTGGTGGTAGAAGATGAAGCGGCAAAGGATCGCAATATGGGTCGTTCAAGCTTAGATCGAGGGACTCGAGCAAGATCAGAAGCTACTGGTGTGATGAGTTGGGGCATCGAGTCAAAGATTGCTCGCAGTTCAAAGATCAGATAAGGCTACTGTGGCATAGCAGATGGCGATACAGAAGAAAATGATGATATTCATCTGGTGACTGATGAAGTATCTACTTCTTCCTTCCAATGAATTTTAGATTCTGCTTGTTCGCATCATATGTATTGTAAAGAAAAGCTGTTTGACTCCCTAGAGAATAGTGAGGGCACAGTTCACTTGCCGAATGGATCGAGCTATGAGATCAAGGGCAATAAGATGGTCAGCTTACAGACACATGATGGAGCAGTAAAAAAGTTAAGTGAGCTTCGATATATATCCAACTTTAGAAGTAATCTAATTTCATTGAACAGACTGGATTCAAACGGCTACAAATAGAGAGCTGATGATGGAATCCTAAAGGTCATATACGGTAGTAGGATTTTGATGAAGAAAAGAAACTATGGAGGACACTACCTCTTGGTAGGAAGCTTAGCATGAGATAGAGCTTCAGGAGCCAGTGAGAGCTCAGTACGAGGTGGAGCTCCAGGAGCAAGTGGATCGGGCATAAAATAGGAGACTTGAAAGGATGATAAGCGATGTCACAAGATGAAGTTCCTATTACCACATGAGACTATCCCAAGCAGATCTCAGGTCAAGTAGGTCACAGCACATGACGGAGATGAGATCGAGCAGCCTGGCTCGACTCCTATGTTTGCCCATCCATGAGTAGTCAGATGTTTGCCTTAAGGCATGGGGGCAAGATCATCCAAAAGCTTTTAGAGTTAGGTGGAGGCCGAATGTTGAGTTGAGGTGGAGATCGTTGAAATTTTAATGCCTTAAATTTGATTCATAGTAGTGAAGACTAGATGCAGAGAAGTCCAGCATGCACTGCACGACATGAGGAACCCAGAATGCAACATAGCAGGGCCTACAGCGTGCGGCCCAGCAGGGCCCATAGTGCGTAGGCCCATAGGCCTGGCCTGTGGCCCAGGATGCTGCAGCGTGCGTAGCCCAGGTGAGTGCATGGGCGCATGGTCCAAGCAGGCACGTGGCCCAGGATGCATGCAAGCATGCGGTCCAGGCAGGCGCCCATGTAGCGTAGCCCCGCTTGTTGGTGTGGTCCACAATGGATCGCATGGGATGTCGCTATTCATGCGAGCACTGTGGACCACCCTAGTCCATGAGGCAAAAATCACAGCTCATGGGAGCTATTTGCATGATTCGATGGCTACGATGGAGCAGATGCATGATCTGAAGGCCAGGAATGCTTGCAAAAAAAATCTAATAGCTAGAAAGGTTTCTAAGTTCTGGTGAAAACCTATTTTTGATGCAAACTAGATTTTGAGCCTATAAAAGTGGGTGCACAGACTTGAGAATAGAGTGTAGTGGCTGAGAGCACCTAAGAGGCAGATACTTGGAGTATCAGGAAGTGTCCAGGGCATCAAAGGATCTTGGTATGACAGGCCTGTGAGAGTCTCCTTTGGGATTTCTTTAAGAACTTTTGTAAGGGATGAGAGGTGAGTGCTTCTTGTTGAGAGAGAGGGTTTATATATAAGAGTTGAGAGTGTATAATCTTCTCTTGTATTTATTTTCTTTCTCATTGTAAAATCTTGTATATCCCGTGGAGCTAAGCCTTGGGCTGATCTATGTATTTGATTGTATTTTTTTTATTTTTTTCTTTCTTTCTACTGTAACAAGTGGTACCAGATCTCCAACAAGTTCCACACTTGATAACACAATGACACAACCAATGGCAAGAGGAAATACAATAGGAGGTACACTAGGAGGTAAGCCTTGAGTTACAACGGGAGTTGCAGTAGGAGATGGTTCAGATAAGGGAAACAACATATAAGAAGAGATGAGGGAAACAATTTGTGCTATGATGTCGGAACTCAACCAATCATGTGCCTCTCGATCTGATCAAAACTATTTAGATGTATAATAACTTATTTTGAATTCTAAACTATTTTATTATAAGACATTTTAAAAAACTTAATGTAATATTTTACTACTATGAGATCATTTAATTTTTATTTTGATGTTTGTAATTTTTGAGAAAAATATAATGTTACGAATGAATGAATTTATTATGAATAATTTGTATGGGGTAGTTAGTTGTATATGAATATTTGAGTGATTTATTGGATATTTTAGGGTTATTTTTAAAAAAATTAAATTTAATGATGAATTAGTGACAGATTTGTAACGAAATATGTAATGGATTTGTTCTAAATATTGTGATAGATTTGTGATGAAAATTTGTGATACATTTGTTCCAAATATTATAATGGATAGTGATGGAATTTTGTGATCGATTTGTAATGGAACTTTATAACTGATTTGTGACAGATTTGTTTTGAATATTGTGACAGATTTGTGATAGATTTATTCTAAATATTATGATAGATTTGTGACAGATCAATTATGAAATTTTATGATGGACAATCCATCATAATTTTTATTACTGATCTATCATAAATTTTCATCACAAATCCATCATAAATCCATTGTGATGGATTTTATTTTAAATATCATTTACTATTTGTGATGAAGTTTATGACCAAAATTTGAGATTATGACAGAAATTTTCATCACATTTTTTTTCAATTAGGGTTTCAATGATGGAATCTTATTGACAGAAAATTTTTTCAATGACAGAAATTTTTTTCAATGACAGAAGTTTTTTTTTCATCACATTTTCATCACAAAAATTTTTACAGAATCTTATTGACTGGCAACTTCTTTGTGCCTGATTCTAGTATAGCGAACAATCAATTTTTCTGAGATTTTGGATTGCGTCACCTCTTATTTCACATATACTTTCATCTAGAATAAGAATCAATAAGGGTGCATTTGGTTAACCACAAAAAAAATACTTTTTTTGCTTTTTGATTTTTGAAAAGCAAAAATCAAAAAGCAATGTTTGATAGCACCACAAAAAGCAAAAAGTAAAAATCAAAATAGCAAAAATAATTACTTTTTATGGAAAGCTAATTTTTTTTTGCTTTTTAAAATTTGCTTTTGTTTCTTCCTGACTTACCCCGATTCGCGCCGATGCTCGCCACCTCCCCCTCCCCCTCCTGACGCCTCCTCCACCTTTGCTCTCGAAGTTGGCCAGGTGCTCCTCGAAGGCCTTGATGGCGTGGTGGATGAGCTCCCAATCAGGAGAGCAGTCCCAGCAGGACTAGAAGCTAGTGTAGTAGTCGAAGCTGAAGAAAATTTTGTCCAATCGCATCAAATGCAGGAGGAAGAATAGATTAGTTATTAAAAATTTTCATAATGTTTATGAATTCTTATCTTGATTCGTAGTAAAAAAAGATCAAGATTGAAGAAGGTCTTCGATTAATATGCTTCGTAAGATCTAGATGCGTGGATCCTGTACTTCATGTGTACGTCAAACTCTGTAGAAAAGAGAGATGAATGTCTACTTTAGAGAGGAGGGAGAAGAACCCTTGAGATCTGATCTCAAGGCCTTGGAACAGCCCACATGTCACCAAAAAGGGAGAAAAGATGCCAAGAGGAGAGAGATGCCCAGGGAGAGGTGATGCCTAAGGAGAGGGGATGCCCAAACCTTCTTCATGCTTGGATTGGTTGGTTGATTGATTGTTTCTCTTCTCCACACCCCTCTTTAAATAGGCAAGAGATTCTAAATCAAATCAAACTCTTTTATGTGCTAGGAGTAGGACTCTCCATGTTTGACTCAAATCCAAACTCCCTAAAGCATAAGAAATCCTAATCCAAGTAGGAGAGGTGCCAACTTGCACCTCCCTTCATTGTGCCGCACACCCAAGGGGAGAGGGCTGTTTTTAGTCCCTTCCCAACCACCTTGATCGTCCCACATGATGAGAGAATAGCTAAAAAAAAAGACTAAGTGGATCAAATTAGATTTGGTTTAGATTTGGATTCAATTGAAATCCAACTCGAATCTGATTCGATCAATTTTGAAAAGGCTACCGATCCTAATCCAATTAGGATTCTTATCCAAGTCCAACTTGATAAATTAATCCAATCGAGCCTTAAAAAAATTAAATACAATTAAATTAGATATGATCTAAAGTAATTTAGACTCAAATCGAATCTCTCATAATCATTTGGATCATTGATTTGATTTAATTCATCTCTGAAATCAAACTCACATCTCATGCATAGTACTAGCTGAACATAGTCAGTGTTTAATTCCATATGACCTACAACTTAATTCTCAATTAAGTTAATCTACATGTTCAATCAAGTCTTATACTTTCAAATTGAATACATAAATATTCGATCAATTTTTTTCTATATTGTTTGACTTTGGTGCATGACTCCATAGGTTCGAACACTAAATTGGTAGCATAGAAACTCTTCCTATATTAATAGAAGTGACCATCTAGTAATGATACCTGATGTCCGAATAGATCGAATATTTGCAAAGCAATATTCAAAAACCTCAATATATGGTTATCGTATAATTCATCTCTTTGATCCTAATGCTTAAGATGACCTAGGGTTTAACTATCAACCCTGAAACAGTCATCCACATCATATTTCAACCTTTCAAGTCTATCGTATGGATTATCCTGATTAAGATTTTACTAAATTAAAATATAGTGATGTATTAACTCCTATAATTCGGAGGGGTTAATCTCATCTTGATCTACATACAGACTTCACAAGTACTTGACTGCACCCAGTAGTCTTTTGTTACTGCATTAGAAATGCAGGTAATCCCGCACCAAAATATAGTGAGTTGCTTATAAATCACTATGATGATCTCAGATCTGAGGGATACTTATGTCTATATATTTTACGAGCTACTCTTGATAGCAAAGCACTCAATAGGTGAGTCACTTGTTCAGTGATGATGAACTCCTATATCTCATTTGTATGCCATACCGGTTTCTCTACACTCTTTGATTACGAGGATAACCAATCTATTTGACATACAACAACCTACACTTGATAAATGTCATCATCCTATTAATGACATATCATTTGATCACGAATATATTTAAAAATTATTAGATAAATCTTTTTTATCGATCATAATATAGTTCTAAGGACTTCATCATAATACAAGAGTTCTAATAAAGAAGATGTATACCTTATGATAAAAATACCAAAATAATTTTTATTCATTGATCAATAATTCATATACAAAATCTAATTATTTACAATAAGCCAATTGGCTTTAAGACAAAATTTTCAATAACTCCCACTTGGACTAAAGCCAATCAGGATAGTATATTATACCCATCTTTCACTTATGATCGTCAAACTTTTTGATCCTAAAAGCTTTAGTGAAGGGATCGGCTAGGTTCTTTTTTTCGTCAATCTTTTTCAGCTCGACATCATCTCGATCTATGATTTCACGGACAAGATGATAGCATCGCAGAATATGTTTGGTTCTGTGATGGCACTTAAGCTCTTTAGCTTGTGTTATGGCTCCAGTATTATCGCAATATAGTAAAACTGAACCATCAAAAGAAGAAACTATTCTAAGTTCAGTGATGAACTTTTCAACCAAATAGCCTCCTTTGAAGCATTAGATATCACAATATAAATTTTTCTTCGCATACTAAATTAACCACCGTATGTTGCTTAGAACTCTTCCAGCAAATTGCTCCTCCATTCATGGTGAACATGTAGTCCGACATGCTTTTACTGTCATTATGATCTGATTGAAAATTAAAATCAGTATATCTCACAAGTTTCAAGTTAGTGTCTCTATAGATAAGCCATTGATCCTTAATATTTCTCAAATGCTTAATGATTGTCTTCACAACCTTGCAATGGTTCTCTCCCAGATCAGACTGGTTCTTACTCACTACTCTTAGTGAATTGGCTACATTCGGTCTCGTACACATTATGACGTATATGATAGATCCCACTATCCAAGCATATAGGATTTACTCATATGCTCTCTCTCCTGAGGGGTTATCAGACAATCTTTCTTAGAGAGAAAAATTTTTTGGTCTATCAATAGATAGTCCTTTTTAGAATTCTCCAAGCTAAACTGTTTCAACATGGTATCGATGTACATAAACTGGGACAACCTAAACAACCTTCTAGATGAATCTCTATAGATCTTCATCACTAGGATGTGGGATGCTTCTCCCAAATCTTTCATGAAGAATTGCGATAATAGCCATAGCTTTATACTTTGCAAAGCTAGAATATCATTTTCTATTAATAGTATGTCATTTACATACAGTACAAGAAAGATGACTACAGAATTGATAGCTCACTTGTAGATGCAAGGCTCTTCTCCTTCCTAATGAAGTCATATATTTTGATCATCTTATCAAAATGTATGTTCCAACTCCTAGATACTTGCTTTAGTCCATAGATGGACCTATTTAGCTCGCATACTTTAGATTTATCTGAGGATGTGAACCTTTCAGATTGTATTATATACACCTCTTCTTCCAACTCTCCATTAAGGAAGATGGTTTTGACATCCATTTGCCAGATCTCAAAATCTAAGTGTGCCACTATCGCAAGCATGATCCGAATAGATTTGAGCATTGCCACAGGAGAGAGCATCTCGTCATAGTCAATACCATAACACTGACGGTACCCCTTGGTAACTAGATAGGCTTTATAGGTCTCCACCTTTCTGTCTGCTTCTCTTTTTCTCTTGAAAATCTATTTACACCCTATAGGTTTAATCCCTTCAAGTGGATCAACCAGTGTACATACGCCATTGATCTCCATGAACTCTATCTCAAATTTTATGGCATCAAACCATTTCTGAAAGTCAGACTTTTGCATCAAATCCATGTAGGTGATCGAATCTTCATTGTTCTCATCTAGTTCAATAGGATCACCATCTCGGATCAAAAAATCGTAGTGTCTATCCAATTGATGCGACACTCTATTGGACATCCTTAATGGCACCTCTACAGCTCTGGATTTGATTCTCTAATCAAATTTGATTCTGTATGTACCGATATTTCTATCTCATGAACTTTATTAAATTTAAATTTAGTGGCATTAGTTCCTTCTTCAAAAAAATTTTTTCTAAAAAGATTATCCTATTGCTGATGAACATCTTTTGCTCTTTAGCGAGGTAAAAATAGTATCCTTTAGTTTTCTTTAGGTACCCTTCGAACAAGTATTTATTGGATCTAGATCCAAGCTTGTCTGTTTTTAAATACTTGACATAAGTCAAAATCTCCAAATCTTAAGATGTGAGAGCACTACTTACGTCCTGACCATATCTCATATGGTGTTTTATTTATAGACTTACTCGAGATCTTATTAAGTATGTGGCAGGTAGTTTCAAGAGTATATCTCCAAAAGGATATTGGTAAAGTCGCAAAGCCTATCATGGACCGAACCATATCTAATAATGTTCGATTCCTCCTTTCTGACACCCTATTATGTTTGGTATTTCAGGAGGGGTCCTTTGTGAGATAATTTTATTCTCTTCTAGATATGTCAGAAAATGACTAGTGAGGTATTCACCTCCTCGATTTGATCGAAGAGTTTTAATACTCTTCTAGTTTATTTTTTTACTTTACTATAAAATCATTTAAATATTTTAAATGATTTAGATTTATGCTTCATATGGTAAACGTATCCATATCTCGATAGATCATCAGTAAATATAATGAAGTAATAATATCTTCCTCTGATGCCTATATTCATAGGTCTACATACTATTACATGTATGTCCTAGAAGTCAATATGGCTGATATATTATAATAAAGTTAAGACATAATTTTGTACTTAATATATTGATTTGATCAATAAAAGGACAAGATTATTTTTCATTCAAGTGTGATGTGTCTTTGAATCATCCATGAAATTAATAATTCGATACATATTCTCAAAATTGAGAATTAGAGACATGTATTTAATTCTTAAATACTCTCCATCATAGTATTATTATAAGACGGTGATCGATCCAGATAGACCAGCGCACAGATCGCTTCCTTCGGGATAGATGAGTTTCTGATCTACAATATAGAGATATTGAGTGATGAGTGTGGGTAGTTGTTAGAGAATAACTAGTACTGAGCGTGACCATACGAGAGATCACTTAAATTTTAGTCGATCGTCAGTGATTGTCTCAATGCTGTAGTTGTGTGAATGATCATTTGATCTGCAATGGTATGACTGCTTGTAGTGAAGCTGCTGGAGTTTGATTGACACATAAATATAGTCTCAATGAATCTTTGTAGTGAATGTTGACGATAGTTAGTCTACTATAAAAGTAAGGTACATATCAAGATAAAATCTATCGATCTTGATAGAAAGGAGTAGTCCTATAAAATTTGAGAGGCTAAGTCCGAGAGTCTGTGACTACAGTAGTGTGATTGATAGAAAAGAATTTTCATAAAGATCACACTTAAACTTGAGCTGATCAAATCTATCATATGACTGATGATGAGGTTTGATGATTTATCCATGATCTGCCATCTAGTCGGAACTTACGATAGAGAGACTGAATCACACGTGAACTACATATACCTTGAGGTTCTTTTTCGGTTCAACTGATTGCCACTACATACTGCTAGGTATCACTGGTGGATTGTGAGAGCTCACTAGGATTGCTCAGGATCAATAATCCTTGATGAGTTAGAGTGAAATTATTTTGATCCATTAAAAAGATTTCAATGATACTATGATAGAGATCATTGTATACCTCACTACCAGATAGAATTGAACCTATGGGATCACACAACAAAAGGATTAGATCTGGAATAAGTAATTGGGCTTATGAAGTCTCAATTGAATTTAGAAAAACCTTATTGGGTTCAGGGTAAACTTGCTAGCACATGATTGGATCAATTTTCTCTTTACATTTGAATTTCTTATTTGATAAGATTAATTCAAATTTAATTATCTGCTAATAACTTAAATAAATTAAATTCATTAGCTCTAATTATTGGATGCTTAAGATTTTGAATCAAATGAATTAAGGGTTCAAGCCCTTAATTAATTTTCTTAATAGTTTTAATTAGGTGCCACTTGATTTGATCAAGTTGGGTGTGCCCACCCATTAGAGAGTGTGTGGGACTAGCATGGGGCATCCCATGGGTGCCATGTGGCATGTGTATTTGTGGATGCAAAGGCTCCAATAGTTGGCGCCTAAAGGATCTCCTAAAAAGAATCAAATGACTAAAGGAATAAGGATTCCTAATATAAGTAGGAGTTGTATTAAGTGGTTGTTTGGTTTTGAATAGGATTCAAACCTTATGCCTATTTAAAGGGGCCTTCCCTAAGGCCTCTAAAAAATTCAATCAGCAACCCCACGCCTCCATAGAGTAGCCCACGCCCCCTCTCTTTCTTCTCATTTCTCTTCTCCCTTAAAGATCCAACGCCCAAGCCTTGGGCATCCTCCATCTTCCATGCCCAAAGGAGTTTAGGCATCCCACTTGTTTGCTGGTTTCTAATTTCTGATTACTTCATAATCAAAGAAAGAAAAGCAAGAGAAGAAAAGAAGAAGAAGATCAAGAAAAGGATCAAAGAGTTGATCGCGATCCAGACTTCATTCAGATTTACAAGCTGATTTTGTTTAGAGAAGAAAAATCAATACCAAAAAGGATTGTTCTAATCTGATCCTGAGTAGATACCCATAGAGGTCGGATACTTGTATGGCTAAGAGAGAATCTATTCTCTTCTAGATTCAAATTTGAAGAAAAAATTTGCGAAACAGGTATGTGATTCAATCATATATTCAATTTCAGTATATGTTCAATTTCAGCATATGAAGTAGATCCTAGTGCTTTATGTTTTATGCATGCATGATATAGATTAAAAGGTATTTTAATTTTTTATTCTGTTGCATTGTTTAGAAAAAAATTTTTGAAACATACATGCATGCCCCGACATGAAAAATTCAATACATACATCACTATATACTAGATCTAGAACATCACTGACTCACTCATCTTTTTTCTTAAAAGGTGACTTAATCATCTTACTAAGAAGACAAGATTCACAGGTCGGTAATGATTCACAATCATTAATTTCAAGGACACCCTCCTTGATTAATCTATCTATCCTGTTCTTTTTCATATAACCTAGCCTATAATGCCAAAGGTAGGAGTTGCTGACATTATTTATCCTAGGATATTTGTTCAATTGTACATTACACCAACAGGCTGTGATAGTAAGTATATGCTATATTTCAATTATCCTCGCATGATTTTAGTATCATTTATAATGATATCATAAAAATTATTCTTTATTAAAAATTTAAAATCAAGTTTGGCCAAAAGGCGTATAGAGATGACATTCATCATAAAAGAAGGACAATAATGATACTCATCTAACATGACATTACTAGACTTAAAAACTAGCTGCATAGTTTTTAAAGTTAGAACTGAAACAAAGCTTCCATCTCTAACATTCAGGAACCACTCACCTTCTCTAAACTTCCTACTGACATGTAGTTCTTGTAATGAATTGCAAATATTAATTAAAATTTTAGTATCTAATACCCAGGTAGTAATATCACAGATAGAGAAATTACAAGGAGTTATCATATAAGCACCTTATGAAGTAACAGATTGCTTGCTTCTCTTATTCTTTGGCCTGTTTGGGTTAAGGAAAGCTATATATGCAGGACAGTTTCTCTTTCAGTGATCCTATTTCTTATAGAAGAAGCATTCTACTTGGCTCTTATCGATTTTTGACTTCTTGCTCTACTTCAGCTTTGGATCAGTGGCACGAATCTTTTATGCCTTCTTCTTCTTTTCTCTCTTGGAGGAATGACAACCTGCAAATGATCCTCCCACAACATGCACTAGCTCCTTCTAGAGCTGAAGATCCTTCTTGAATGTCTGTAGCAATCCTAGCAAATCATGATAGTGCACTGCAGGCTTGGTCATTCTATAATGACTCAAGAAGGATAGGTAGGACTTTAGTAGTAAGTTAAGGATAGCATCCTTGCCCAATTGTTCATGTAACGAAAAGTCAAGTTTGCTCAAGTATTTAATCTACTTAATCATATACAATATATCATCTATGACTGATGCTCCTCACATATGGACATTGAATACAGCACAAAAGATCTTATGTCTCTCAGCATCCTCAAGGATGTCGAAGGACTCATTCAGCAATTGAATCATCTCCTCAGGTTGCACCTCGAACTTACAGCTAAGTTTGTCATTTATGGTTTCCCTCATTACGCAACATACTGTAGTGCGGTCATTGAGCCACTTCATATAAGTATCTCTCATAGCACAGGATGCGTTAGCAGTAGATTCTTTGGATGTGAGATTCGTAAATATGTACAGAATCCTTTTGTGCTCTAGGATGATCTTTAGCTTTTGATATCAACTATCAAAATTTGATCCGGTATGCTTGGCACTATCCAATAGCAATCGGAGCGATAATGTGTTGGCCATAGCTGAAAAGAAAATCAAAAATCTATTAGTATATGAATTCTTTTAATCCTAAAGATATAGACTTTAGTCTAAAGGTCCTCCCACTATTTTATATGAATTGATAGCCTCTACCTCCAATTCAAAAAATTACACTAATCCCTTAGTGCATACTAAAATCCACACAAACTGTATTCAGGTCCGAGTGTGGCTCAACCAACCCTAGTGCATCCATGGATAGGTTCTTGACTAATTGTTTCATCAAATAATTTCTAGCAATTTGATTTTACTCTACGCATCTCTTCAGTAGGCGTGTGGTGCCTCCATTGAAAATTCTAGTTAAGTCCAACTATTAACATGACTATAATAAGTGCATCCAACAAATAAATGTTCATGCTCGAATTTGGCTCGGCCAACCTGACCATTGATCTGAAGGGCACAACAAGGTGGTCATATGATGAATGATAATTTCCATATCCAATAGACGCCAGGCATGTGATACTTTCAATGCCTATTTAGAATATTGGACACATTATCATACACCTTAATAGGAGGCTATGAACTAGTTATCCCCATAACTGTATCATTTTTAAGGACCTAATAATTTAGAAGATTTAATTTAATGATTTGAGAATAAGAGAAGAGATTGACCTGTGAGTCCTAAGTCCTCCCACTGACTTTACCAAGTAGAAAGAGGACTTGATACAAGCTGGTCTAGAGATATCTAAATCAGTCATACTGATTTATCTTAATGGTATAGGTCAAATCGAATCAATCAATGATCTAATCAAAATATAATCTATCGAATTGATCAGGTAAGTGAGATTGGTGGGAGGGTCTGCCTCGACTTGCCTTAGACATCATTGAAATGGCCAGATAAGCAGACTACCAATTAAAAACCATCAATCGAATTATCATGCAATATTGCCAAACTTATCTTAGACACCAATTGATTGATTAGTTTCAATTCAGTTAGTCAAAGGACTCGGGCTAAACCTTTAAGCCATGATCATGGTCCAATTGGTATGGTCAAAAACATAGATTTGATTAAGCTACAACTATCAAGGTTGATCTAAAAAAATTCTGACTTAATCTAATTCAAATCAATTTCTCTAATTGGTCCATATTTGTTTCTAACCTTAGGTTTAATCTAGTTAGATGACTTGATTCATGCTAACCCATTGTCCATCAATTTATAAGGTGTCTTGAGATCTTCAATTTTCAAATCTAGATCTTTTTAAAACTTAATTCTAAATTAAGTATGTGAAATATGTATTTCAGTTTGTAGAACCATTCTACTAGAGTTTGAAGTGAAGTATACTATATGTTTCAAATCAAAATCTAATTTTCAATTCTATGTTTAACAATTAAACATGTATCAATTTTATGTATATATTATATGTATCATAGAAAATTCAGATTTCTACATCATATACAATTCAGATCATAAAATCTAATTTTTATATCAAAATTTATTTTGCTAGAATTATAATTAATCATAAATTATTTTAGATCTAATGTAAACATATTCATAATCAAAATAATTTTAAAATTTTTTTCACTATTCTTCATCATGAAACTTGATCATAATGGCACCTCTACACGTCATAAGAGCATCCCATCGTATAGGAAGAGAGAATTTTTAAACCCTACTTGCTCTTATGATTGGACGGCTTGGTGATCTTCTCAATTCGAGTACTGAGCTACTAAGATCTGAAATCTAATTGTCACACAATCCATGCATACACATGATCATACAAATATGATATACATCTAATTATATTAGATCAACATATAAGTTTATTTCAGATCTGAATCTATTTTTATTCAACATATAAAACTATTAATTTAGATCTAAAATAATTTAAAAATCTATTCTAAATATATGTATGATTGCATAAAAAAATTTTGGTTAGAGATGTGATCAAACATGTACAGATATTATGCTGAAATCAGATCTGAAACTTTGTCAAACAAATTCAGATCTGAGTCAGATTCAAACATCAATTCTCTAATTGAATTACATCACAAAACATCTATCAAAATATATTTAAATCTATACATAATCAAGTATTAAATTAGTACAAAATCTATACAAATTTTTTTTGCTAAAATAGATTTTCAGTAGTCCAGATTCAGGGACTGATTTCAATTCGATGCTCTGATCAAAAATAGATAAAAAATATACAAAAGATATCAGAAGAAACCAAGGTTACACATCAAAAATTTTAGTTAAAAATTAGATCAGAAAAAAGCAAAATAATTTCAAAATTAGACGATGTGATCGTGACATACAGGCCTGGCTCTGACATCAATTGAAGAAAAATTTTGTTCGATAGCAATGGTTGCTAGGAGGAAGAATAGATTAGTAATTAAAATTTTTTATAATAATTATGAATTCTTAACTTGATTTGCAGTGAAAAAGGATCAAGGTTGAAGAAGCTCCTTGATCAATATGCTTCGTGAGATCCGGATGCGCAAATCCTCTATTTCGTGTGCATGTCAAACTCTGTAGAAGAGAGGGATGAACATCTTCTTTGGAGAGGAGGGAGAAGAATCCTTGAGATCTAATCTCAAGACCTTGGAATAGCCCACACACCACTACAAAGGGAGGAAAGACGCCAAGAGGAGAGAGATGCCTAAGGAGAGTTGACGCCCAAGGAGAGGGGACGCCCAAACCTTCTTCATGTCTGGATTGGTTGGTTGATTGATTGTTTCTCTTCTCCACACCCCTCTTTAAATAGGCAAGAGGTCCTAGATCAAATCAAACTTCTTTAGGTGCTAGGAATAGGACTCTCCATGTATGAATCAAATCCAAACTCTCTAAAGCATAAGGAATCCTAATCCAAGTAGGAGAGGTACCAACTTTTGCCTCCCTTCATTATGCTGCACGTCTAAGGGGAGGAGGTTGTTTCCAGTCCCTTTCCAACCACCTTGGTCGGCCTACATGGTGAGAGAATAGCTAAAAAAAGTGACTAAATGGATCAAATCAGATTTGGTTTATATTTGAGTTCAATTCGAATCTAATTCGAATCCAATTCGAATCAATTTCGAAAAGACTACGGATCCTAATACAATTAGGATTCTTATCCAAGTCCAACTTAATAAATTAACCTAATCAACCCTTAATAAAATTAAATCGAATTAAATTAGATCTGATCTAAAATAATTAAGACTCAAATAGAATCTCTCATAATCTCTTGGATCATTGATTTGATTTAACTCATCTCCCAAATCAAATCCGTATTTTATGCTCAGTGCTAGCTGAACATAGTCAGTGTTTAATTCTGTATGACCTATAATTTAATTTTTAATTAACTTAATCTATATATTCAATCAAGTCTCATATTTTCAAATTGAATATATAAATATTCGATCAATTTTTTTATATTATTTGAATTTTGTGCGTGACTCTATAGGTTCGAACACTAAGCCAGTAGCATGAAACTCTTTCATATACTAATCGAAGTGACCATCTAGCAATGATATCCGATGTCCAGATAGGTCAAATATTTACAAAGCAATATTCAAGAACCTCGATATATGGTTACCTCATAATTCATTACTTTGATCCTAATACTCAAGATGACCTAGGGTTTAATTGTCAATCCTAAAACAGTCATCCACATCGTATTTCTATCTTTTAAATCTATCGTATGGATTATCCTGACCAAAATTTTACTAAATTAAAATACAATGATGCATTAACTCCTATAATTCGGAGGGGTCAATCCCATCTTGATCCATACACAGACTTTGTAAGTACTTGACTGTACCCAGTAGTCTTCCATCATTACATTAGAAATATAGGTAGTCCAGCATCAAAGCACAATGAGTTGCTTGCAAGTCGCTATGGTGATCTCAGGTCTGAGGGACACTTATGCCCATACGTTTTGCGAGCTGCTCTTGACAGCGGAGTATTCAGCAGGTGAGTCACTTGTTCAATGATGATGTACTCCTATATCTCTCTGTATACCATATCAGTGTTTTCATACTCTTTGGTTACAAGAACAACCAACCTATATGGCACACAATGACTTACACTTGATAAACATCATCGTCCTATTATTGATGTATCATTTGATCGTAGATATATTTAAGAATTATTCAATAAATTTTTTTTTATCGATCATAATATAGTTCTAAGGACTTCATCACAACACAAGAGTTCTAATAAAGAAGATGTATATCTTATGATGAAAATACCAAAATAATTTTTATTCATTGATCAATAATTCATATACAAAATTTAATTGTTTACAATAAGTCAATTGATTTTAAGACAATTTTCAACAGTATCTGCAGTCGAAGAGTGGTAGATGGACACCCCTCACTTGCCGGCACCGCCGCCTCTCCTCCCCCCACCACCACTGCCACTGCCATCATTGATTCCAGCGGATGCCACCATCCCTGGCCCATTTATCGATCTAAGATCAGGTATGGGAGCACCTCTTTGTCCTCATTTCCCAGCACCGTCGTCAGTGCCAGGATCGCTGCCGGCAGGAGCTTCAACACTGTCAGAGCACCGCCAATCGATAAGGCTCCAGCCGCCGCTATCGGGCTCTCAAAGTCCTCCCATCAGAGGCCGTCGAACTCCCGATACCCTTCTTCACCGGTGTCATCCCTGCCGCTTGACTTCAGGTCGACGGCGTCCGTTCCCCTTTGCCATCAAGGCTTGCACTCACCTCTCGCCTCTATCCTAACTCCATGGGCAGATTGTCAAATTAAGGTTCGATCTCGACGTGTTTGTGATGAGTTCTCTAATCAAATATTACTCTCATCTGGGTGGCCTAAAGTTCGCTTGTCAGATGTTCAATGAAAGCTCTAATAGAAACATAGTGTGCTGGATTAGTCTTATTAGCGTGTATTGTGCTCCTGATCTGGTGGATAAAGTGAGAGAATTCTTTGATCGGATGGCTGAAAGGAATGATGTTTCCTAGAGTGCAATGATAACGGGTTATATGCACAATAAACGTCCAAAATATTATCAAACATATTTTTTACTTTTTTACTTTTGTTCTATAGTAAAAATAAAAAAAATATATATTTTTTAGAAAATAAAAAATCAAAATCAAAAAATATAACTAAATGTATCTAATTGATTTACTTAAGATTAATTAATATAGACCTCACAAGATAGCACCATAGTCATATAGTTCAGAAATTTCTGCAGGATGAAATTTATGATATGATTGCAGATCTGAATTTATTTCTAATTATTTATTCCATCATTTTTTTTTTCTGGTAAGCATTTGATCCGGAATGTGCATGACATGCATGGAAAAAAAAATAATAATTTGATGAATTTTAATATGATGAGAAAGCAGTTGTTTGGTTGGATCTAATTTAGTATCTGCGGAGGCATGATATGTGTGGTCGTCTATATCTACATTTATTAGGTTGGATCCAAACTTTTTTTTTATTATTTTATTTATTTATTTATTTTGTCTCTCCAAGATGGGCATATGTACCAAGCGATCAAGAATATCCTATGTTGCGTCATTTTGTATATGTATTTTATTCCGCAAACGTGTCCAAACCACGCAATTATTAGTGCCATCCAACCAACGCATGCAAAGGGCCTCCAAGTATTACTTGAACCAGGTCCAATGGGCCATTCCAAATCCCACGGTGGATAACACGCCGCATTACCTTTATATTTCACCAATTCCAGATTGCGCGTTATCCACCGTGCATATGTTCTGGTCCACTTGGACCTAGTGCATTGCCACAATTTCTCGTAAAGAGGGGAAGGCCTAAATATTACAAGTGTTGCTTTCTGGTTGGATCGTCTACCGTGGACCTGGTCCAACTATTAATTGCTCAGTAGCCTTTTCGAAGCTTCAGTAGGTTCAACTTTTCTTCCATGCATTATTCAAGAAGCAAGTGTGATCTCAGGTCGATTTTGCTTGCTTTTTCAATTCTCAAGCTGAGACCGAAATCCACGGGTCCTTGCTCGCCACGCTTATTCTTTTTCTATTACAACAAACAAAGATAACGATTTGAATGTTTAACCGAAAAGTTGGGATGATATGATTCTCTCAAAAAGCAACCAATAACTCAGCTTCTACAAAATTTTTCATTTTTTCTTGCCACCATAACATCAGTAAGGTTGGCAACACTGGATCAAGAGATAATGGTTTCCATAATGCCATATCATTCCCACACCCTCCTCTCTTAGTTACAGTCTATACACTTAAATATTGGGTGACTATCTTACAGTGGTGGCTTAATTTACTGATAAGAACGATGTATTCCATCCACTTTCTAGAGATTTCTGGCAAGTTGTTGGGTCGTTATGTTACATGTAGTCCGAACCGGATGACACCGATTGCATGAAGGACCACGGATCACCATCTCCATAGCGACAGTCATGCGAGTTGCTGAAGAGTCCATTGGAAGGAGGAGACCCAAAGCTGGGTTCATTGATGTAGGGTGTCTGCTTGGGTGCCTCAGAGGAACCTGATCCAATCTGGGATCCATTGATCTCCTCATTCATTGATGGCCAGTCACTGAAGGCCATCATGGAATTGCACACTACTTCCATGTCCATGATCGCTTCTTTATTTTCATCAGGATCAACTTCAGGTGCAAAACTGGGGAGTGATTGAAGACTTGGACTTTCTAGAGTGGGAAGTTTCATGTTACTTAAAGCAGTTTCAATTGGCCTAACATAATCCTTGTTTTTCATATTGTTGTCCATGCTCAAGATCGCATCGCTTTCTTGCTTGCAAGATCTTCCTAAATACTGGAGGATTTGGTCCAAAGGCTCACCATCGCAAGAATGCAGCAGCTGGGTCCTGGAGTTGCTGATGATGGATGAGTTGCTGTGAGGATTAGCAAACGCAGTCTGACAACTTTTCTTCTTGAATACACGGCAAACAACCCATGCTTCCTCCTGCGTCGTTGCATCACCAGCAAGGCTAGAGGCCTAGATCACAAGGAATTAACATGACCATGTTCATTAGTTTTTATGGTAGTGATAAGGGAGTCAGAATTATGAAAGGCGACTCACGTTGGAAGAAGAAGTATTGGTGTCAAGGTGGTCATCAAGTCTATATTCATGCATGATCCAATCGGATTTTAAGCCATGGGGTGCTCTGCCACTGTAAAAGACCAGTGTCTTCCTCATGCCGATCCGTTTAAAGCGGGTGTAGATGACCTTATCACGACCGGTGGCTTTCCAGAACCCAGCTGCCGTCGCTCGGTTAGTCCGGGTGCCGGTCGGATACTTCTTGTCTTTGTGGCTGAAGAAATACCACTCATTTTGTGGGGTTGATCCTATTCTGCACTTGTCTGTGGAATTCAATGACATATAGAGGAATCACAGTGACACTATGTGCATTAGAGTAGAGAAATTGAACAAAAGGATATGGTTTAATTATGATGATACCTTGTATGTCCCATGGTTCTAGCTTATTGAGATCTATGTCACGTATGACATCCAAGTCGATCTTCTGGCAAGCCACCTTCTTCTTCAAATAATAGTTCAAGAGCTCCTCCTCGGTCGGATGGAAGCGAAAGCCTGGCGGCACGCAGGACTGGCCGTTCACTGAGATGCCCATATCTGTTGATCTCATATGGTTACAAGTGGAAAGGCATGAGTAACCTGAATTTGAGGAGGAAGAAGAGCATCTAGATGGGAAGAAAGGTGCAGGCCAAGTAGCTATATTTATATTGTTGTTAGATGACATGTAGAAAAAATTTGAGAATTTGGAGAAATGTGTTATCATTCGATTTGTTCTTGGTGTACTTCTTAGTGGGGTTAGTTTTGTTGGAATTGAATGGCGAAGAGCCACCTACCGAGACTAGGAGAGAGAAGGGGCTGTGGTCCTCAGGGAGTGGGGGAGTTGGGGAAAGGAGATGGAGAGGTGGCATTGGGAAGGAAAAGTTGCACCAGAAACCATGACACCCGACCTTAAAAATCTCCGGGAAAAGCACCCTCGGAACTACCTTGGACAGTAGAAAGAATCCCACTTTAAGCCACATCACTCGGTTTTTCTTTGTGTAACCACCGCAACAACAAATGCACAGAGAGACAGAAAGAGAGGAGGGATCGAAGATGGTGTTTGGAAGCATTGCGCATTCACGGGCCCCACCACATCATACAAAATCGTCTGAATGCGGGTGGGGCAAATCAAAGGAATAACGGATAGGCTTACTGTTGTTATAAGTCTTGTTGTGCTTCTGTACTCATTCTTTTTTGTCTTGCTTTATTCATCAAGAATGCTTGTCAGGTCCACTCACCATTAGCTGTAATATCACTTTAACTTTGAATTCTTCGAGCAAAATAATACCCTACGTCTGGGAATGTTTCACAAGTTGATACATTATAGAGTCAATCAGGCCATCAACCATATCATATATTTTGCATACAGAAGATATCTTAAAGGAGTATAATTTGGATATCTTACAATACATGATTTGATATCTTAAAGGAGTATAATTCAGATATCTAACAATACATGATTTGCACCACAAAGATGCTCTATAGTTATCGATGTCGACCACATCATTCTATTATGGACAAGAACATCTATCAAATTGATAGAATTTTTTTTAATAAAATAAAAATATCTTATCCATCTGGTATGAATACATTCAATAAAGTTAAAAATAAAATATCACATAAAATAGTCGGAACAGATATTGGATTAATTATAGAACTCCTCTTGAATGCTCCACCACATAAGAGACGGCCTAGTCTCTAATTTCATTCACCTTCTAGTAGATGTGCCTAGCTAGCATTCATGGAGACAAACTCTCTCAAATCCTGCAAATATTAAGCAAAATGGGTGAGCTCTAGGTGTCCCCATTTAGTCTTGAATTCATCTGATAATAGTAGCAAAATCACCTTCAATAATTATGGCCAGCTAGCACCAACCTCGCATAGGTGACACTTATCTAGACTGCCCTCTATTCTATTTCAGATATAGAGGTACCCATAATGTGACTCCCCCTTGCTACCACAAACCTAGAATAGGATCCTTAATCATGAAACTTAAATCCGTCTCTGTTGCCACTATATAATATACTGTCATCAAAGTTGATTTTAAGGAACTTGGGGGTGGAGGTTTCAAATGATGTAAACCAACCAGATTGCTGCAAGAGCAAAGAAGGAACTCTAAATGTCTCGAGTTTTTATAGTCTCTCTAATCGAGGAGTGGCGAATGATCAAAGAGATGTCGCAATCTCTTTGCATACTGTGCCTTATTTGACAACCCTCCGATTGGATGACGTAGTAACCATTCAAGGTTGTAGAGCATTCTATGATACAAATTATGTATCGACCTAAAATCCTGCGTCTTTTCAAGACCATCATCAAGTAGATATTATGTTAATTCACTAGAGAGAGATAGCCCTCCTCTGAAACCTTTCAACCCTCACTCTCCGGGAATGATAGATTATCTCATCTCTTTCATAGCATCAACATCAAACGAATTCATGCTGTGTGCCGCATTTTAACTGGTGTGTCTTTGATGAGCACTTGTATTAGGTCAGACACTTGATTAGGCTGTCCCACATGTAAGATCTATCGCTGCACTACATCCACAAGTGCAAAAAATTTGGCTCTTTTGTTTATGTGCGCGGTATCCTGTAGTCACCCAATTAAATACAACAATAATACAAATCATTTGATCACCTTGCAAGACTTAAATTTTCTGTACTTTATTATTAACTTTACAATGGAATACCGTAGAAAGCATGGCCATTCTCACAAATAAAACTACTTTCATTGGACTACAAACCCAAGATCTTTGCTGGCATATTAAACTACCAAGGAGAAGAACGTTACAGAGAAGTGGGGCCTTGGATGTGGTTGGGTGGGAATGAGTGTTTTGGCCCAGGTCTGCTTTATCTAAAAAAAAATAAAAAAAGGAAACAAAGAGAGAACTAAAAATTTCACCAGTCAGCTTCTCGCTTTCTTACATTTTGCGTGTATCCCACGGCAAATATATGAAGAAACTGAGGGGATGAAGACGATCCTTAGTGTTGTCGGACTTCGTTAGCAAAGATTTTTCTAGGAGTCTTCCATCTCGTCGGAGCTTTGACCTACTTTTCCTCCAAAATATATCATGCAACACGACATCTACCCCACCTAAATACTTCCACTAGAAAATATCTATTGTACAATATCTACCCATTAAAAATAGAAAATGAACATGCATACAACAACATAGCAGTTTCGATAATTTCACCTACTTTAAACTTTTATTGTCATTTTAAAGAATGACTAATGACAAAGCTCAAGTCAAGATGGCCCTACAAAATTCCTAAGAGAATGATCTGACATCAACATTCCTTCCCTAATACATCTTATGTATGTATGTATTGATTACTTTTCAAAGTTTATAATCCTAGATTGACAACTTAAATGGATAGATACGCTAATTTTAGATGATAAGGATGATGGTGGACTTGTCACCTTTATAAAAATTCACATGTAGACTATCCAGGATGATACCGCGACAAGCAGGTGACGACACGAGATTTGATAGAAAAGTTGCATATCCATCAAATTGACTTTTCAACTTGAATCTCAATATCAAAATAAGACTTACGGAAAGCCCATTAATCAAAAGTATTTACAGGATTTAAAAATTGGGAGGGGACTTGATGTGATGCAAGGTTTCCAACAGTACTTTGTGGGGGACGGAGATCCGCAAATGATTTACCAACTTTATCAAAAAAAATAAATATATGGGTTGCCGACTTCTACCGACTTCATCCAGAGGAGAGTTGGTATGTTGTTTGCGGTCTTTTGTCAAGAAAAGGTTTAGCAAATGGCTTATAGACTTCAATTCGAAATTCACAAAAAAAAAAAAAAATGGCCATCCCCTATTTTATTTCAAAATGGGGAACAAATCACAAGGCAGTGGTGAGCCATCCGGTCACTCCATTTGTGGTGCCCATTCGGGATTATAATACCCACCATGAAGTCCAATAACCCTCCTCGGGTTCAATGCCGACGGCCGATCAGCTGAAGGAGAGGGGTCACTGCCTCACCCTTCCCGGTTAAATCGATCAGAACCCCATCCAGCAACTGACCTTTCCCACTCAGCTACTGGGGTCGTCGTTACCTCCCTCTAAACCGTCTTCCAAGGAGGCTACCTTCTTTATCCCCTATTTAAATGGTATGAACCCCACTCCACCAACATCTCCTCATCCTCTTCCTCCATGAGAAAATTCATTATTAGCAATGACCAATCACTGTCGTTAATAATGAAATACCGTCGCTAATACTAACGATGCATCACCATCACTAAAATATGATAAAAAAAAACTCGATACTAAAGCTGCATATTAGCGACGGCATTGGTGCCATCCCTAATAATGATATTAGTGATGGCTTTCTATCGCTTATAATATTTTTTAGAGATAAAAAAGAAAGAGGAGGTGGCGACCAATAGAACTGAGTCCATCAGAGACCCGAAGGGGGGACACGGGGAGAAATTTTAGGACATATTATTAACAATTATAAATTGTGTCGTTAAAGCTATGCTAATAATAATTTAATTATTAGCGATGCACAACCATCGCTAATAACAAAAATGGCGTTGCTAATAAGTCTTTATATTTATTACAATGGGTCTGATTTCCATCGTAATAAATTATCAGTAATTGGAGTTATTTGCGATAGCATCTTTGCAATCACTAATAGCCGTCGCTAATAAGCTAATTTCTTGTAGTATTTTTCATTTACTTGATGAAGATGACCTATTCTTGCATCATGATTGGGATCACCAATTTCGTTCGATGTCAGAACCCATCAGCTTCTTTGCTATTATCTTGTCAGCCCATCGAGCCTTTGTCGATAAATTTCAAACCCCATGTAAGGCCACTGTTTGGGTTGGTGATTAGCCTAGTGCCCGTTTGAAGGGCTGAAGGCCTATCATCTCTAGTTGGAAAGAGGGGACTCCCTATTTTTGTGTGATGGAGGAAGAGTCTTGCTCCAACCAGACTTCTTCGGAGGCTAGAAACCTAGCCTTCATTGCTAGTTCAAGGCCCAAGCTCTGATTATCCCAATCGAGAATTATCTCACCGCCATCTTTCTCTTCTATTTTTCTCCCTCTTGGCTGCTAGTGCTTAGGCTCTTTGTAGCCGCTGGAAACCGACACCAGGCTATGATCCACTGCCACCGCCATCTTTGATAAGTTTTCCTTCCTTCTCTTTCTTCTTTTTGGCCAAGAAGTTGCCATGAAGGTACAAAAAAATAGATGTTAGCGATGGCTAAATGCCATCGCTAATAGTTGATTTACTGTTATTAAAAATCCGACAGAAATAACCTCATCACTAATTATCCTTATTAGTGATAGTAAATTCATCATCGCTAATAACGGTAATTAATGAAGTATTAACGACAAAAAATCATCGCTAACCATTTTAATTTTTTTCTTAATTAAAGTGTTAAAAACTATTAGCGATGGTCATTGTCGTTGCTACTGCCATCACTAATAGTTTTTAATTTTTTTTAATAAATATTTTAAAAATTATTAGCGACGGTAGATGTAGTCACTAATAGTTTTTAATTTTTTTAAAAATATATAATTAAATATTTTAAAATCTATTTTAATCATATTAATAAGTAATAATATTTTTTAAAATCTATTATAAATAAAATAATAATTATTTAATATAATTATAAATATAAAATTAGTTATATTATATTAAAAATATAAATTATATAATTTTATAAATTTATACCACTTTACAAGCATCAAAATTACATACATATCAAAAAAAAATCATGTAAGATCCTCCTCATCGTTCTCCTCATCCTCCTCCTGCTCCTGTACATCATCTCTAGTAGCTGTGGATGAGAGCCGAATATCCTAGCATTCTGTAACAAAAAAAATAAAATATTATTAATAATTTTGATACGAAAGCATATATATCGATATAGAGATATATATTTCAATATACTATCTGATTCTCGAACAGATTATTTCTATATATTTTGTTTAATGATACAGAGCTATAAACACTTCCAACCTATTGATTAGATTATTAGATTAATTTTATCTCCTAAATCTCTTTTTTGGACTCAAGCCTAAACATATGAAGCTTCTAAATATAAACATTTAAAACAAGTAAAAAAAATTATTAATAAACTTATCTGCTCTAAGAATCGGGTGCTACTCCATATGACTGTGGGGTCACTGGTGATCCCACATCATCCGAACGTCAGTGTAGCACACATGTGGTCCAGAACATCTAATTCTGGCACTATCGCATCAGAGTCGGTCCGATGGTGATCCGCCTCGAACCCCTACTGTCATCTTTTTCATCCTCCTTCTGCTCCTGTATGTTTCTCCAACAGCTGATAGATGAGAACTGGATATCTCAGTATTCTGTAATCAAGAAAAATAAAATAAAATCATCCTGTAGCCGGATGATTAGCCTAATGCCCATTTGAAGGGCTGAAGGTTTATCATCTCCACTTGGAAAGAGGGGACTCCCCTATTTTTGTGTGATGGAGGAAGAGTCCTACTCCAACTAGACTTCTTCGGAGGCTAGAAACCGTAGCCTTCATTGCTAGTTGAAGGCCCAAGCTCTCGATTATCCCAATTGAGAATTATCGCACCATCCACCTTCTCTCTTTTATTTTTCTCCCTCTTGGCTGCTAGTGCTTAGGCTCTTTGTGGTCACTGGAAACGGCACCATGGCCATGATCCACTGCCACCGCATCTTTGATAAGTTTTTCTTCCCTCTCTTTCTTCTTTTCGGGCCAAGAAAGTTGCCATGAAGGTACAAAAAAATAGACTGTTAGCATTGGCTAAATGCCATCACTAGTAGTCGATTTATTATCGTTAAAAATCTGACGAAAATAATCTCATTGCTAATTATCCTTATTAGTGAAAGTAAACTCATCATCGCTAATAACGATAATTAGCGTAGGGACGGTATTAAGGACAAAAAGCCATCACTAATAATTTTAATTTTTTTAATTAAAGTATTAAAAATTATTAGTGATGATCATTGTCGTTGCAACTACCATCATTAATAGTTTTTTAATTTTTAAATAAAAATTTAAAAAAACTATTAGCGATGGCAGATACCGTCGCTAATGGTTTTTAATTTTTAAAAAAATATATAATTAAATATTTTTATATCTATTTTAATCACATTAATAAGCAATAATATTTTTTAAAATCTATTATAAATAAAATAATAATTATAAATATAAAATTAGTTACATTACATTAACACTACAATAAAATAAGTTATTAGCGATGAAAATTTTTTATCGCTAATAATCTATTTTCGTCACTAATAGCTATTAGCGATGAAATTTTTATCGCTAATATTTTACTATCAATAATCACATCATTGATAATATTTTATGATAGAAATTTTTTTTATCATAAATAATCATTTATTTATAATAAAAAAATTTATCATTAAAAAAATTTATTTTTTAAAAAGCTATTTACATGAAAAATTTTAATCATAAAAAAATATTTATGATAAAATTTAAAATAACTAATAAATAATAGATTAATAATAATGAAAATATTTTCATCACTATTAATTTAATTAAAAATTTTTATAAAAATTAAATTTTTAAAAGCTTTTAGCGATAAAAATTTTTATCGCAAATAAGATTTTTTACGATGAAAATTTTTAATCGCTATTAATTTAATTAAAAATATTTATAAAAATCAAATTTATAAAAATATTAGTGATGAAAATTTTTCATCACAAATGTGCTTTTTAGTGATGAAAATATTTTTATCGCTATTAATTTAATATAAAATTTTAATATTTTTAAATTTATTAAAAAATTATTTACGATCAATTTTTCATCATAGTAAAATCTTTTTGACGACCAATATTTCATCGAAAATAATTTCATCGCTAATAATTTACAAATATTTTTTAAAAAATAATTTATGAATATATATTTTAATTTATTTTTATAATATATTTTTATAAATTAAAAATAAAAAATTTATACAATAAACTCATAAATAAATTTTATTATTTTATTATATTAAATTAAAATTATAAAAATTTGAAATAAAAATAAAAAATTACATAAAGAGACCGTCAAGTGTCGGCATCTGCAGAAGGAAAACGAGCTGGAAAAGGAAAGCGCTCGAAAAGCTCGGACCGGTCTGCTACTGCCTCAACAATTGTATCGTCTGCTCAATCATCTGGATTTGGAGTTGCTGATGCTTATCGATGCGTGCAGCCAACTCATGAGCTCACTATCGATCCTCAATAGCCTGCCTCTACACCTCCATCAGTCGAGCATCACAGACGGCATGGATGTCAGCCCTAGACGAGCATGAGGATGAGGGAGTCATGATCTCATACCCTAACTCCTAACATAATAGGATCTCATACCAAGCATTTGATCACAGATCTCATCGTCTGTGGGTACGATCGAGCCCTCAAGAATAGATTGGGATCTCATGTCTGTCATACGGTCTTGAAAATTAAAGTTATAGCTATTTTAATTTTACAATAAAAATCAGATTGTGAATAAAAAAAGAAATTAAAAAAATTACAAAGAGCTTCTAGCTCTCCTCATCTACTCCCCTGATCATCGCTGGTGAGTCTGCTAGTAGATATCGATCCTATCAGGAAACTCACCATTCTCAGTATCTCTTTATAATTTGAGAATAATTAATTTAAAAAATTTAAATAGCTAAAAAATTATATACTAATTAAAAATTACTTACTATCTGCTCTATGTGACGAGTGAACGATCTCGAACCCCTATAATGCGGTGTGATCTGTCTCGCCCGATTCGTGGTATTCTGGACACATATTCTCTGTACAGTTACTAGTCAAATTAGTAGATAACAAATTTAATTTAAGAATAAATAATTCAATCATTAAACTCTAAAAAAAGAAGGAGTTTGGATGTGTAACCTGATGTGTCGGATTCTCGTAATGCCAGCATATGACAGTCCAGTCATCCATAGTGATGCTGTCATAGGGCCGCTATTGCGCTGCCTCTTCTCTATGATCCTGCATCATATGATACTAATACTAATGGATGTGGTGGCAATAATCCTTGAAATGCAAAGATAAATTATCGTCTACGGCTCGCCGCACACGATCCTCCTCAAAATCAATAATATCAAAAATACCTTGCCAATAACTAATATTAAAAGAATACCATACTAATTAAATATTTATAAAATTTATTTTACCTGTAAGTGGATGTAGAAAATCTCTTTCTAAGCCAATACAACGTGATGCCAATCGAAAAGCATCACAGAGGCATAACTGCGGCATATGATGCCCAGCTCAGTCTGCCATGGCTCGTACCATCCCTAATAGGTTTGGTGCAGCCGGATAGTATCTCGATACAAAGATGCTGTACCGAGTGCTCACATCTCCAATGCTCTAGAGCGAGATTTTTCGATGGACCTCATCCTCACCTCATTATTGGTGGAGACTGATATGAAATAATAATAAATAAATTATTAATATGATAACTATCTAAATAAAAAAAATAAATTTTATTATATAAAAAGAATAATAATACCACTCAGACCCGTCTCACTCAAATCCATCTCATTGGGACTTGCTAGTGTAGGACCTTCTGATGATAGAACTGGTGCGGTAGTAGAAATTGGTGAAGGTGCCTTAGCCTCCGAGGTAGACAACGAACATGAACGTCGTCATCTGTCTCCTGATGCTATACCTGCAATTCTTGATATATAAATGAATATAATATTAAATAATAATAATGAAAACTATAAGTAGTTGAGCATGCAATAAATATAAAATAAATTTATACAATAAATATAAAATAAACTATAAGCAGTTGAGTATTCAAAATAATATTAACCAAAAATAATAACACGAAACCTAATTCTGAGGACTCGATGATTTTTTATTTTTTTCTAAAATATTTTTTACTTAAATTTTATTTTATAATTTTTTAAAATATTTTTTATCTAAAAATATTTTTTCTTAAATAATTTTTCTTTGAACGAGCTTCGGACTCGGCCTCCCATGGCTCCTACTCCCATGATGCTGGCATCGTCACACACTCCGTACCGTCTGAACTTGACCCCCACTCCCATAGAACCGGCATCGGTGCCATCACACACCCCACGCCATCTGAACTCGGCCTCCCACAGCCCTTGCTCCTACGTTGCTAGCACTGTCACAAACCCTGTTCGGATCAGATCCCGATCTCGATCCCAATCCGAATCGAGATCTCGATCCGGATCCTGACCTCGATCCGATTTAGATCATAATTTAGATTTTATTTTTATTAATCAAATAATAAAATTTTTGATTAATATTTTATTTTTTCACCTTTTTTTTATTTTTTTTATTTTTTTTTCTTTTTTTTTTCTTTTCCCCCTCCTTTCTCTCTTCCCTTCCTCCTTCCCCACCATGCAAACCCCTCCTCACCGCCACCCCCGCCCCGACCCCATCTCCCCCGACCACCGATCACCGACCGACCCGATCCGATCTCTGTTGTCGCCGGCCGCCCCCTCCCCGGCCCCATCCCGCCCCCACCCCATCCCGCATGCCTACGCCCCAGACCCCCTCCCCGCTAGCCGACAACCTCCCCACCGGTCGACCCCCCTCCTCGGCTCCATTTTCGCTACCATCGACAGCCCCCTCTCCGGCCCCATCCCGCCCTACCCCCATTTGGATCCTGCCCCCTCCCCAGCCCCATGGCGTCGCGGTGGCCCACAGCACCCCCCCCACAGATGGATCCGCCCCCTGGTGACCCGATCAATAACAAAAAAAAGGGTTGCAAACCTTACCTTCGACGAACGACGGACGGCGGGTGGTGCAGTCAGTGGACAGTGGATGGTGGATGACGACAGTGGAGAGGGGCTTGCTGGTGGGAAGAGACGGAGGGGAAAGCACGGAGAGAGGAGAGCTCAAGGAAAGGGAGAGAGATCAGGGAAAGAAGAGAGGGGGGATAAGGGTTTCACACGATTTCGCACGAAGAGAAGTCGATTTGACGTTGATTGAAAGTAGGAGTATTAGCAACGTAATTTTTCATTGCTAATAATATCATTAGCGACATAAACTAATTTTCATCACTAATAATTTAAAAAAAAATTTGATAAAAAAATTTTGCCACAAAAAAAATATTTATGATGAAAAAAAATTTCATCGATAATAACATTATTAGTAACAAAAAAATAATTTTGTTGCTAATAATTCCTACCAAAAAAAAAATTTGACCCATTTTCTCACTAAAAAAATTCTCCAATAAAAAATTTTTGCCACCAAAAAAATTATTTGCGATAAAAAAAAATTTTCATCATTAACTATGTTGTTAGCGATGGAAAAATAATTTTCATTGCTAATACTTTTTGCCCAAAAAAAAATACCCCCATTTTTTAAAAAATTATTTGTGATGAAAATAAAATATTTTATCATTAGTTATCTTATTAATAATAGAAAATAATTTTTATCGCTAATAATTTCCATCAAAAATTAAAAAAATTATTGGCGATGAAAAAGATTCGTCATTAATAATATTATTAGCAATGAAAACTAAAATTTTATTGTCAATAATTTTATCAAAAAAATAAAAAATTTCTCATTAAATTTTTTTTCTTAAAAGTTTTTATAAAAAAAATTATTTACAATGAAAACTAAATATTTACATATATAAAAAAATTATATATATAAAATAATTATGTAATCATATACCATCGGATGAGAATCATTTTCTATTGATACATTGCAGATGTTAACTAACAATCAAACATAATTTATAATTAAAAAAATCCAACTAATTAGATTTACTTTTTTGATGACAATATTATCATGAGTTGATCGAAAGATTTGAATGGATATCCAAACTCAAATTTAATCTGTGAGCAGCTAAAACCCTTGAAATCTGATGCAAAAAGAGCATAGTAGAAAGGATAATACCTGCTCAAGAGTATATCAATCTTAGGATAAATCTTAAACTGGATAGTAATAATAAGAGCTCAACCAGTTAGAGAGTATCTATGATAATAATCATCGTATACCAATTAAGATCATGAATGTACTCTTAAAAAATAATACTAAAAGACCAAACAAAGGCTTTTCACATACAGTTTAGAAGTAAATGACACATTTTAGTCCATCGAACAGTTGATAAAGTTTTATTTTTATACAGTTGAAAGTTGATATTTTTTCTAAATAAAATTTCTTACGTTTAATTTTTTGAGGTGGTTTATTTCTAGATTTTATAGATGGTTGATTCGGTTATGGGTGAAAAATTTTGTTGCATCATCCAACAAATTCTGGATACTGAGAGAATGATTCTTTTTCAATATCAGAAGATATTTTTTTAAATTTATGATTTTTTAATTATTAGCAATAAAATTATTTCATCATAAATAATGAAGTATTAGTGACAAAAATTTTTATTATAAATAATTAAGATCCAGTATCATGTTTTAATGTATAAAGATCAAGTACCATGTGAATAATCTTTTTGTGGATCATATTTTAACGTATAAAGATCCAGTATCATCTCCTTTCTATGTTCTTGGATAGATACAAGGCTTTTGTATCTTGTGACCTCTGGTCAGTTCATAGAACCAACAATCTATGCAAAATTGAGTAATAAGATAGATTAGAGAAATTTAGAGATGCAAAGTATTGTCACAAATAATGATCAACTTTTGAATTTTTTTCATCATAAATAATAGACTATTTATGATGAAAAATATATTTTCATCACAAACACTAAGTTATTTACAATGCAATATTTTCATCACAAATAATCTATAATTTTTATATTTTTTAAATTTTTTATTTTTTAAAAATACTGACAATGAAAATATTTTCATCATAAATAAATTGACTATTTATGATAGAAAATTTTTTTCATCACTAATAATCTGTAATTTTTAAATTTTTTTATTCTTTTATATATTAGTGATAAAAATTTTCATCATAAATAGATGAGTATTTATGATGAAAAATCACTTTCCATCATAAATACTAAATTATTTATGATGTAAGATTTTTATTATATATAATATGTAATTTTTAAATTTTTTATTTTTTTTAAATATTAGTGATGAAATTTTTTTATCATAAATAGTAGATTATTGGTGATGGAAAGAGACTTTTTGTCACAAATACATCTCTATTTATGATAAAAAATTTTATCACTAATAATCTATTGTTTTTAAATTTTTTATTTTTTTCTTATATTAGCAACGAAAAGTTTTCATCATAAATAGTAGAGTTTTTGTGATAGAAATTGGCTTTTTATCATAAATACTCTACTATTTATGATAAAAAAATTTTATCACTAATAATATGTAATTTTTAATTTTTTTATTTTTTTCATGTATTAGCGATGAAAAATTTTTATTATAAATAGTAGAGTATTTGCAATGAAACTCTAATTTCTATCATAAATACTCAATTATTTATCATATAATATTTTTATCACTAATAATCTAAAATTTTTAAATTTTTAAAATTTTTTATTTTTTTTAAATATTAATGATAAAAATTTTTCATCATAAATAGTAGAGTATTTATGACAGAAAGTAGATTTTCATCACAAATACTCCTCTATTTACAACAAAAAATTTTCATCACTAACAATATGTAATTTTTAAATTTTTAAATTTTTTATTTTTTTCATGCATTAGTGATAAAATTTTTTTATCATAAATAGTATAGTATTTATGATAAAAATCTAATTTTCATCATAAATACTCAATTATCTATGACATAATATTTTCATCACTAATAATCTAAAATTTTTAAATTCTTAAAATTTTTTATTTTTTTTCAAGTATTAGTGATGAAAATTTTTATCTTAAATAATTTATATTTACAATGAAAATTAGCTTTTCATTGCAAATAATCAATTATTTATGATGTAGTATTTTTCTCATAAATAAATGTATAATTTTTGAATTTTTAAAGTTTTTATTTTTTTATATATTAGTGATGAAAAAATTTTATCATAAATTATAGAGTATTTATGATGAAAAATTGATTTTCATCACAAATACTCTACTATTTATGATAAAAATTTTTATCATTAATAATTTATAATTTTTATATTTTTAAATTTTTTTATTTTTTTCAATATTAGTGCTGAAAATTTTTTATCATAAATATTGAAGTATTTATGATGAAAATTTTTCATCGCTATTAATCTATAATTTTCAAATTTTTCAAATTTTTTACCTTTTTATATATCAGCGATGAAAATTTTACATCGTAAATAATTCATATTTGCAACTAAAATCTACTTTTCATTTCAAATACTCTACTATTTATGATGAAAATATTTTTATAGCTAATATTTAAAAATTTAAAATTAAAATAAATATTTTATTATTTATGATGAAAATAATCATCATAATTAATTAGTATTTATGATAAAAAAAATTTCATCACTAATATGATACTATTTATGATGAAATTTTTTTTATTATAAATAATTTATTATTGATAATAAATTTATCTTTTCATCATAAATACCCTTATTGTCGATGAAAAAATTTTTATCGTAAATAATTTCATCACAAAACTCCTTTTTTTATAGTGTAAAAATATAAATTATATAATTTTATAAATTTATACTGCTTTATAAGTATCAAAATTATATAGATATTAAAAAATAAATCATGTAAGATCTTTCTCATCCTCCTCCTGCTCCTATACATCCTCTCCAGTAGTTGGTGGATGAAAGTCAAATGTCTTAGTATCCTGTAATAAAAAAGTAAAATATTATTAATAAATTTTGATATGAAAAAGTATCGATATGGAGGTATATATTTCGATATACTACTCTGATTCTCGAACAGATTATTTCTACATATTTCATTCAATGATACAGAACTATAGACACTTCCGACCTATTGATTAGATTGTTAGATTAAATTTTATCCCCTAAATCTCCTTCTTTGACTCAAGCCTAAATATGTGAAGCTTCTAAATATAAATATTTAAAATAAGTAAAGAAACTTATTAATAGACTTACCTGCTCTGAGAGTTAGGCATTACTCCGTACGACTGTGGGGTCACTGATGATCCCATATCATCCAAACATCAGTGTAGCACACGTGTGGTCCAGAACATCTAATTTTGGCACCGCCGTGCTAGAGTCGATCCGACGGTGGTCCGACCTTGAACCCTTGCCGTCATCTTCTTCATCCTCCTCCTGCTCCTGTATGTCCTTTCCAGTAGCTAGTAGATGAGATCCAGATATCCTAATATCTTGTAATAAAAAAAATAAAATATTATTAATAAATTTTGATATGAAATCGTATATGTCGATATGGAGACGTATATTTTGATATATCACTTCAATTCTCAAATATATTATTTCTACATATTTTATTTGATGATACGGAGCTATCGATACTTTCGACACATCAATTAGATGATTAGATTGAATTTTTACCCCCTAATCTTCTTTTCGGACTGAAGCAGCTTTGAAAAGAATAATAGGGCATGTTTTACATAAAAAAATCATAAAATAAAATATTAAGATGTATTAAGTACAAAATATATAAAAGATCATAGCAAGCACAACATCACCTCCATTACCCACCTAGAAGACCTAGGACAAGAAGAAGAACAAGAAAGAGAACCTAGCCAATCTTGAGAAAGAAATTTGGAAGCCAACCTTGTAAAAAGATCCCTCCTGCATTGTCTTCTTCTCCTTTCCATCTAACGATAACTGCATACTGGTTGTCTGTGGAACAATAGACCTTCCAAAGCTACCTTGCCTTATCGATAGAGGAGAAGGAGGCATACAAAGAAGAGGAGAAGATGGGGGCATGAGCTTGGGAACCAAGAGGGGATGCGGCACAGGAAATCAATAGGTGCTTTTGAATTTGAAATGAGGATGCAGGTACGATTGGACTAGTTTTGATTGAGGAGGCTTTGATCCAGTCTGACGAAGATGGATGCTGAAGGAAAGAAATAGTTGGAACCAATCATGCTCATAGGAATAAGTATCAGTGGTGTCCAAAGCTTATCTGCTACTAAAATCAAAGATCGGTCTATCGAAGTATCGGTTGTTATCAAGACTAGGACCCGTTGGTGGAGTCTGGGTTTGAGACTGAAGTCGAGATCAATCGGTTTGAGAACGAAGTCGGGATCAGTCGGATATTGATGTTCTGCTTAAGAAGACCACTGGAAATCAAGGATTGCCAAGGTCTGAAGTTAGGATCAGAGAAGTATAGAGTTATGTACTGAAGGATCTCCTTCAAATAGTCCTCTTATAGTTCAAGAGAGATATATTGACCTCTCAGATTGGGTACCTTCATCTCCAATGATCCTGTATACTTCATCACATGCCTTTCTACTGGTTTATGTCTTTAATTTGAGTGACAAATTATCCCCCAACACTAACTATATATTTTAATATTCTATTTAAAAAGTTATTAAAAGTTTAACAATTAATAACAAATTTTTTGAAGTTCTTAAATTGTGATTTGATTAAGAGTTTGTAGTTCTATATAGCAATGGCATACTGATTATCCAGTTTTTACATTGATATGAAAATTAGAGCTTCAATTAAGAGAGTTAGTTGTAGTCTACACATAAAAAAAAAATAAAGACAGAGCTTGCATCTATAAAGAAAGGGGCATATGATAAATAGACTAACAACAACACTAAAAATGGGTCGATGAAAAGATAGCATATCCAGTAAAGAACATAAATAGAAACTCTCAATATTCTAGCTTTGAAAAGAGATACCAGTTGAAGGGAAGGAAACAGTTTTCCTCCAGAATGTCCAGGTTGCATCTAAATTTTTTTCTAATGTTCTACTTGTTTAAGGATCAAATCCTTACCTGAATCACAGTGAAATTAGAGATCAAATCTCAAATTATCTGATATAAACCTTCATCGAGGCCTGGATATACAGACCCTCTACTTCGCATGCATGTTAGACACTGCAGAAAAGCAAGATGAACTCCAATTCAATTAGCTTCGCAACTCAATCAATTGAGGGATGAGATGTGATGATGTGACATCTCAAACCAGTAGGTAGGATGTCCAAGAAGGATCCACGCCCAAGGAGAGGAGGCGGTAACAAAGGGAGAGATGTAGAAGATGAAGGACCTCTCTCTTCACACGCCTGTCTCTCTCTCTTTTTCTCTTCTCTCAATTTGATTAGTTTGCTATTCTATTCTCTTCTATCATCCATAGGTAGAGATCCTCTCTATTTATAGATGATTCTCATTATCCAATGAGAGGAGGACTTTTATTCAAATCTAATTTGAATTGATCCAATAAGAAGGACTCCTATACGAGATATAATTGCCATCACTTATGACATTCACTATGCATCCACTCCCACACCTACTTGGGACACCCCAAATAAGCACCAAATCAATTTTTGGTCATGCTTCATGAGTGGATATTCCCAGTGCAAGTAGGAATACTCATATCTCATCCAAAATAGGTCCGATTTGAATCTGATTTGAAGTCAGTTTGAAATAATTTTGAAGACTGTCAATCCTAAATTCTTTAGGATTTTTGTACCAAGTCTAACTTGAATTTTGGACCTATTTAAGTCTAATTAATTCAGATCTAATCTAAAATTAATTAGTATTTAAATCTAATCTTTCATATATTTTATGGATCATAGATAGAAATTATTCATCCCTGAGATTGAACCTGAACCTTACGTGTAGTGCTAGCTAGACATAGTCAACTCTTCAATCCCATTTGACCCATAACTCAATTCTTAATCAAATTAGCTTATATGTTTAATCAAGTTAAGTACTTTCAGATTGGATATATAAACATAAGTCAATTCCTTCCTACTTTATCTGACTTGTGTGCGTGACTCCATAGGTTCAAACACTAAGCCGGTAGCATAGGAACCAATTTCTACATTAATCGAGATACCATCTAGCAATGATTTTGATGTCCAGATAGGTCAAATTATCGTAAAAAAATATTTCAGAATCCATACTCATGGTTACCGCATAATTTATCTTTTGACCCTGGATGCTCTAGAATGGTCTCAGGTTAACTGTCAACCGAGATTACTTCATCCACGTTGTATTTTAACATTTCAAATCCATCTCATGGATTACCCTGACCAAGATTTTACTAAATTAAAATACAGCGATACATCAACTCCAATAATTTGGAGGGGTCAATCCCATCTTGATTCACATATGAACTTTGCAAGTATTTGACTGTACCCAGTAGCCTTCCGTCACTGCATTAAAAATTCAGATAGTTCGGCACCAAAGCACAGTGAGTTACTTGCAAGTCACTATGGTGATCTCAGGTCTGAAGGATATTTATACTCATGTGTTTCGTGAGCAGCTCTTGACAGTTGAACGCTCAGTAGGTGAGTCACTTGTTCAGTGACGATGTACCCTTACATCTTACCTGTATATCATACCAGTATCATCACACTCTTTGGTTAAAAGGACAACCAACTGATATGGTACACAACAACCTTCACTCGATAAATGTCATCGTCCATAGTGACGTATCATTTGGTCACAAACTTGTTTAAGAACTATACGATAAATCCTCTCTTTATCGTACACTAGCATAGTTCTAGGGACTTCATCACAGTACAAGAGTTCAAGAAAGATGTCACTTTGTGATGAAAAATAGCAGAATAATTATTATTCAATAATTAATAATTCATATACAAGGATGAACTCAATCGTCACACTGATTGATTTTAGAATATAATTTTTAACAACTTCCACTTAGACTAAAGTCAATTGGGATAGTATCTTATATCCATCTTCCATTTGAAGTCATCGAACTCTTTGATCCCGAGAGCTTTAGTGAAGGGGTCGGCTAGATTCTCCTTTCCATCGATCTTCTGAATCTTGATGTCATCTCGGTTCATGATCTCTCGCACTAGGTGATAGCGATGCAGAATATGTTTAGTGCGATGGTGCGACTTAGGTTCTTTCATCTGAGCTATGGCACTGGAGTTGTCACAATACAGCAGGATAGGACCATCAATGGAAGGTACAACTTCTAGCTTGATAATGAACTTTTGCAACCACACCACCTCTTTTGCAGCATCCGATGCAGCAATATATTTTGCTTCGCATACAGAATCAGCCACAGTATGTTGCTTGAAATTTTTTCAGCAAACAGCTCCTCTATTCAAGGTAAATACGTAGCCCGACATGCTTCTGCTGTCATCATAATTTGATTGAAAACTAGAATCAGTATGTCTCACAAGTTTTAGATCGAAGTCTCCATAGATAAGTCATTGATCTTTAGTATTTCTCAAATACTTAAGAATTGCTTTTGCATTCTTCCAATGCTTCTCACCTGGATCTGACAGGTACCTACTCACTATCCCTAGTGAATAGGCCACATCCGACCTCGTAAATATCATAACATACATGATAGATCTCAGAACTGAAGCATATGGTATTCTACTCATGCACTCTCTCTCCTTAGGAGTTGTCAGATAATCCTTCTTGGAAAGAGTAATTTCATGGCCTATCGAAAGATAGCCTTTCTTGAAATTATCCATATTGAACCACTTCAATAAGGTGTCAATGTACGTGGATTGGGACAATCCAAGCAACCTTCTAGATCTATTCCTATAGATCTTCATCCCTAAGATGTAGGATACTTCTCTCAAGTCTTTCATGAAGAACTATGATGATAATCATAGCTTCACACTTTACAAAGTCGAGATGTCATTTTCTAGTAACAGTATGTCATCCACATAAAGCACAAAAAAAATGACCACAGAATCAGAAGTCCATTTATAGATGCAAAGTTCTTCTCTGTTCCTAACGAAGCCATATGTTTTGATTATTTTATCAAAATGCATGTTCCAACTTCTCGATGCCTACTTAAGTCTATAAATTGACCTTTTTAGCTTGCACACTTTTGATTCATCTGTGGATGTGAATTCTTCAGGTTGTATCATATACACCTCTTCTTCCAACTCTCATTAAGAAAAGCAATTTTGACATCCTTCTATCCGATCTCATAATCTAAGTGTGCAGCGACAGCAAGCATAATTCGGATGGACTTAAGCATTGCCACAGAAAAGAATGTCTCATCATAGTCAATACCATAATGCTGATGGTAACCCTTAGCAACTAGATGGGTTTTATAGATCTCTACCTTTCCGTCTGCTCTACTTTTTCTCTTGAAAATCTATTTACACCCTATAGATTTTATCCCTTCGAACGGATCAACTAGTGTTCAGACACTATTGATCTCCATGGACTCCATCTCGAATTTCATGGCCTCAAGCCATTTTTGAGAGTCGGACCTTTGCATGGCCTCCATATAGATGATCGAATTCTCATCATTCTCATTAAGTTTAATAGGATCACCATCTCGGATCAAAAAATCATAGTATCTATCTGATCGACGCGGTACTCTACCGGATTTTCTTAATGATGCCTCTACTGGATCCAGATTTGATTCACCAATCGAACCCAATTCTATATGTGTCGGTCCTTCCACCTCATGAACTTCATCAAATTCAATTTTACAGGCATTAGCTCCTTCACCAAGGAACTCCTTTTCCAAAAAGGCTGTCTGACTGCTGATAAACACCTTTTGTTCTGCAGCGAGGTAGTAGTACCCTTTAGATTCTTTTGGATACCCTACGAACAAGCATCTATCGGACTTCGATCCAAGCTTATCTATCTTTAAATGCTTGACATAAGCTGGACACCCCCAGACCCTAAAGTGTGAGAGCACCAGCTTACGTCCAATCCATATCTCATATGGAGTTTTATCGATAGACTTGCTGGGCACCTTGTTCAAAATATAGCAGATAGTCTTTAGAGCATATCCCAAAAGATATTGATAGACTAAAAAAGCCCATCATGGATCGGACCATGTCTAACAAGGTTCGATTTCTCCTCTTGGACACACCATTATGTTATGGTATTCCAGGAGGGGTCCATTGTGAGAGAATCTCATTTTCTTCCAGATATATCAAAACTCATTGGTGAGATATTCACCTCCTTGGTCTGACTGAAGGATCTTAATACTCTTTTCAGTTTGTTTCTCTACTTCAGTACGGAATCATTTGAACATTTCAAATGATTCTGACTTATGCTTCATAAGATAGACATACCCATACCTCGATAGGTCGTCTGTAAACATAATGAAGTAGTAGTATCCTCTTCTGATACTTATGTTCATAGATCCACATACATCAATATGTATTAGACCTAGGACATCACTGGCTCTTTCACTTTTTCTTTTAAAAGGTGACTTAGTCATCTTACCAAGTAGACAAGATTCACAAGTAGACAATGATTCACAATCATCTATCTCAAGGATACATTCCTTGATCAACCTGTCAATCCTATTCTTGTTCACATGACCAAGCCTACAATACCAAAGATAGGATTCGCTGATATTATCTATTTTGGAATGTTTACTAGGTGTATACATTATACTAACAGACCATGATATTATGTATATACTATGTTTTAATTATGCACGCATAATTGTAGTATCATTCATAATGATATCACAAAAATCATCTTTTATTATAAATTTATAACCAAGTTTAGCCAAAAGACCTACAGAGATGACATTCATTATAAAGGAGGGACAATAATGACAATCATCTAATATGACACTACTGGACTCGAAGATGAGCTGTAAAGTTCCCAAAGCCAGAACTGGAACAAGACTTCCATCTCCAACATTAAGGAACCGCTCGTCCTCTCAAAATTTTTACTTACCTGCAGTCCCTGCAATGAATTGCATATATTAATAGGACTTCTGGTATCCAATACCCAGATAGTAGTATCACAAACAGAAAAATTATAAGGTGTTATCATATAAATATCTTGTGAAGCAACCACTTGCCTCTTTCTCTTATTCTTAGGCCTGTTTGGGTCAAGGATGGCTATATAAGCAGGATAATTCTTTTTTCAATGACCCAGCTTCTTACAAAAGAAGTACTTTACCTGGCTCTTGTCAACTTTTGATGGTTTGCTTTGCTTGAGATCAGTGGTATGAGATTTTTACTCTTTTTCTTCTTTTTTCTTCTTTTTTCTTCTAGAGGATCGACGCCCTGCAGATGAACCTCCTACTAAATTCACTGGCTCCTTTTGGAGATAGTGATCCTTCTCAAAAGTGTGCAGTAACCCTAGCAAACCATGGTAGTTTATTGCAGGCTTCGTCATTCTATAATGACTGAGAAAGGATAGGTAGGATTTTGATAGCGAATTGAGGATAGCATCCTTGCCTAACTATTCATGCAATGGAAAGCTAAGTTTGCTAAGGCGTTCAATCTGCTCAATCATGTATCATACATGATCGATGACTGAAGCTCCCTCTCACATACGGATATTGAATACTGCACAGGAGGTTTCATGTCTCTCCACATCCTCAGGGGTACCGAAGGACTCATTCAACATTTGAATCATCTCCTCAGGCTGTGCATCCTCGAACTTACGACTAAGTTCATCGTTCATAGCTGTCCTCATCACGCAACGCATAGTCGTGCGATCATTGAGCCACTTCATGTAAGTATCTCCACAGTACGAGGAGCATTGACTGCAGGTTCTTTAGGTGCCTGTTCCATAAGGTCATACAAAATTCTCTCGTGCTCCAACATGATCTTCAACTTTCGATACCAGCTATCGAAGTTGGATCCGGTGAGCTTATCGCTGTCCAACAGCGAATGGAGGGATAGTATGTTGGCCATAACTGAAAGGAGAACATATTAACCTATTAGTATATAAATTATTTTTTAATTCTGAAGATATGGACTTTAGTCTAAAGATCCTCTCATTATTTTTTGCGAATTGGTAGCCTCTACCTCCAACTCGAAGAATTACATTAATTTCTTAGCGGGTACTAAAATTCACACGGACTGCATTTGGATCCGAGTGTAGCTCAACCAATCCTAGTGTATCCATGGGTAGGTTTATAACCAATTATTTTTTCAAACAACTTCTAGCATTGGGTTTTGCTCCAAACATTCCTTCAGCAGGCGTGTGGCACCTCCACTGAAAATCCTGGTTAGGTTCAACCATTAACATGACATATCAAGTACATCCAACAAATAGATATCCAGATCCGAGTGTGGCTCGACCAACTTGAGCATTGATCTGAAGGTACATCATGATGGTCATATGATGAATGACAATTTCAATACGTATTAGACACCAGGCGTGTGGCACTCCAATGCCTATTTGAAATATTGGACTCTTTATTATACATCTTAATAGGAGGTAATGATCAAGTTATCTCATAACTTTATCACTTTATGGACCTAATAATTTAGAAGATTTGATTTCATTGACCTGAGAATAAGAGAAGAAGTCGATCTGCAAGCTGCAAATCCTTCCATTGACTTCACCAAGTCATGTAAAGAATTAAACACAAGCTGGTCTAAAGATATCTAAATCAGTCACACTGATTCACTTTAATGACATGGGTTTGCACGAATCGATTAGTGATCTAATCAAAATATAATCTACCATGTTGGCCAGTAAGTGAGATCAGCGGGAGGGATCTACCCTTAACTCACCATAGACGCATCTAGGTGAATAGCTCTCAATTAAAAATTACTTGATCGAATCTGTCAAACTTACCTTAGACGCCAACTGGTTAACTAGTTTTAATTTGGCACACCAAAAGATTCGGACTCAACCACAGAGCAATGATCATGATCTATTTATTAGGGTCAAACACATGGACTTGATCAAACTTTAACTATTGAGATTGATTTGAGAAATACTGACCTAATCTAATTCAACACTTGATTAGATTTAATTAATTTCTCTACTTGGTCTATATATTTCTAACCCTAGTCTAACCCATTAAAAGGATCTGATTCATGCTAACCTTTTGCTCATTATATATGTGGTATCTTAATGATCTTCAATTCTTAATTCTAGATTATTCAAACTTAATTCAAAATTAAGTATGTGAAACGTGTGTTTCAGTTTGTAGAACTATTCTATAAGGATTTCAAGTGAAGCATACCATATGTTTCAACACATGAAAATAAATTTTTATAATATGTTTAACAATTAAACATATATAGGTATGATCTAAACTTCATTCATACATCTCATGTATCATGATAACTTTTAGATCAATACCAATTACATCATATGTAATATATAATTCAGATCTAAAATAATTTTATATCTAAATTTTATTCTATTATAATGAATTATAAATCACTTTAGATCTAATCTAAATATATTATGATCAAAATAATACATAAAAATATGTTCACTTTTTTTTTCATGAAATTGGATCATAACGATACTCCTACATGTCATAAGAGAACCCATCGAATAAGCAAAAGAGAGATTAATCTCTTCAATCTCTTATGATCGGACGGTCTGATGATCTCATCAATCTAAGTACCAGGCTACTAAGATCTGAAATCTAATTTCATATATAATTACATCAACATGTAATTATTAATAAAACTATTTTATATCATGAATATATCCTTGATCTCATCAATTATGTTCTTCATCTAATCTAATTAGATTTGATGTATCATGTACATCATATCAAATCTAAAACTTATCTTATACTGATTATAAAATATTAATTTTAGATTTGATATCAAATAGAAAAATAATAAGATATAAATATGAATGCATAAGAAATTAATTTCTGATAAAATCTATTTTCATACAGTATTGAATTATGATAGGATTCAGATCTAAATATCCATCGAAACGGATATAATTTAAATCTGAGATAATCTTCATTTCATAAAAAAATAATAAAATTAAAATTTATTAAAATAAATTTAAAATAAATTTTTAATTCATATTATTTTTTATCAAAAATTCAGCAATACCAGAATTATGTTATAATAGATTTATAACAACCTCAATTAACCATTGATTAGGCACCTCTAATCTAATCAAAATCAGACAAAAAATTTATATAAATAGATTTAAATAATATTTAATATTATATAAAAATTTTAAATTATATCTTATATAAATAATCATAAAAAATTCTATTTTGAATGCATATATTTTAGGTCTGCTCTGATACCAGTTGAAGGGAAAGGAATAGTTTCCCTCCAGAATGCCCAGATTGCATCTAAAAATATTCTCTAATATTCTACTTATTTAAGGATCAAATCCTTACCTGAATCACAGCAGAACCAGGGATCAAATCTTAAATTATCTGATATAAACCTTCATGGAGGCCTAGATATGCAGACCCTCTACTTCGCATGCACGTCAGACGTCGCAAGAAAGCAAGATGAACTCCAATCCAATTGCTTCGCAACTCAATCAATCGAGAGATAAGATGTGATGATGTGACACCTCACACCAGCAGGTAGATATCCAAGAAGGATCCACGCCTAAGGAGAGGAGGCGACAACAAAGGGAGAGATGTAGAAGATGAAGGATCTCTCTCTTCACATGCCTATCTCTCTCTCTTTTTCTCTTCTCTCAATTTGATTAGTTTGCTATTCTATTCTCTTCTATCATCCATAGATAGAGATTCTCTCTATTTATAGATGATTCTCATGATCCAATGAGAGGAGGACTCTTTATTCAAATCTGATTTAATTGGTCCAATACTCATGAAAGAAGGACTCCTATATGAGATATAATTGCCATCACTTATGACATCCACTTTGACCCACTCTCACACCCACTTGGGATATCCAAATAAGCACAAACTAATTTTTAATCATACTTCATGAGTGGATATTCTCAGTGCAAGTAGAAATACTCATATCTCATCCAAAACAGGTCCGATTCGAATCTGATTCGAAGTCGGTTCGAAATAATTTTGAAAGGCTGTCAATCCTAAACTCTTTAGGACTTTTGTATCAAGTCTAACTTAAATTTTAGACTTATTTAAGTATAATTAATTCAGATTTAATCTAAAATTAATTATACTTAAATTCAATCTTTCATATTTTCATGGATCATAGATAGAAATTGTTCATCCCGGATTGAACTGAACCTCATATGTAGTGCTAGCTAACATATCAACTCTTCAATCCGTTTGACCATAACTCAATTCTCAATCAAGTTAGCTTATATGTTCAATCAAGTCAAGTACTTTCAGATTGGACATATAAACATAGGTCAATTCCTTTCTACTTTGTCTGACTTGTGTGCATGACTCCATAGGTTCAAACACTAAGCCGTAGCATAGGAACCAATTCCTACACTAATCGAGATACCATCTAGCAATGTTTCCGACGTCCAGATAGGTCCGAATTATCGTAAAAAAATATTTCAGAACCCATACTTATGGTTACCGCATAATTTATCCTTTTGACGCTGGATGTTCTGGATGGTCTCAAGTTAACTATCAACCGAGATTGCTTCATCCAACTGTATTTCAACCTTTCAAATCTATCTCATGGATTATCCTAGTCAAGACTTTACTAAATTAAAATACAGTGATAATCAATTAATAATCGGAGGGGTCAATTCCATCTTGATTCATACACAACTTGTAAGTACTTGACTATACCCAATAGCCTTTGTCACTGCATTAAAAATCTAGATAGTTCGGCACCAAAGCACGGTGAGTTATTTACAAGTCACTATGGTGATCTCAGATCTGAAGGACATTAATACCTATGTGTTTCACGAGCAGCTCTTGACAGCAGAATGCTCAGCAGATGAGTCACTTGTTCAGTGATGATGTACCCTTATATCTCACCTGTATGCCATACCAATGTCACCACACTCTTTGTTAAGAGGACAACCAACCCATATGGCACACAATAACCTTCACTTGATAAACGTCATCATCCCGTAATGACGTATCATTTGATCGCAAACTTGTTTAAGAACAATACGATAAATCCTCTCTTTATCGTACACTAGCATAGTTCTAGGGACTTCATCACAGTACAAGAGTTCAAGAAAGATGTCACTTTGTGATGAAAAATAGTAAAATAACTATTATTCAATAATCAATAATTCATATACAAGAATGAACTCAATCATCACACGATTGATTTTAGGATATAATTTTCAATAACTCCCAATTGGACTAAAGCCAATCGGGCAGTATCTTATATCAATCTTCCATTTGAAGTCATTGAACTCTTTGATCCAGAGAGCTTTAGTAAGGGGTCGGCTAGGCTCTCTTTTCTATCGATCTTTTGAAGCTCGATGTCACCTCGGTTCATGATCTCTCGTACTAGATGATAGCGACGCAGAACATATTTATACGATGGTGCGACTTAGGTTCTTTCGCTTGAGCTATGGCACTGGAGCTATCACAATACAGCAGGATAGGACCATCAATGGAAGGAACAACTTTCAGCTTGATAATAAAATTTTGCAACCACACCACCTCCTTTGCAGCATCCGATGCAGCAATGTATTCCACTTCGCATACTAAATCAGCCATAGTATGTTGCTTAAAACTTTTCCACAAACAGCTCCTCCATTCAAGGTAAATACGTAGCCCGACACGCTTCTGCTGTCATCACAATCTGACTAAAAATTGAAATCAGTATATCCCACAAGTTTCAAATCAGAATCTCCATAGATAAGTCATTGATCTTTAGTATTTTTCAAATACTTAAGAATTACTTTTACAATCTTTCAATATTTTTCATCTGATCTGACTGGTACCTACTCACTACTCCTAGTGAATAGACCACATCTAACCTCGTACATATCATAATGTACATGATGGATCCCAATGCCGAAGTATATGATATTCTACTCATACTTCTCTCTCCTCAAGAGTTATCGGCAATCTTTCTTGGAAAGAATAATTTCCATGGCCTATCGAAAGATAGTCTTTCTTAAAATTATCCATATTGAACCACTTCAACAAGGTGTCAATATACGTGGATTGGGACAATCCAAGCAACCTTCTAGATCTATCCCATAGATCTTTATCATTCGGATGTAGGATGCTTCTCCCAAGTTCTTCATGGAGAACTATGATGATAACCATAGCTTCACACTCTGTAAAGTCAGGATGTCATTTCTTAGTAACAGTATATCATCCACATAAAGCATAAAAAAAATGACTATAGAATTGGAAGCCTATTTGTAGACGCAAGGCTCTTCTCCATTCCTAACGAAGCCATATGTTTTGATTACTTTATCAAAATATATGTTCCAACTCCTCGATGCCTGCTTAAGTCCATAAATTGACCTTTTTAGCTTGCACACTTTCGACTCGTCTGTGGATATGAACCCTTCAGATTGTATCATATACACCTCTTCTTCCAGCTCTCCATTAAAAAAGCAATTTTGACATCCATCTGTCAGATCTCATAATCTAAATGTGCAGCGACAGCAAGCATAATTCGGATGGACTTGAGCATTGCCACAGGAGAGAACATCTCGTCATAGTCAATACCATAATGCTAATGGTAATCCTTAGCAACTAGACGGGCTTTATAGGTCTCTACCTTCCCATCCGCTCCTCTTTTTCTCTTGAAAATTTATTTACACTCTATAGGTTTTATCCCTTCGGACGGATCAACTAGTGTCCAGACACTATTGATCTCCATGGACTCCATCTCGGACTTCATGGCCTCAAGCCATTTTTGAAAGTCGGGCCTTTGCATCGTAAATAATCGATATTTACAATGAAAAGTAGTTTTTCATCATAAATACTAATTATTTACGATAAAATTTTTTATCACTAATAGATGAAAAAATTAAAAAAATTAAAAAATCAAAAAAATATAGATTATTAGCGATAAAAAAATTTCTATCATAAATAGTCATTATTTATGATAAAAATATTTTTATTATCAATATTTTTAAAAAAATAAAAAATTTAAAAATATAAAAATTAAGATTATTTGTAACAAAAATATTGCATCGTAAATAACTTAGTGTTTGCGATGAAAATATATTTTTCATCGTAAATAGTCTATTATTTATGATGAAAAAAAATTAAAAGTTAATCATTATTTGTGACAATACTTTTCATCTCTAAGTATATCTGAATCTGTCTCATTGCTCAATTTTGTATAGGTTGTTGGTTCTATAGACTGACCAAAGGTCACAAAGTACAAAGGCCTTATATCTGCCCAACAACATAGAAAGGAGATGATACTGGATCTTCATACATTAAAACATGATCCACAAAAAGGTTATTCACATGGTACTTGATCTTTATAAAGAACAAAACTTTATCAACTTCCAATTGTATAAAGAATAAAATTTTATTAACAATTCGATGGACTAAATTATATCATATACTTATAAACTATATGCGGAAGGCCTTTGCTGGGTCCTTCAGTATTATTTTTTCAGAGTGCATTCATAGTCTTAATTGTTATGCGATGATTATTTATTGCAGATACTCTCAACTAGCTAAATTCTTATTATTGCTATTCCAATTCAAGATTTATCCTAAGATTGACATACTCTTGAACATGTATTATCCTTTCTACTATACTCCTTTTGCATCGGATCTCAAGGGTCATAGCTGCTCGAGATTAAATTTGAATTCGGATATCCATTCAAACTTTTTGGTCAACTCATGACAGTATTGCCACTAAAAAAGTAAATCTAATTAGTTAAATTTTTTTAATTATAAATTGTATTTGATTGTTAGTTAACATCTGTAATGAATCAGTAGGAAAATGCTTCTCATCCGATGGTACATGATTATGTAATTTTTTTATGTACGTAATTTTTTATATACATATTTTTTTTAAAAAATTATAAATTAACTATTTATATAAATTTTTTATTAATATTTTATTTTTCATCATGAATATTTTTTTACTATCATTTTTGTTGTTAAATTTTTTGGATAGAAAATTTTCTAGTAAGAAAATCTAAAATTAAATTTTTATGAAATTGTTATTGGAGAATTTTTTTTGCAAAAATTTTTTTGCTGAAAACTATATTTACATTGTTAATAAGATTATTAATGACTAAAATTTAGTTTTCATCATAAATAATTTTTTTTATAAATTTTTTAAGATGGAAAAATTTTTTAGTGGGGAATTTTTTTTGGTAGAATTATTGGTGATGAAATTTTAGTTTTTGTTGCTAATAAGATTATTGACAATGAATATTTTTTATCGTAAATATTTTTTTTATTTTTTGACTGAATTATCAGTGATAAAAATTATTTTTTCATCACTAATAACCTAATTAATGATGCAAAGCTTTTCATCGTAAATAAATTTTTTTTGATGGAAAAACTTTTTTAGCAGAAAAATGGGATATTTTTTTTGGTAGAAATTATTAGTGATGAAAATATTTTTTTGTTGCTAAGAACCTAATTAACAATGAAAGCTTTTCATCGCAAATAAATTTTTTTTTGGTGGAAAAATTTTTCAGTGAAAAATATTTTTTTTTGGCGGGAACTATTAGTGATGAAAATTTTTTCCATCGTTAATAGGCTTATTAGCGATAAAATTTTTTATTTCATCATAACAATATTTTTTAAGCAATTATTAGTGACAAAAATTAATTATTAGCGATGAAAATTTTCATTGCTAATAGTTTGCATCCCATCAAGTCCCATCCCGAAATCCATTTTCTTCTCCTCCCCCCCATTTCGTGTGAAACCGGTCTCCCCTCCCCCTCTCTGCTCTCCCCCCTCTCCCAGTCGATGCATCCCGCCGTCACATCCATCGCCATCTGCGATTGCATCAGTCTGCTGTCACCATCCGTCGCTGTCCTTCACCGTCCGCTGTCGGTAAGGTTTTTTTTTTTGGTGTTTTCTCAGGCCAGACCAGGCTGGCGGGGATGGGGTCAGGTCGGGCTGACGGGGATGGGGCCGGGCCGGGCTAGGCCGGTGGTGACTGTGACCGGCCCGATAGTAAGTTTTTTTTTTGGGTTTTTCTCGGGCCACTGGGGGGCCGGTGGGGATGGGCCGAGCCGGCCGGCGAGGATGGGGTCGGGCTGGGCTGGGCCGACAGTGACTGTGACCGGCCCGACGGTAAGTTTTTTTTTATTTTTTATTTTGGTATTTTCTCGGGCCAGCGGCGACTGTGATCGGGCCGCGGTAATTTTTTTTTTGGTGGTGTTTTATCGGGCCACCGAGGGGCCGGCGGGGAGTGGGTTGGGTCGGGCTGACAGGGATGGGGCCATAAATATTTTTTTGTATATAAAAATTATCTAGATGAAGCACCAAAGGATATCTTGCATGTCCAATATGAATGGGATGCATCCTCCTTACATTTAAGTACGGGTGAAAATATGTTTCATGGGTCATCGGCGTTTCTCCTACTAATCATTCTTGGAGGACCCGTTATAACCAATATTTTGATGGTAAGTCTGACTGACTCCGCTACTTAAGGAGTTAAGTGGAGCAAAAATTTTAGACAACTTGAAGTCATTAAAAATATCCAATTTAAAAAATATCGGGTACTCACAAGCAGAAGCATACTGAAGCTGAGCTGAATGGACGAAGCAAAGCATCTTTTTTTAAACTACCGTATTGGAGCAGCTACTACTTCATCATAATCTGGATGTAATGCACATTGAAAAAATATTTTGATAATATCATCGATACTGTATTGAACATCTCAAAAAAATAAAGATGGTTCAAAAGCTCATCTTGATTTACAGAAAATAAAAATCTCGATCGGAGTTGCATTTAGTTCATCAGGATGAGAGATTTTTTATGCCACTTGCATGTTATTCCTTTTGGTGAGAAAAAAAGAATTTCTATGGATGGTTCAAATCGTAAGTTTTTTGATGCATATCCTTCGAACGTATCCGGTGTGTTGGGAACAACGACGGCAATATCTCTAGCATGAAGTCATGACTCCCATGTGATGATGCATATTTGCTCCATTGGTCATGCATGGCTATTTGGGTGGTGATGTTCAAAATGCATTGATTGAGCTAGGAGTGTTCTTTCGAGAACTGTGTTACTAAAAATTGAAAGATTAATTTACTTAGAGATAGAGAAGGATATCGTACTCATTCTTTGTAAGTTAGAAAAAAATTTTCACCATCAATTTTTTGATGTTATAGTGCATCTGACTGTTCATCTTCCAAAGAAGCTCTTTTGACTGGACCGATATATTATCGATGGTGTATCCTATTGAAAGGTAAAAAAATTATAGCACCTTTGTATGTCAATTATAAGATATAAATATATTTCTAAAATTTAAATTTATTTTTATTTAAGATTCTTGTATATTTAAAAAATATGTGCGTAATAAAGCAAGGCCTTGAAGGGTCTAGTAGAAGCATATGTACCATAGGAGTGTGTCATATTCTGCTCGATGTATCTTGACGATATGAAATAAGATTCAATCATACAGATCGTAAGCAGACTGTGAATGGGGTGATAATGAACTAACATTATCTATATTTAAACAAATGGTTCAACCTGTTGTTGTAAGGAGATATGAATTTATGGACGTGAACAGCTATCCAAGGTATATTTTACATTCTAAATAATTATGAAGAAATTAAAGATTTCACTGAGTAAGTACCATCTTAGTATACTGTTTAATATTTTAAGTAAATTTTTTATGTCGATATAAATTAAAAATCATAACTTATTGCAGTGAGTATAAAAGTATACTATGTAAAGAGAATAATACGGATGCCGATGATCGACATAGAAGAAAATTTATAAATATTAGATGTGTGCCTTAGACCAGATTGGCTGACACATTTCTATACAAATGTAAGGGCAAATTTATAATTTTGACTATAAATGAATAAAAGGGTTACTCTACTATCACATTGTGTATATTGTGTCTGTGATACATCCTTTGAGTTAGTAGGAATGTTAATTTATATTTTCAAGAGTTGAAAATTTAAGGCATGAATTTACATAACTAACTCATAAACAGCTCCTGACCATAGGATCATCACGAGAATGGTGATCTATCCGGAAGGTTGGTGTACGATCGCTTTCTTAGGATAGATGTGTCTTGAGTCTATGATGTGGAGACATCAGAGCGAGAGTATAGGTATTCATTGAGAATGAGAGTACTGAGCATGACCACCTCGAGCAGTCATAAGGAAGTCTACCTTCTCGTCGATGACTAGCTTGATGCTGCAGCTGTGTGTCTAGTTCTTTGACTTGAGGTGCATCGACAGTTCACTTTGAGTGTGTTATAGTTTGACTATACCATAACTCGGTCTCCTAACCATTCGAAATACAGAGGTGTATGTTGGCTGTAGCATATTCATTGTAGGAATCAGATTGCACCAAGAAGGGATCTATCAACCTCAGTAGATGAGAGAGTAGTCCTATGATGATCGAAAGATCGAGTCCTTAAGCCCATGGCCATGGCAGAGTGAAATAATGGAAAAGAGTTTTTTATTGGGTTTCACATCGAACTCGGATCGATCAATTTATTCATATGACTGATGTTGGGTTTGACGAGTTCATCTTAACCCTAATTTAGTCGGGACTCATGATAGAAGAACTCAATCACACAGGTAGCTGCATCAAGAGGTTCATCTTTATTTCTGATGGGTTGCCACTATATACTGCTAGATGTCACTGCTAGATTTTGGAGGTAATTAGAATGATCTTGATGATCGATCATTCTAAATTATCTAAATCAGAAGAGTTCTGGTCCATCGAAAGGAGTTTCGATGATGTTGATGATGAGATCACGACATGTCTCATTATCATACAAAAATGAACCTAACTGGATCATACAAACAAGGGTTAGGGTCTGGATGTCATCAATTGAGCTAGCCCAGTTCGATTGATTTGAATTAGATCCAATTAGGTTCAAGAAAATCGTGCTAGCACACGATTGAGCCTAACTTTCTTCTCATGCAATCTTTTTCATCTCAACTAAGCCAAATGTTATTTGACTCACCCAGAGAACTTTGAAAAGATTTCTCTCAGTCTGACTGGAGCCAATGCAGCTCAAAAAAGTTTTATCTTAATTCATGAGATAAATTTAAGACAACATCTATCAATTTCTGTCATCTGCCATTTTTATTTTAGGATATCGGTCAAACGTTGACTTATGGATCTTAAACTGAAGGCCACTTGGCAAGAGGTCATTGGAGAGTTTTTGTGGAGTGTCCACCTACTAAATTAGACCTCAAAGTGAGCACCAACATTAGATTAGACGTGCGCCCCAAGTGGATAAGGATAGAGTCCCATGAGATAAGGACTCTATGCCTTGATCAACTCAAACTGTTGGGCGCCAATCTCACTGTGCTTATCCAGTGTTGGTGCCAACAGTAGGAGGGTTTGGTGGAGTTCTTATCTTATATGATCAGATGACATCACTCTACCAATCAAAATTTTTTCAGAATTAATTAGAATTTTCTAATTGGTCGAATGATGATGTGGCACTGCATGGCATGCAGGATCTATTTAAACCTTGTCTGTGCCTAGGGTTTAGAGAATTTGCTCAATCCCCAGCAAAAGCCTAATATCCCTCTACTTCTCTACATCTCCTTTGGTCCTCTCTCTCCCCTCTTCACGTCCAAGAAGTTGGGCATCCATCTGGTGCTTGTGCAAGGGTGTGGTGGCTCCCTGATCAAAGGGCTGCAGAGATTTGTCGAGAAGCTGCTGCTCCAGCTTCAGAAGATCTTTTGAAGATCTTCCAAATTAGATCCAGATCTGATTTTTGGAAGTAAAAAATTTGCAAGGAGAAGGTGATCCAGATCCTGCTTGAGTGGATACTTATAGAGGCCAGACGGACTACATGGCTATTTTTGAACCTTGGGCGTTGCTGCGATCATCTACAGGGTAATCTAGTTGCCCTAGAGTATTTCTCTAATCTTCAAGTTTTAGATTTAATTTTAGATT